>NW_025964383.1:32974079-33549079 GCF_023055435.1 Haliotis rufescens
AACAGAAAGAACATGATTAGGTGTGGACAACACAGACAACATGATTAGGTGTGGACAACACAGGCAAGATGATTAGGTGTGGACAGCACAGACAACATGAATAGGTGTGGACAACACAGACAACATGATTAGGTGTGGACAGCAGAAAGAACATGATTAGGTGTGGACAACACAGACAACATGATTAGGTGTTAACAAGACAGGTAACATGATTAGGTGTGGACAACACAGGCAACGTGATTAGAAGTGGACAACACAGGCAACATGATTAGGTATGGACAACACAGGCAACGTGATTAGAAGTGGACAACAGAGGCAACAAGATTAGGTGTGGAGAATACAGACAAAATGATTAGGTGTGGACAACGATGATCGAACATTGCAAAAAGAAACGCCAAATGCCGTTAATGCCAGTCCGTGTAGTGCGGAAAGCAGTAAGATCTCCACACTAAGGCCACTCTAGACCAGTTATTTGTTCTTCAGATGTGTTTTCTAAGAGGGACACAGAGGGCAATTATGTTTTTTAGGGATGAAGGGTTGAGATGTGTTCTGTCGGCAGGCGGTCATATCGCACCATCTGATAGATAATACCAATGATTGGATATTATTGATTTTAGATTTTCCCTTTAAGTGTCCCTTGCGGTAAGGTTTATTTTGCCACCATACATTTTGCCAGTTTAGCCAAAGTAGGAGATTAAACAGCTAAATATAGGAACCTGTTTGTGATAAAAACCACTACCCGCAACCTCAGTCCACTTCATTATGAAAGTTTAGAAAAGGCATGGCGTTCCGAGACACAAACAATTAAGTTGTTAAGACCTGACATACCGCGACATTTCTACAGCTTGCTAGGCAGATATTGCACGGTTGTAAGGAGGAATAGAGGTGGGTGTAGAAGATGCGGTGCTCTCGGTGTTGTATGACCAAAATATGGAAAGGCAATTACAACATAACTCATTATTATATTAAGACAATCGTATAAAGCTGATTGCATCCGTTTGACGAATGAAATATCTGGCCCACGCGATGCAGGTGTGTTGCCATAGTGAACGAAGCGCTGCGTTTGATATTAGAGTTATCTCCCTTCGTCCGCTTTTCATGCAATTGAGATCTGTGGTGTGAGATATCTTCAATCATATCTGATTACACATTTCGTAATTGTAAAGGCCCGACACATGATATTTTGGAGATATAAGATTTTGTTTAAAAATAAATAATTCGTTAAAAATGAAAAGAAAAATAATTTACGAAAAAAGAATTGTTAGTAGGACATGATAGACCTGAAAAAATGTGAAAATTGTTTAAATATTGTTCGACTTGTCTCTAACCACAATCCCAGATCTGACCGACTATTGTCGATGGTTCATGTACCATATAAATACAGATCACTCGGCATCTGTTCAGAGACCAGTGCAATACACTTACACTATATTAAACACTTAGGTAACATTACGACGTACACCATGAACCTATTGCGACCGTTTTTTCATGTATTTTTGTCGATCGGAAAGGATGAGGTAGAAAGAATAAGGTTATTTTTTAACCGATTGGAAACGTAAATTGTACAATAAGTTCCCGGCTGTTTGTGCTGTATAGCTCAAACAGCCGGCAACTAATTGTTTTTTTCATCACTGATCTTTTAGTTCAAGTTTTAGACTCTGATGTAATAATTCATAATTAAGTCTAACATGAGTGTTCAAGGTAGTACACCTACCTACATACATTTGGATCGCCCTCTCCCAAAGATTTAAACGTTTGCATATGTTTAAAGAATGAAAAGAATTAGAGAAACTTATTTGCAATATGATTAAATTTGTTTCTTATAAATGGATGTACGTGATTAGGGAAACTCTATTTCCAACTTAATTGTCGGGCAAAAGCAAGCATACACTTGGAAACTGGATTTGACCAAAAACGTTATCACAACATTACTGGGCTGAAAACAGTCGGCGAAAAAATGCAAACCTAAAGTCCAAAACACAACTTTGATATCCGTATAAAAAAACATGACCATCTCTTGTTACATTTTAGCCACCATCAAAAAAAGCATCTTTCACAATTAACAATACTGCATGTATCAGTTAGTTTCTGGCTAATTTATACATGTATCTTTATGACGTAGGACAGATGTTGGTGTTCTATGATCGGGGGAGGGGATATTTTCATATTGTTAAACTACTCTCGGTCGAAACCGAAAATATGCACTGCGTGCTGATGTTCTTTATTGATATATGTACGTGCATACTGAAAATATACACTCAGTGAACTACATGTATTAAATCCAATTAGTGTTTTGTATTACAAGATACAAATATAACTCCAATTATATTAATGGAAGAAAATATGTATTTATTATAAAAAATACGTCAGTGTCATTTGCTGTAACTGCTATACCGATTGAGGCAGCTCACCCAAGTTACTGACTCATTGAACAGTTTACAGGATACACGCGTGTATCTCAGCAGTCCAATGTGTTTTAATGCGACAATATAAATGACTCTTATCATATTGTCGGAGTAAAATGAGCAAGGCGGTAAGATATCCTCGAGGTAATTAACAAAGTCTAAAAAAACGTGTCTCGAATCTCCAGCAAAAATTGTAGTAACAAATTTTGTTTCATATTTCACATAATGTGTATCAATTTATGAATTAAGACACCCTCAAGACTATCAAAGCTGGTATACTGCTGTGAATATTATTATAAAGGAACCTCTTCTGTGTGATATGTAAGTTTATAACCTAACGTTTACTGAGAAAACGTTGTTCATACATAGCCCGTGAAGTGTTAAGCGGTGGACCGAGAGCGAGGTCAGATATAATAAATCACGTCGACATCGTTATCTAACAGTGGCGCTTACCTCGATTTAATCCTTTAAATGGTGTTAAGCTCCATCTACCTTTATATCAAAATTAGGATGCAGAGGACCACACCTCATAAAACAAGAACTGCAAAATATTTCCCCTCAGTTTGGGCCCATCAAGCCCCTTTTAAATACTTTGCGATATCACTCATCGTTCTTATACAAACATTAACCCATGACCTTTTCACAATCATGACCCCATTGCAGGCGATTCTTTAGCCGTGGTTTCGCACCACTGCTTCAATGCATGTAATTAATTTTTCCTTTAAGCGCTTCTAATATGAAGTAAGCAACCGGTAGTCATATGCTAACATTGTCCCCCAATTTGGTTTCGGGGGGCGCTCGGTCGTACATTTTGTCCGCTCGTCGTGGAACATTTAGTCACCGCCAATCTGACTGCGTAATTACTAGGTTGAAAGCGACACTGCGATCTCTGGGTCATAGACTCTAAATGTCGCCATCGTCGGGAATTAACCACGAATGTAATTCTTGCGATGAGTGTTTGACGTTGTAGCTGTTTTATTTACGGCGTGCTGCTCGCTGTAAACATGTGTAATTACACGAGATTGTGTTTGTCACGTTACATCAATTAGCGCCCGAAGCAAACAGACAACCTTGACCCGAGATTTGGAGTTTTAATAAGACACTTCCGTAATTTCTGAACAATTTCTGTGTCATTTATAAGAGAGATGTGCGTTGTCTGTAGCTAATATCTCTCGTTTAAATTTTGAATCGAAACTTTATAAAGTGAAGTGAATTTTAATTGACTGCTTAAATACCTCCAGACTGGACTGGTGTGTGTCTAGCCAAAGTCTGAAATTACTTTTAATTATGCCAATTGTTTCTTTTTCATACAGCTTAGTAATTTCATATTTCATTTATTTACTTATAGGTTTCATGTGACCTGACGTTTAAAAAAGTCGTTTGAAATAAAACGATATTCAAGAAATGAGAGAGAGAGAGAGAGAGAGAGAAAGAGAGAGAGAGAGAGAGAGAGAGAGAGAGAGAGAGAGAGAGAGAGAGAGAGAGAGAGAGAGGGACAAAGATATAGACAAATAGACTTGATTCGTGCTGTGTAATTTCATATTTCATATATATATATTTCATTTATGAGAGAGAGAGAGAGAGAGAGAGAGAGAGAGAGAGAGAGAGAGAGAGAGAGAGAGAGAGAGAGAGAGAGGGGGGGGGACAAAGATATAGACAAATAGACTTGATTCGTGCTGTGTAATTTCATATGTCATATATATATATATATATATTTCACATATGAGAGAGAGGGAGAGGGAGGAAGGAGGAATGTACCTTTCATTGACTAAGATTATGGACTTGAATCAAACTATGTAGTGTTGTCAGTATGCATGGGCATAGTGCTAACGCACGTTCGACATACAGCCAATACAGATGTCAACATGCTAACAAATACCACTTAAAAACGTCCAGGACCCCCCGATTCATTCACGTTAGTGTGGTGAATATGTCATGATTCTTCCACGTTAGTGTGGTGAATATGTCATGATTCTTCCACGTTAGTGTGGTGAATATGTCATGATTCTTCCACGTTAGTGTGGTGAATATGTCATGCTATAGTAGCAGGAAACAAAAGGGTGGCCCTTAACCTTTTTTGGAGTAGTATAATTCAGGGTATGAAACTCCCAAAGATTTCAGCCAGACCACAGGACTGGCTAGCTGAAATACTTGCCAGCCCTGACCAAAACCTGCCTGCCCACTATAATCATATGTTTCTCAGGATAAGCTAACGGGGTTTCTTTTTGGTTACATTTTATCATTCATCTTTATATGTGAATTAATGCTTATCATCGGGAAATATTTAGAATATTTTCACATATGAAATATAACCCGACCGTCGGGCAGGGGGATTTGAAAATCTGGCAGCCCGAGTTGAAATCAACCCGTCTCGGACGGTCGGGCAGGCAGGTATTTCGAACACTGGTATAATTATCCAAGTGCGAAGTCGGGTCCTCCGGAAGCACTCGTTAAATCATCATCATCATAATTATGTCACCGTATATCTACACACATTACAAGGATATCTTGAAACTGCCCTCCGTGGGGGGTTCAAAGAAGACGGACCTAAACACACCATTTGTCTGAACGGTGAACAAACGTTTCATTCCATTTTAGAATGCAAGTTTCATATATAAAATCAAAGGTTGATAAACTACTTTATATATATCCTAGTCATTTAGTGGAGGCTACATTTAAATTTATATCCATCAGTGTCAATTTTGTCTAATTAAATTACCCATATTAGTAGTTTATGACGCAGTTTCCGGGGGACCCAGTGCACAATTAAGACACAAACCGGTAGGATACGGCGCTCTCTCGGCAACGTCCGTCATTCTCCGTTACTACGGCGATATCGGCAGAAATTAGCCTACAAAGTGATATCAATGTTTATTTACAGTGTAAGTTTCATAAGCAAGAAAGTTATTCTCCGATAGAAATAATGTCGAGAGCCGTGGTCGCTCCGACGCTGGGGAATTTGGAGATTAATTTTGTTAGTTCAGTGATAATGAAACTTAAGAGGTCGAACTTGCCTTGCAGGGGGTATGTCGGTACACACAGGTTGGTACGCGCTGGATGCGCATAAGAATGAAGACATAAGGTTTGAGATAAAAATGGTGATTATTAACAATCCATGTGTGTTCGACTTTCTATTAACTGCTTAAATCGTTAAACGAATTTTTTGATTCGGAATTTGAATTTTTTTATGGTTTAGGTCAAGCGGGTGAGTTGTTTTTCGACACGCTTAGTAGTACATGTATATCATTCATATGTAGGCGGGGATATAAAAAAGGGGGTTACACATGGTTCGCCTGTGGGGACTCGAACCCGGTTCTTGAGGCGTGACTAGCTACCACGTCGACCACTAAGTGAGTGAGTATGGTTCTAGCATTATTCCTGCACTATCGCGGCGGGGACACCTGAAATAGGCTTCACACATTGTACCCATGCGGGGAATCGAACCCGGGCCTTCGGCGTGCCGAGCGAATGATTTGAACACCAGGCTACCCTACCGCCCTTCAACTATTAAGAGTGAGTGAGTGAGTGTTTCTCTTGACCCTGCGTCTGCATCAGTCATCAGGCTATTTAAACCCGTGAAGATCCGGGGTAGGTAGTATAGGTCTTCAGCAACCAATGCTTGCCGTAAAAGGCGACTATAGTTGTCGCAAGAGGCGACTAACGGGATCGGGTGGTCAGGCTCGCTGACTTGGTTGATGAACGTCATCGATCCCAATTGCGGAGATCGATGATCATGGTTTTCATCACTGGATTGTCTGGTTCAGACTCGATTATTTTTTTTTCATAGACCGCCGTTATATGGCTGGAATGTTGATGAGTGCGGCGTTAAGCAACAAATAAACAAACAAACAAAGACCAGGCTATTTCATCGCCATGCAGACCTGTGTTACAAGTATGAGTCTATCGACAGATTGTCGGAAAAGCTTATCTGTAAGTAACGCATATAAACACGCTGAAAAGCATAAATCAAAGAAATACTTTAGGGCCTGTGAGAATCGGTATCTGTCATAGATGAAGTACTTCTTCAAATGAGCTATAACTCGTGAGAAAGTTCGCAATGAAAATATTATTTTCGAATGTTAAAAACCTTTAATGTTAGTGTAAATACCACAATAACGTTACACGAATGAAGCAACATCGTGGTTTTAATTAAACATAATATATGAATATAGATGTTTCAGCCATGATGATGATGATGATGATGATGATGATTATTATTTACAGATTTAAATTAAAAAAAATGCAGCAAAGAGGGTTTGGGTGATCCTGGCAGGCTGGTCAGGCTCATCATCACCCGTGTTATCATGAACGTCTTGTCGCCTATTTTAAAGCATACTTCACAATATATGTCTCAGTAAAATGAACTGAAGATCGGATTTCCTTAATCATCCATGCTCCCAAAATCCCAATAGTCCGGACGCTATGTAAAGAGGCCATTAGTATTGTGTGTGTGGTATTTAAACAAATAACCCGTAAACTCCAGGAGTAATCAATGGCGACTTTGCACCTGGTGGGATTGTTAGGTTCATGTCAACAATGATTGGTAAATTAAGCTTGTCTCGAGATGTCTTGTTATTTCGTCTGTCAAAATGCGTGATTTCCGAGCGGGGATAATATTTGATCCCGACCTCACTGATGTGTCATTAAGACCACAGGTAGAGTGTGATAACACACGGCTTAACGTACTGACTACAACGCGCTCCACCGAAATCCAGAAAACCCTCAATTTTGCAAGGTTACCATGGTCGAGCATGTCCGCGAGGCTGGACACACGGGGTGCCCAAACAAGGGTTGCGTAACGGATTGGGTGGAATGGGGTAGGGCGCGAAAGTACACCAGATGGCGCAGATTTCCCTCCCATGACCGGGAAAGCAATTACAGGTATTGTTTACCTGGGGATTTTTACACGTTGATTGGGAAGGTGAAAAATCTTGTTCACCTTAATCCGAGCGGTCGTTCATGTAAGAGTGTCCCGAGATGCGGATTTTCCGCCATCAATGTTGACACCTGACACGTGGACCGTGGGTGCCCCACGCCTCCCTGTATTGCCGGAATGTCCGTGGGTAGGCAGGTGCCCCGTGGTGTGTTACGGGGTGGGGTGTCGGCGTCGGTGTGGAATGGGAGTGGGATATTTGATGGTGTAGGGGAACGATCTCCATCCTAATCATTTGGGATTGGGTTTATGTTTGCAGGTGGATCACTAATCACTGAATACCAATATTCTTCCCAAACTCTACATTCTTATGTAAATACCTTGTCGTAATGTCTAATCGATTGGACTATTATGTTCGTTTGCATAATTACAAGATATTATTACGTTTTGTTTTTATGTTTTACAGGTAAAATCACCACCACCACTAATATCATCACCATCACCATCATCACGATCATTATTATGTCAACGTATATCTATACCTACTACAAGGATATCTTGAAACTGACATACATCGTTATCCATCATCCATCCATCCATCCATCGATCCATCCATTCATCCATCCATCCATCCATCCATCCATCTTTACCATCATCATTCATCTGTTATTGCCTACAGTCGCGGAGTTTATATGAGATCGAGTGATTAGTACAGTTTTACGTCGATTTCAACAATACCAAAGCATGTGGGGAATCGAACCCGTGCCTTCGGCGTGACGAGCGGACGCTTTAACCACCAGGCTACCCAACCGCCCAGTCCAAACATGCGGGAGGGGGCAAGCATAGGGCCCCAGCTACAATATTAATGCACGCCAGTTTTCAGCGCAGTAACTCTGGTGTACACAATACCCCTTTTCTTACACATGTACCAGTCCAATAGCTCGTTTAGCTGGACAATGGTTACCATATAAAATATCTATTTTTGTCGATGAAGTTCACTGTAAAAAAGACGACTTAAATGTCTTATTTAACACCGCATGTATTTCGATCTGTTTTGTGGGTACGGGTGGTTCAGTGCGTTCTATTGATCGTAAGAAACCTACACATGGTTCGAATCCCGATTTGCCCTGATTATGGTTCTCGGTTTGTCAGCACCACACCCGTCTAAGGGCTGCATCACTTGTCAGCACCACACCCGTCTAAGGCCTGCATCACTTGTCAGCACCACACCCGTCTAAGGCCTGCATCACTTGTCAGCACCACACCCGTCTAAGGCCTGCATCACTTGTCAGCACCACACCCGTCTAAGGCCTGCATCACTTGTCAGCACCGTACCCGTCTAAGGCCTGCATCACTTGTCAGCACCACACCCGTCTAAGGCCTGCATCACTTGTCAGCACCACACCCGTCTGAGACCTGCATCACTTGTCAGCACCACACCCGTCTAAAGCCTGCATCACTTGTCAGCACCACACCCGTCTAAGGCCTGCATCACTTGTCAGCACCACACCCGTCTAAGGCCTGCATCAATTGTCAGCACCACACCCGCCTAAGGCCTGCATCACTTGTCAGCACCACACCCGTCTAAGGCCTGCATCACTTGTCAGCACCACACCCGTCTAAGGCCTGCATCACTTGTCAGCACCACACCCGTCTAAGGCCTGCATCACTTCGGGCTTTCCTCCCACATTAAGCTGACACTGACATAACTGACGTGACGTTCAAAGCAGCGCTAACGTCACTCACTCATGAATCTGTATATTCCTTCCCTTTTTGTCGAACGTTTTGAGTAATGGTATTGAATTATATTTAATTGTGGAGAAAAGATAAGCGTTGATTTAGGAGTCAGTTAGAAACTATATGTGAAGAGACCCGTGAAGATCCGGTAGAGAATAGGCCTTCAGCAACCCATGCTTGCCATAAGAGGCGACTATGCTTGTCGTAAAAGGCGACTATGCTTGTCGTAAAAGGCGACTATGCTTGTCGTAAAAGGCGACTATGCTTGTCGTAAAAGGCGACTATGCTTGCAATAAAAGGCGACTATGCTTGTCGTAAAAGGCGACTATGCTTGTCGTAAAAAGCGACTAACGGGATCGGGTGGTCAGGCTCGCTGAGACCGGGGTTTGATTCCCTACACGGTTAAAATGTGCGGAGCCTATTTCTGGTGTCTCAAACCGAGACACAGCTGAAATATTGCTAAAATGCCGTTTAAGACCTCACTAACTAGAGCTATAACATTCGCGCGTCACAAAAAAACCCAGTTATATTCCGTTGTTAGTTCTTGTGGGACCTATGCGGATTTCGGTCTAAATGTGTCAACACTCTTAGCTAAATACACAGTTGGTTGTTTCGGGGTCTTTCCCACAGAAAGCAGACTCTAAATAGGTGGATGGATTGTCGGGGTAGCTGTATTTGCAAGCTATTAAGCGAGCCCCTCAAGAAACAAGCTATCGTACAATAAACTTCACTGCATTCACAAAACTATTGACACAGGATGGGTGCCGTTTTGGTTGAATGGGCCACACGACCGTTTCATATGAATTGTAATACGATATACAAACGCAAAAAAAATATTTCATCACTTACCTTTAAATCGTATGATATTCATATGCTGTAATCGCCAATATTACGCAACTCAACCTAAAAGGCGTTCTTTTCAAAATCTATTCATCTAAAAGACTTAATTGAATAACGTTGACCGCAAATATTGACTTGCATAAGATGGGCTGTTCCGTTTAATACGGTCTTGCTACAGGAACCGCGTGCGTTGCACGTGAATTCCGTACGGCGTGTCAAGTGTGCATTACAGTCACCGTCAGCTCTTCAAGAAATCTCGTAATATTATGTCAAACATATTTCCTGTCGATTTCCGATATGTTTTCATTACCTAACTCTCAGCGGCAGCTAGCTAGACCCGCTTACATGTAATAGTGATATTTAAAAAGGTTTGATAACATCTTGGTACCAATTAAACCATTTACACACTCAGGGTATAAGCGTTGAGGGGAATATATAGATTGACAGCTATCGAGACCGTCAGGTGACGCGATGTGCATGCACTCTGCACGAGGAACTGTCACGTGCTTGTGAAATATACACCGGCGGAAATTGATTGCTGAGTTCGTTGAAAGGTACAATCACACAAATGGCTATTATATGAAATAGGCACCCTGTGAAGAAAGATGGTTCTGTGAAATAAGTAGGATGAGAGTTGTCATATGCCTGGAGTAAGTGACGGATTGATTTGGGCAAGAGATCTCACGACGGTCAAAGGTTAAGGTATGTTTTACTGATAAAATATATGCCAAAACGTTTACCATCCCACAAAAAAAATAATAAAAAAATAATAATAATAAAAAATAAAAATTAAAAAAATAAAAAAAAAAAAAAATAAATAAATAAAAAAAATAATATATAAAATAAATAAAAAATAAAATAAATATACCAACATCCCAATGACAAGCGATAACAGAAGTGATTCTATGTTTATTAATAATCACTGTTAGACATATCCGACACGCGGTAGTCTATGTATGTATCACTATGGGGTGTAACCAACTCCCCAAATATGTTTGTTTGTCGGTAGTTAAGCAATGTTGTTTTTTTGTTATTTAACGCAGCACTAAAATGCCAGTTGTATGACAGCGACCTGTAAATAACCGAGCCTGGTCCAGATAATGCAGTGATCGATATTGAGCGCAACGACCCGCACCGTCGGGGTAGGATGACTCGCTACCACGTCACCGAGACTGACAACCAGTGCATTGGCACCTCTTACAACCAGATAGGGCGTGTTTTAACCCGGAATGCCTAATATCAAAATACCATGCAGATGTATTGGTCGTACACAAGCGCTGATAGGGAGGTGGGATAGCCTAGTTGTTAAAACGTTCGCTCGTCACGACGAAGACCCAGGTTCGATTCCACACAAGATTACAGTGCGTGATGCTCACTTCTCGAGTACCCCGTCCTGATATTGCTGGAATACAGTAAAGTACGGTTATAACGAACTCAAAGGGACTACTAATTTCAGTTCGTTATAACCGTAGTTCGTTATAAACATATATACAGCATAACTACAGCAAATAGTCGGGACCAAAAAAGTAAGTTCGTTATATCCGTCAGTTCGTTATAAGCGTGTTCGTTATAACCGTAGTTTACTGTATTGCTAAAAGCGGTGTAAAACCATACTCACTCACTCACAAGCGCACATGCAGCTTTAAAGGAAGGGGTGCGTCTTGTGATTTCAATTTAACAAACAGGAGCCCGTATTTTGAAATGTGACAACTCGTGTTATAATTCGGTAGCGTAAAAGTTTGTTCAAAGCATGAGTGAGAAAGTTATAGTGTAATACATTTACACTCGGTATTCCCAATCATCTGTTCAAAAAGGGAAGGGGCAAGCACCCTTTCTGGATGAACACGGGGACAGTGAAATAGGGGTTAAGCGTTCGCTCTTCGTGCCACACACTTGGTGTCGAGTCCCGGGAGGTTTTCCTATGTGTGGAGCCTGTGGTGTGTGTCTCCACAGTCACATGACTGGTCTATTGTAACAAGAGGCGTAAAACAATACTAACCCGCCCATTCATTTTGACAGGATCCGTGTAGATCCGGGGTAGAATAGGTCTTCAGCAACCCATGCTTGCCGTAACCGGCAACTATGCTTGTCGTAAGAGGCGACTAACGGGATCGGGTGGTCAGGCTCGCTGACTTGATGCATGTCATCGAATCCCAGTTACGTAGATTGATGCTCATGGTATCAATCACCGGATTGTCTGGTCCAGACTCGATTATTTACAGACCGCCGTCATATGGCTGGAATATTGCTAATTGCGGCGTTAAACAACAAACAACATTTTGAACGGATGAGCTGGGATGACATTGTCCCTTTAAATATATTGGCATCGGAAACAATGGATATCTGAAACACCTTCTGAAATATCAACACAGGTGAACACCGTTTCAAAAAAATGCCAAGTACCGTACTATTAACTGCTAGGCAAAAAAAGTGATTTGATTTAAAAATGTTTTTCTCGGATCTTTACGGGTTGCTTGGCAAAAGAAAGCATGTACCTAAAAATGGATTTGACCAAAACATTACAAACGCTATGAAAACGTTACTATCGTCTATGACCCCTGTATCAAATATATATCCATTGAATAACCATTTCTTGTTTCATTTTTAGCCAACATCAAACATGGGTGTTTACTTTCTTTTGTCCGACAGTTAAGTGTTTTTTAAATTGTCTAATTCGCAAGACATCATTAATAATTGCCAGTGGTGTTTTGCCTGATTAAAGAAAAAAATAAACTCGATTGCTTTGATTTAATATTGGCGACGTGAGGTGAAATCAGGTTTAACGTCGCGTTCAAGATTATTGCACTCAGACAGTGACGTGCATGCACGTGTGTGTCTCTGCCTGTATGCACGTGTCGCTGCTCGTACCAGCCCCGACTAATGCCGATTTCATAGTGCTAGCAGGCTGAGATACCACGCCGCAGTTTAACACGGATATCTCACTCAGACACAGTATACCAGCTCGACGATTCATTGTTTATTCCCGCACAAGGCAGGGTAACAACGTCTTTTGGTATGACGAGGCCAGGAGATGGAATTACCGACTTTCCACTCTCTGGGAAGACGCTATATCCACTACACCATGGAGACGGTATAGAATCTTTCACGATTTAGTAATAACCCTCCCCCCCCCCCCCCCCCCCCCCCCCCTCTGTCCCCCTTCTCCGAAATATGTATCAAATCACATACACCTTATCAACATCAGTCTCATAAATGATGCTTATTCAAATGTCAAGTGTCCCCCGTGTACGAAAAATGTTCGATATTTTATTCGCGTGTTCTCCTTTAATTCAATATGAATGACGATTTCACTGAAACTCGATTGTTACTGCGTTGAATATTTCAGATATGTGAGAGTTGTGTTGCCATAGAAATCTAATTAAATTAGTTGTTGTTTCTGACGGCAGTTTGCAATATAAGCGGAGCAGGGCGAGATCGGTATCAGGACTGTAACATATTTTCCTGACATCCCCGTTTTATGTAACGGCTTTTCATGCCCTCCTCGGTACATGTGACATTTTCTTTCATGACCCCACCCACCGAACCCCCTGTCATAAATGACCTGTCTCTAAATAATGTTCCATTATATAACCCGTGAAGATCGGTCTTCAGCAACCCATGCTTGTCGTAAGAGGCGACCAACGGGATTGGGTGGTCAGGCTCGCTGTCTCAGTTGATGCATGTCATCGTATCCCAATTGCGTGGATCGATGCTCATGATACTAATCAGTGGATTGTCTGGTCCAGAGTCGATTCTTTACAGACCGCAGTCATATAGCTGGAATATTTCTGAGTGCGGCGTTTAAACAACAAACAAACAAAGCAACAAAACAAAAAACAACAACAAATACTCCTTATGATTGACAAATTTAATCGGCAACGAAACTGACATGCAAACAATAAAAATAGTTAGTTTTCAGTGTCACAATAAGTTGCAGAAGTTTGACAAGTGGGTTGAATAAAAATTAAAACTTCTATTATTAAATACTACTCAATTTTTGATAGGGATAATCAGATAGTGTTGTTTTATTTAAACTTGACATATGGGAATCAGTTTTGTGGATCATGGAAAAATAAAAAAAAATATCCCTACCAAATGTGGGGTAGTATATTAGGAATAGAAAATAATCATGCACAAATTCAAAAGCGAAAACAGTTTCAGGGCAGGGCCGATATTCCCGTCACGTCGTGGGGAGAAACAAGGCGTGTTTTGATGGCCAGACTATATTTACAAAGATGTATGATTTTAAAGTTTAATTGGCTTATTCTTATTGCACATCTGCGTCCACACATATGCCGCTTAAACGAAACGTTAATGAATTTAAAAAAACAAATAAAAAAACCTCTTCATCAATATGAATATATACCAACATGCAATGCTTTTCCAGTGATCATTGTGTAAGAACTGGCAAATTGGGAGTACGCCCGAGCGTAGACATGCGAATTGTGCTGCAGATGTTGCTGGGAGTTGTGCATTACATCTTCGCGAGGGGGTCATTTTAATTTACCATCATCATGAAATATATATGCGAAACGTGATGAAGTTTGATGAAATGTTTGTAAACAAAAACCAGTTCGGGATTGAATCCCGATGACAAATTGAATAATTTATGAAATTTATGAACAATATCGCGCCGCGTTCGATTGACTCGTATAGTTTTCTTTACATTACATTTGATACAGGGAATCCGTGCCAATGAGCTGTTAGAATAAATTTTGCATGTAAGGAAATGGTTGATTATCTCACGCCGGTTGGATCTTAAAAGAACCTTCTTACAGCACGCCCATTATGATTTAAAGGTGGGAGCTTTTTTAGCATGCATTCTCTATTAGTTTCACATGACTCCCGATCGTGTCACATATTGATTATGCTTGGTCCTAAATAGAAGCAAATTCGTTTTCAATGACTTTGATATACGGAGTGAGAAATAGAAATGAATGCAAAGACGGAGAGGTAATTTGATCCTTACTGCATCGTTTTGAATGTCGACAGGAAAAGGATGGAATCTGCTTCGATGGGCGTACACAGGGGCAGGCTCGATTCTACTCAAAATGAAATAACTTGTTTTGAATATGGAAATGACAAAAAATTTAGTTTTCAAACATTTTGCTTCATTAGTTCTTTAGAATTATCAAAAGGGCGTTGCTGACATGGGTTATTGTGTGTAACATGTACATTTCACACAGAGTGAAATGTGTTCCAGACAGTGAAGCTTTGTTTGATGGTTAATTTCATGGCTGACAGGTGCGTGTAGAGGTGTGAATGAAATATACAACTTGTACTCGATGAACTATGGACGTCGAAATGAGCTTGTACACTAATTGCTATACAATAGATTAATCATGAATTTTAAAAAAGTTTTGCAAATGTGGAGTCAGATTCAGCTGTGATTGTTACTAGTGATGAATTTGTATTCTTTATCGAAATCGAAATTATTACACTTCCTCGTACGTCATCGATACAACTGTTGGTGTAAACATTCATTGATAGGACAGAAAGGTAGATAATTCAAATAAAATAGATTAAATAAACTGAGGGGCAAAAGAAAGTATACCGAGTTCGTTTTTTTATGTAATTTAAAATTAAAAGAACTTGTTAAATTTGATTATGTCTTTTTAACCATCACTCATTCCTGCAACAGTTTGTAAAAAAGTAATCTGTGGCTGGGTAAATTTGTGTAAGAATAAATTGGCTGAAGGAAGACAGGGTTAAAAAATGAATTTGCAACCACATGACCGCTACCATGTTTGAAATGTTGTAAATGTTTGCTGAAAGAAGCAAATTTATTGATTTTGTGTCTTAGATACCAACCAGCAGTTCTGTATTAGGAAACTTTCGTTTTATACTTTTTTAAAGGCTTTGAAATAAATTATATTTTTATAAATAAAACCACGAAGAATTCTTTGAATGCTGACTAGGCGCCAGTTTAGTTCCATTTTTGGATATAATGTCGATATTTTCAATTGAGAAAACAAACATTTGATAAAATCAACAAAGAGGTATAGTTTCTTTTGCTCCCGAGTTTATATTTATCACATGTCAAGGCAATGGCATTAGTAAAATGTTTTTTTGTCTGGCGCTGACGTTTCATATGGGGTAGATCATTATGAAACGTAAAAAAATAAAATGTTTATAACTGTTTGAGTGGGTGAGGTGTGTTTAACGCCGTTTTTATTTGAGGTAAAATTGAGTTTAACGTCGCGTTCAAGATTATTGCACTTACATAGCGACGTGCCTGCGTGTGTATAGCTGCAGTTCATATGAGTGACCTGGTGTCGTTGCTTACGCTATCGACCACTGGATTGTACAGCCCGAAAACTGCGTTGAACCCCATCTCGTACTCAGTACCCTCACATAAATGTATAATGTTCTATGACGATGTCAATTTACCTTTCCTTCTAGTTTTTCCTTTTCTACATTTAATCATTATTCGACACTGACTCTTAGAGTTCAAAGAAACTGCTTAAAACTCATAAAGATATTTTTCCTGTTCCAATCTTTGTTTTGATAGTACAGTTTATGGTCCTTATCCAAGCGATAGTCTCCTACACTGCAGTAAATTGCACTGAAGCAGATGCACATACAACGACGTTAAACGGAGCGTAATTGCTTTGCATCACAGCATGAAGATACAGAGCGACAGATTAAAAATATTAATAAGAATAATTTTCTCCGCCTTTCATGTATGTACCACGTAATCGCAGCTGATCTCCGGGGATATTTCAGTTTTAACTTTATATGTAAATTTTCGTTATATTCTTTCCCTTCACAAAATGTCTGCATCTATTAATCTCCGTTTGCAAACACAACTATTTTAAAAAATAATATTTGAAAAATATTCCCATGCCTCATTTCAAAACAAAATGTTCCATTTCATTTCAGTACCTCTCCCAACACAAATTTATCACCGTTCCTAGCACAACTTTTCAATACATATTTTCACTTTTCTCCGTTTTGGAACATAGCTTTTCTCTAAGATTATTTCCTGTCCCTGATTCTTTAGATACGAGTTTACCTACCACAACATGGTTGTTACTGCAAAAAGTGTTTACATTTTGGGGCGGTGGGATAGCCTTGTAGTTAAAGTGTTCGCTCGTCCCGCTGAAGGCCCGGGTTCGATCCATCGCAATGGTACAATGAGTAAAGCCATCACCTTGTGTCCTCCGCCGATATATTTCTGGAATATTGTTAAAAGCGGCGTAAAACCATGTTCACTCGGTCACTGTTTACATTATAATTTAAGTAAAGCAGTCACTGCGTGTGGTTCATGGGCCACTAATAACTCACCAACCACATGGGGACCAAGACAACCAACTAACAACGTGCAATTCAACATTAAAAGGACCATCTAAATCCAATAAACTGGATTGTTTTATTTCCATGGCAAACGTTTTGGCATTATTTCTATATGGTTTTCCTCCATATTCTGCCGAAATTAAGATAATTTGGAGACTTCAGTGTCTGCACAGTGTCTGCAAGTATGTGTCTGTCAGCTATCAGAACTAACAGACATCCGTGTGTCTTCTATCCGATCCAACATTTTTACAAAACCACCGGGCAACAAAAAGTTTACACTTGAAAATTTGATTTGACCGAAAAAATTACAAACGTTATCAAAACGCTACTAGGCAGAAAACTGTTGCCGAAACACTTTAAAACTTAAGATCCAAAAAAACCCAAATACATCCCCATCGAATAACCATTTCTTGTTTGTTTCATTTTACCCACCGTAAAACATGGGTGTGTACTTTCTTTTGCCCACCAGTTTATGTGGATAACATATTTATACAAATCATGACGTTAGCGGAGAGTAATATTTGTTTATTATTGTATCTACGCGTCACGCATGACGGTTTCTCGTAATATACATGGTAAAATATGAGGAAAATTTGAAATGTAATCCCAGTCGTAAGGGTTACGAAAAGCAAATTGACACGGAATCCGCTCCAAAATTTGTATATAAACATATAGAGGATATACATATTGTAATAGCTGTAGATCTTGTATTCATATAACTGTGTAAATATTTCATTCATGAAAATTGCTTCCAACATTCACATCGACATGTGAGTTATTGATTTAGTTTTCATTTCACACAAATTCTATTTCGCTCAATTTGTAATATTGATATTCTCTCATATAATGTATTAATTGTTCAGTGATTAGATTAGAATAAATATTTTATTTTACCCAAACTCGCAAATTAATTTTGGGCATGAATATATAAAATGGGAAAGTACAAAGGCTTTTTATTAATTTCAATTTGTTCATCAAATGTATTAATTTACGCCTACAAATTTGCAACGTTCGATTCTCTGTAAAAAAATAATTGTATTATTGTTTTAAGCTACACGCTAAAACAACATTAACAAACCAATACACACCTTTATTTCCATCGCAACACACTTTTTACGACATCCAAGAGAAAATATAAAAAGTAAATTAAATCTGCTAACAGGCGCTGCAGTAGTTTGAGTTCACTAAGTACAGACTTTCCTATTGTTTAACGCTCTAGAATAAGGGCCGTGTAATAGGACAGAGTCGATAAAACGAATGAGATCAAGAGGTCAGTATGAATAAATTATTATATATTCATTTAACGCATGAGGGTGTACACAACCAGGGAGACTGGAGAGTAGACAGCGCCGCGTTCCCTATGATTATATTTTGGAATGTGAAGCAAGGGACGTACTATCGTTAAATATTTCACTTTCAACTTCAAATTCTCGATTTCAATCAACTCTACACCATGTTTGTAATCTAACCTTTTTATTTAGATTAAAAAACAATGCATTAAAACTAGTGTTTACGTTTCGTAAATGTTATATCACCTTTGTAGGGGCATGTATCTAAATATTTAATTTAAAAAAATATTAAATGAATTATTTTATCTAAAATTGTATTATTATTTGTTGAACGAATAATAATAATTCTCTATTAAGATCATTGTATTTTTCATGCAATCAGCTCACCAAAACATTTGTTTTTAATAAGAATTACCGTTTCCTTAATTTATTCTATTTATTCTTATTTTATTGTGCTGTGATAACTATGTTTCGTTACTTAATTACATATTAGCCTTAATAATGTAATGCTGGAGAGGTGTAGGGTAAAATTCCAAATTTCCCCTGAACAAATTAAATATCTTAAAATCTATCATCATCGATATTTAATACTTGATATTATTTCAGTTGATGAGAAATAAACAATGTGAGCTTTAAATCTTTGCAAGACATATTAATGATGCAATTATAAACAACAATTACGTGTCACCGTCTGGCCTGGCCTACGGAAATACATTGAGGGATGAATACAATCTGGTTTCTATAGTCGGGGAGCTGTATCGATAGTGACTTAAAAATATAGTTAATCTCCATTCGATAGCTGCCGTAATTACTCGACAAAGGTCGAGCAAGGCCGTTGTAGAATAGCTTTTTGATTATTGGATTCTGGCATGACTAAGGGAGGTAATTCTGAATAGAAATTTACGACGCCCTTGACGACACGCCTTTTGACGAGCGTGACTGAGGTCTAGTACTGATGTGTGGTATAACAAGCGAGGGTGTGGGTATTGGTTGGTCAGAAGGGCTGCTGGATGTAAATATATAGTTCCGTCGTAATAGCCTGCAATGTTTCTCACTGTCGGACACCGATCCAAGTCCGAACACATGACCGTGTTCTATTGTGGAATCTACCCAAACCAAACTCTAGATAATCCGGATTCTTTTCGATACCCGATTACATTACGGTCCCGAATACGCTATGATAAATGATACTATTTATCTTTACTTCCTATTTTTTTATCATCTGCTATAAAGTCACTAATCCTGGATTCTGCCTGACCTAACTGTCGGTCCCAAAGTAGTCAGCTTTAGTCTAGGTAAGGTGAAATGGGATTTAACGTCACGTTCGTCTATGTGTGCGTGCGTGCGTGCGTGTCTGTTTGTACCAGTCCAGACCCATGTCGGTTTTATGGCGCTAGCCTACTGATATACCATGCTGCAGGTTTACATGGATACCCAACTCAGACGCAGCGCACTGACCCAGATCCGACCAGTCCATGCTTTCTTCCCGAATGCCAGGCAGGGCAACAACATGTACCATCTTTAAACGTATTACGTATGACGCCGCTCGGGATCGAACCAAGACCTTCGACTCTGCGGGCGGACACTTTATCCACTAGACCACGGAGGAGGTCTCTAGACTTAAGGTTCCACTGAAGATATACTATTACATTGCAGGCAAAACCGGAGATGCTAGCTTCTTCAGTGGTTTGACGACAGGTCATATTGATAGTGATCGAATTTGGAGCTGAGAAAACAGTGGCTGTGAGGGCCCGTTTAAACATTTAAATATATATGAAAAAATAATTAAACATATATAATTTTATTCGTTTTCTGAAATGCAAGCAATGGATCAAATCCTTTTTTCATAAGCACCGTCTTTCAATTATTTTAATCTAACATATGCATATATTTGGAATAATTGCTAGTCTTATCAACGGACAAAACACTAAATGATTTTAAAAAAGAGAACAAAAACGTTGCAATGTGCAGTCTTGCCTTTCAATGTAAACAATGGGGGAAATAAAATAAATTGCGCTCCGATTTTAATTCTTAAACAATCATTACCGTCACTGAAAACTACAAATTAAAAGTTTATAATTGCGTTTCTAAACTAGAAATAGTTCTGCAATAGCGAATCCTTTGTATGGGTTACTGGATTCACATTTGCCACCTTCACCAAGGTCAACTGGAATAATAGCAACATGATTATCACATTTCATGAGGTATAATTGTACATGCCCTTGATGTCAGACCAACTCAAAGCCGAAAGTGTTATATTAAATTTCCGTTCCACAATCTACCCCAGCTCTGCACCGCGTGACCTACTATAGCGGTCATCTTCGCTTGTACGACGTATCTAAATACACTTGCTCAAAAGGCGGTAACAATGAACGCTTAATTCGCCGAGAGAAAAGTCCCACAATTGCCGCTTTGTTCTCTCGGAGGTTTCCGATTGCGAAAAACGCGCCCAAGTGATTCCTATTTTTCTTTCTCTTGTGTGAAATGACCTTTTATTCTGTGAATTCTTCAGTTCCCGGTACCAAGCAGCACCAAATAGTTCCAAAAGAACCAAATTGGCCATCCTCAATAGCTTGGAAGCGACGCGATTGATTTTTATGCTTTCACTTATTGTTGTATCAATTGTAATTATTTTGTAGTTCATGGTTGGAGGGTTTTCTTTGGCGAAGACTCTTCAGCGGAATTAGCATTAGGAAGTTGGAGAAAAAGTTTTGATGTTAACCGTTCAATCTAACGACTGGCGAACGCCGGGCTGCAATGTTAGATCAAATTAATTTTTCTTCAAAGATACTCCATTGGCAATTGTTCACGGTAGAAAATGTGTGTTGCACCGCACTTTCGCTTCGCTAAACACGCGATGTAATTTTCTGTCGTGTTTCTAAAGCGTTCAACCCCGAGGATTGCGGTTCGAACCCACATGACCCAGGGGCAACCAATCAGCCAGGGGAAAACAATCGGCCTGGAACTATTTCTGATGTCCTCAGCTGTACGTCTCTGTCAGCTGCAGGGTAAACATGGCGGAGGGATTCTACGGGACCAGTGCAAGCAAAATGTACGGGGAGGAAAAAGCTGATTAAAAAAGCGATTTGTTCGTGTGAACTGATTTATATGTTTGGTGTAGCGAAACGGTTAACACGGGAAGCTGGACATTTTGTTCAAACACTTAGCAGGCAGCCCGATGGCGTTAGGCGTAGCACGCAGTGTGTTCCACCGGTGGTGTGTGTTTTGCGGAGGACGTAGAGAATAGGGCGGAGGGCCTAGGGTGGAGGGTAGGTCTCAGTTAGTTGAGTGTAGATTGTAGGATGCCTGGCGCAGGGCGTAGAATGTGGGGCGTAGGGTGTAGAAACTTGAGCGTATTGTATAGCGAAGTGTGGGGCGTAGGACGCAGGGCGATTGCAACAGACGTTGCGCATCTAGTGTAGCGCGTGTTATGTCAGGCGTGGAGTATTGGGGTGTAGGGTGTAGAGTGTAGCGCGGAGGGTGTGGGAATTAAGCGACTGTTATAGATGTAGGGCGTAGAGCGTAGTATATGGGGTGTAGGGCACAGAGCGTAGAGCGTAGAGCGTAGTATATGGGGTGTAGGGCACAGAGCGTAGAGCGTAGTATATGGGGTGTAGGGCACAGAGCGTAGAGCGTAGTATATGGGGTGTAGGGCACAGAGCGTAGAGCGTAGTATATGGGGTGTAGGGCACAGAGCGTAGAGCGTAGTATATGGGGTGTAGGGCACAAAGAGGAGGGCGTAGTGTATGGGGTGCAGGGTAATATATCGGGTGCAGGGCACAGAGAGTAGGGCGTAGTATATGGGATGTAAGGTAGTATATGGGGTGTAGGGCACAGAGAGTAGGGCGTAGTATATGGGGTGCAGGGTAGTATATGGGGTGCAGGGTAGTATATGGGGTGCAGGGTAGTATATGGGGTGTAGGGCACAGAGAGTAGAACATAGTATATGGGGTGCAGGGTAGTATATGGGGTGCAGGGTAGTATATGGGGTGTAGGGTAGTATATGGGGTGCAGGGTAGTATATGGGGTGTAGGGTAGTATATGGGGTGTAGGGTAGTTTATGGGGTGCAGGGTAGTATATGGGGTGCAGGGTAGTATATGGGGTGCAGGGTAGTATATGGGGTGTAGGGTAGTATGGTAGTATATGGGGTGCAGGGTAGTATATGGGGTGCAGGGTAGCATATGGGGTGTAGGGTAGTATGGTAGTATATGGGGTGCAGGGTAGTTTATGGGGTGCAGGGTAGCATATGGGGTGCAGGGTAGTATATGGGGTGCAGGGTAGTATATGGGGTGCAAGGTAGTATATGGGGTGCAGGGTAGCATATGGGGTGCAGGGTAGTATATGGGGTGCAGGGTAGTATATGGGGTGCAGGGTAGTATATGGGGTGCAGGGTAGCATATGGGGTGCAGGGTAGTATATGGGGTGCAGGGTAGTATATGGGGTGATGTGATGAAATGTGATGTGATGCGATGTGATGCGATGTGATGTGATGTGAGACGTCGCGTGCAGTAATATAGCACGTGCAAGCACGTGTTTGTTTGTGTTGGCTCGAATTCAGCTGCTGCCAAGATGGATACAAGTGTTGTCTATTCCTACTGCCGTGAAGTACTTGGGGACCTATTCTGCCCCCGAATCTCTACGGGGGCCTTGTCTTCTAAAAGAGACTTGTCAAATTAGCTTGTTTGACCATCAGCTTTAAGCCAAAAGAATAAATTTCATCTGGGGTTGTCTTCTCCTTATATTCATCCTTATTATAAACTGTCTATAGTCTGGTACATAACTGACAACCTTATTCAGGTTGGCACATGCTTGGCCCTCTCAGCATTTCTAGGGTCGCGAAGAATCTCGAGATTAATGTTACTGATCTCGCGATATATCGCGTCAACAACTCTCACGATCTCTCGCGATAACGAGATCATTGGTCGCGTGCACCGGATATAGAAGATGATTTGCACAAGCTTCAGGATAAGGTTGTTACGGCCGTGTCTGTCGTCCACAACCCGCTATCTCGTGGCTAAGGAAGTTTCGGCTAAGATGTTTGGAGATCCCCTTTAAATAAATACATGTGCTAGGTCCCGCTAACTATCGGGAGGTATTGTTGACCGTCATATTGCTAGTTGGGTGATAATGTCTAATTATTATATCATCTATAAGCATTCATCTTATCATATCATACGTGAAATACCAAAAATACATATTTTAATGAAAGGGCGAGGTACTCAACTGGAAAGGTCAAATTTAATAGTCACGGTAAACTTTGAAATGATGGTATGAACATGAGTCGAGGTTTAACGTCGCATCGCGTCCAAGATTATTGCACTTATATAGCGACGTGCTTGCACGTGTGTGTGTGGCTGCTTGTACTAGTCCGGACTGATGCCGATTTATAGTGCTAGAACACTGAGATTCCATGCCGCAGTTTAACATGGATACCCCACTCAGACACAGTATACTGACTCCGAGCCGACCAGTCCTTGTTTAAGCCCCTTAATGCCGAGCGCCAGACAGGGTAACAGGGTACCATCTTTTAACGTCTTTTGGTATGACGCGACCGGGGATCGAACCCCGAACCTTCCGCTCTCCGGGCGGACGCTCTACCACTAGACCACGGAGGCGGTCGGTATGTACATGATCAGGCATATTGAAATAGTTGACATCAAGCTATTTTGATAAAATGACAATACTCTGACAAAAATGATGTCCGATGCAATCCCGTATTTTAACTTGTACCACATGTTCCCGTGTTTTTTAGGTGAACAATTGACTTGCCTTTGCATGTGTTTGTGGCTGGTGCCACCGGTCAGGATACGCTCAATTTGTCGCGAACACCAGGTATCATCACTATTTCATAGACTCTACTTCTTGGGGGCACGGGTGGCCCAGTCGTCTAAGGCGCCGCGATTCGCTGTGCAGAGTTGCGTCCCTTGGGCACGTCAGAAACCTTTGATTGTGGGTTCGAATCCCGGTTCGCCCCGATTATGTTTCTAGGTTTTGTCAGCACCATACCCGTGCTCGTGGGTTTCACTGAAGTGGTAAACATCTGAGACCTGCATCACTTTGGGTTTTCCTCCCACATTAAGCTGACACGCCGTGTTATAACTGGAATAATGTTAAAAGCGGCGTTAAACCCGACTCACTCACTCACTCCAAGCCGACCAGTCCTTGTTTTATCCCTTCTAATCCCGAGCGCCAGACAGGGTAACAACAAGTACCGTCTTTAACGTCTTTTGGTGTGACGCGACCATGGGATCAAACGCTCGATTTCGGACTGACGCTCCATCCACTACACAACGGAGGCGGTCTCCGAGCAGACGCTCCACGCCATCCACTGCACCACGGAGGCGGTCTCCGGGCAGACGCTCCATCCACTAAACCACGGAGGCGGTCTCCGGGCAGACGCTTCATCCACTACACCACGGAGGCGGTCTCCGGGCAGACGCCTCATCCTCTACACCACTCCGGGCAGACGCTCAATCCACTACACCACGGAGGCGGTCTCCGGGTAGACGGACCCGTGAAGATTCCGGGGTAGAATAGGTCTTCAGCAACCCATGCTTGCCGTAAAAGGCGACTATGCTTGTCGTAAAAGGCGACTAACGGGATCGGGTGGTCAGGCTCGCTGACTTGGTTGATGCATGTCATCGATTCCAATTGCGTGGATCGATGTTCATGATGTCAATCACTGGATTGTCTGGTCCAGACTTGATTATTTACAGACCGCCGTCATATAGCTGGAATATTGCTGAGTGCGGCGTTAAACAACAAACCAAACCAAACCAAAACCGGGTAGACGCTTCATCCACTACACCAGGGAGGCGGTCTCCGGGCAGACGCTCCATCCACTACACCACGGGGGCGGTCTCCGGGCAGACGCTCCATCCACTTCACCAGGGAGGCGGTCTCCGGGCAGACGCTTCATCCACTACACCATGGAGGCGGTCTCCGGGCAGACGCCTCATCCTCTACACCACTCCGGGCAGACGCTCCATCCACTACACCACGGAGGCGGTCTCCGGGTAGACGCTCCATCCACTACACCACGGAGGCGGTCTCCGGGTAGACGCTCAATCCACTACACCACGGAGGCGGTCTCCGGGTAGACGCTTCATCCACTACACCAGGGAGGCGGTCTCCGGGCAGACGCCTCATCCTCTACACCACTCCGGGCAGACGCTCCATCCACTACACCACGGAGGCGGTCTCCGGGTAGACGCTTCATCCACTACACCAGGGAGGCGGTCTCCGGGCAGACGCCTCATCCTCTACACCACTCCGGGCAGACGCTCCATCCACTACACCACGGAGGCGGTCTCCGGGTAGACGCTCAATCCACTACACCACGGAGGCGGTCTCCGGGTAGACGCTTCATCCACTACACCAGGGAGGCGGTCTCCGGGCAGACGCCTCATCCTCTACACCACTCCGGGCAGACACTCCATCCACTACACCACGGAGGCGGTCTCCGGGTAGACGCTTCATCCACTACACCAGGGAGGCGGTCTCCGGGCAGACGCTCCATCCACTACACCACTCCGGGCAGACGCTCCATCCACTACACCACGGAGGCGGTCTCCGGGTAGACGCTCAATCCACTACACCACGGAGGCGGTCTCCGGGTAGACGCTTCATCCACTACACCAGGGAGGCGGTCTCCGGGCAGACGCTCCATCCACTACACCACTCCGGGCAGACGCTCCATCCACTACACCACGGAGGCGGTCTCCGGGTAGACGCTCAATCCACTACACCACGGAGGCGGTCTCCGGGTAGACGCTTCATCCACTACACCAGGGAGGCGGTCTCCGGGCAGACGCCTCATCCTCTACACCACTCCGGGCAGACACTCCATCCACTACACCACGGAGGCGGTCTCCGGGTAGACGCTTCATCCACTACACCAGGGAGGCGGTCTCCGGGCAGACGCTCCATCCACTACACCACTCCGGGCAGACGCTCCATCCACTACACCACGGAGGCAGTCTCCGGGTAGACGCTCCATCCACTACACCACGGAGGCGGTCTCCGGGTAGACGCTCCATCCACTACACCACAGAGGCGGTCTCCGGGTAGACGCTTCATCCACTACACCAGGGAGGCGGTCTCCGGGCAGACGCCTCATCCTCTACACCACTCCGGGCAGACGCTCCATCCACTACACCAGGGAGGCGGTCTCCGGGTAGACGCTCCATCCACTACACCAGGGAGGCGGTCACCGGGCAGACGCTTCATCCACTACACCATGGAGGCGGTCACCGGGCAGACGCTTCATCCACTACACCAGGGAGGCGGTCTCCGGGCAGACGCCTCATCCTCTACACCACTCCGGGCAGACGCTCCATCCACTACACCACGGAGGCGGTCTCCGGGTAGACGCTCAATCCACTACACCACGGAGGCGGTCTCCGGGTAGACGCTCAATCCACTACACCACGGAGGCGGTCTCCGGGTAGACGCTTCATCCACTACACCAGGGAGGCGGTCTCCGGGCAGACGCCTCATCCTCTACACCACTCCGGGCAGACACTCCATCCACTACACCACGGAGGCGGTCTCCGGGTAGACGCTTCATCCACTACACCAGGGAGGCGGTCTCCGGGCAGACGCTCCATCCACTACACCACTCCGGGCAGACGCTCCATCCACTACACCACGGAGGCAGTCTCCGGGTAGACGCTCCATCCACTACACCACGGAGGCGGTCTCCGGGTAGACGCTTCATCCACTACACCAGGGAGGCGGTCTCCGGGCAGACGCCTCATCCTCTACACCACTCCGGGCAGACGCTCCATCCACTACACCACGGAGGCGGTCTCCGGGTAGACGCTCCATCCACTACACCACGGAGGCGGTCTCCGGGTAGACGCTTCATCCACTACACCAGGGAGGCGGTCTCCGGGCAGACGCCTCATCCTCTACACCACTCCGGGCAGACGCTCCATCCACTACACCACGGACGCGGTCTCCGGGTAGACGCTTCATCCACTACACCAGGGAGGCGGTCTCCGGGCAGACGCCTCATCCTCTACACCACTCCGGGCAGACGCTCCATCCACTACACCACGGAGGCGGTCTCCGGGTAGACGCTCCATCCACTACACCACGGAGGCGGTCTCCGGGTAGACGCTTCATCCACTACACCAGGGAGGCGGTCTCCGGGCAGACGCCTCATCCTCTACACCACTCCGGGCAGACGCTCCATCTACTACACCACGGACGCGGTCTCCGGGTAGACGCTTCATCCACTACACCACGGAGGCGGTCTCCGGGCAGACGCCTCATCCTCTACACTACTCCGGGCAGACGCTCCATCCACTTCACCACGGAGGCGGTTTCACTGTAGGAGATACTCTCAGGAATATTTCAAAACAAAATGGATCTCCCTTCGTATTTTGAAGACCAGCCTCGTCATACAAAAGAAGAGAAGTGTTATCGTAATTGAACCCAAAAATTCAGACAGACATGTTTCTATTCTTCGTGTCGCTAATGGTGGCTCTTTGTACCCTGATACGAGAGTCGAGCCTCTTAGTGGTTTGTCTGCGCCAAAGCGGCTTCTCTTTTCAGACAGCTGATAAAAAAGACGGCGTGAATCAAATTCCCTCTTTTACTCTCAAAAGTCACGATATAAGCATGATCAGAGTTGACGTTATACAAGAGTGGGTGAATTTAGTGTTACGCCGCATTGAAGAATATGTCGGCTTGTCAGCTTGATGTGCGTGGAAAGCCCAAAAACTTGCGGGGGGTAGCGAGCACCACTTTGGGTAAACCCACGAGCATGGGCGACAAAACAAGGATCATAATCAGAACCATAATCAGCGGATCCTGTAACGACATAGGGACACAACTCTGCACGTCATACATAACCCCAACACATACAAAGACTAGAGCTGGGATACTTTAATTCAGACATATATGTAAAAATAAACTGAGAATAAAGGCTTCATATATGACGCTGTCATTATAAAGTTCGGATAAAAATTAATTTAATAAAAAAAAATGACGTTCTCTGTTGTCAATGAACTTGCAAGATAAACTCAAACATGACGTTAATTCATGAACTCGGATCAGTCTTCTTGCACATCAAATTCCAAATCATGAAATGTTCACAATTTCTTTCACTTGATGACTCTAATGTATTACTTGGAAAGTAAAGAAGGCACCGTGAAAGTTATTTTGACCAACGTCTGTTATGCTAGTATAACCCTTCTCATCGGACGGAAACCGACGTCGTAATAGCTACCGTCAAACTGTCATGGCTAATCCAGTCAGATGCGCCATCTTGTGGACATGTTTGATCTTATTTTCTCTTAACCCGTTTAAAGGGGTCTCGCTTACCATGGTTCACTTCCTTTGGTCTTAGATGGCCGTGTATGCCAGGAGTAATTTAATAAACATCTCCAATCCACGACTCTGGGTGAGCTTGCTATGTTTTCATAATTTTAAAGAGCAAACGAAATGTATTGACCCTGTTCGTAATTTCACGTAATGTCGCAATGAAGGGGTCGAGAGGGGACACCAAGATGGCTACTTCGACAGGAACGTGTTTACTCTTAGTTTCAGGACAACTGGTATTTTTCTGAAACGTTTTGCTGTATAATTCGATTCGTTCCCCCCTCGGGGTATATTCTCCTTCCAAGAGATGAATCAATTGGAACGAAACGTGCGGTGTTTCCTCACCATCATTTATTTTCTATTGGCAGTTGCTTGCTTTTATTCCCCACGCTTCGATCCGCCATCGCCTCGCCTTCATTGAAGAGGTCTTGCTATACAGATCCTTGCTTGTCATTTAACTGGCGTCTGTTAAACCCATAGCCTGGGGGGGACGGGCTGCGAGTCCTGGGGGTAGTGTTGACACTTCTGTCATCTATTGCCAGATATCAATGCATGGCAGATTCACTGCCGACATAAATACCCCAGAATTGGTTGCAAGTGACAAATTAGGTTATATGTAAATTCAACTTGTATTCATTTCGCCATAGCATCCCTCATCTTGGTACCGCGTGGCGAGACAAGCTTCCTAGCTAACTAATATAAATCAGAAACGTGAATAGTGCTATTGAACCTCTTACATACTCCACTATAACTAATGCTTTAATTGGCAAACATACTTGTATCCTTAAACACCGTGGGAAGGCAAAGTAAATATTTTCAGGACAAAACACAACCGGTGAAAAACGTGTAAACGTGAAAAAAGATCTGTAAATATTTGAAATATGTGAAAGCGAGCCTAAAGCTATTACCTGATTCGGGATTATTTTCTCTGAAAATAGTTTGCAGGAGTTATTTCGTTTCAGTTAGGCAAAGACCGCTCGAATAAACGTTCTTCGAGATTTCAGATGTTGATAAACTTGAAGGATGACAAGGATGTCACGTGACCTGTATTGAATTGAAAGCACAAAAATGGTGCAGATTAGATGATGCTTGTCACATTTGTTAGGGGTGAGTGAGTGAGTATGCGCTTACACCGATTTAACAATAGCGCAGCAACATCACTGCAGGGAACACCAGACATGTGCTTCTCACAGTGTCCGATACGTATATCGAAAATCGAACCCGGGTGCGACTGCCAACGCTTGAACGACTGGGCTACCCCGCCTAGCTCACGTTAACTGACTTTGATATTTCATGCAAGTCACGTGCCGAGTCATATTGCAGCCATATCAAGGTGGTTAGTATCAAGAACGAGCCGAACACATTGTACTCTTGTGGCGACAACCCCAAGGCTACATCAACGTCCTTTACGAGGAAGACGTAACTGACGAACGAGAAGATGTAACAAATGTTCTATTTTGGATAACACTTTCTTAGTAAAGTACTTATTCTCGTCCTTTTTTGGATTGAGTCCCGTCCGGCATTCGAACCCACACTTGCCAGAGTGAGGCACCTAATCGCCAGCACACAAAGTCAGCGATCTAACCCACTCAGCCACCGAGGCTTCCACAAAAATGAAAGTCCGACAACTGGTAGTCTAAATCACGTACTTTGAGTATCCCTCTGACAAGTGTAAATGACTTTAATTTTTGTGGAAGCCTCGGTGGCTGAGTGGGTGAGCGACAGACATCGTAGGCACATGGAACACATCGTATGTAGATGGAACACATCGTACGCACATGGAACACATCGTATGTAGATGGAACACATCGTATGTAGATGGAACACATCGTACGTAGATGGAACACATCCTATGTAGATGGAACACATCGTATGTAGATGGAACACATCGTACGCACATGGAACATATCCTATGTAGATGGAACACATCGTATGTAGATGGAACACATTGTACGTAGATGGAACACATCGTATGTAGATGGAACACATCGTACGTAGATGGAACACATCGTACGTAGATGGAACACATCCTATGTAGATGGAACACATCGTATGTAGATGGAACACATCGTACGTAGATGGAACATATCCTATGTAGATGAAACACATCGTACGCAGATGGAACACATCCTATGTAGATGGAACACATCGTACGTAGATGGAACACATCCTATGTAGATGGAACACATCGTATGTAGATGGAACACATCGTACGTAGATGGAACACATCGCATGTAGATGGAACACATCCTTTGTAGATGGAACACATCGTATGTAGATGGAACACATCGTACGTAGATGGAACACATCCTATGTAGATGAAACACATCGTACGCACATGGAACACATCGTACGTAGATGAAACACATCGTATGTAGATGGAACACATCGTATGAAGATGGAACACATCGTATGTAGATGGAACACATCGTGTGCAGATGGAACACATCACATTTAAATGGAACACATCGTTTGTAGATGGAACACATGGCCGCAGTCAGCAATATTCCAACTATATGACGGCGGTCTGTTAATAATCGAATCTGGACCACACAATCAAGTGACTGACACCATGATCATCGATCCCCGCAATTTAGACATGATGACAGGCATTAACCAAATCAGCGAGCCTGACCACCCGGTCCCGTTAGTCGAATGTAGATGGAACACATCGTACGCACATGCAACACCAGGAAATACCTTCATAAATTTACAATGGAGAATCGAGTCCTCGTATTCCTCGGAAGCAGTCTAGGACACGTGACCCTGGCCTTGTCCATGACGTGGTACATTTAGGAGGATCTGGACAGGGTGAGATCCAAGTAAAACACATCTACTCCGACACCCATCTCTCTCGGCTTTGATCGATCTATACACGTTTCAACAAATAGAAAGATAAGTACGCGAATAAATAATATCCGGTGAAATCCAATTACAACATTTTAAAAATTATATATACTAAGTATTTGGTTCCTTTGAATGTATTATAACGATTTTCTTTCTTTTGCGGTTTGTATTTATTTTAAGTCTACCAAGTTTGATCAAATTACAACCGCGTTGCTTGCAAATGTTCCAGTATTAGCTGAGCACTTGTGGAAAGTATTATATCTTCAAATATCTTTGTACTGTGAGGGGCCTGTACGAAATATACCGAGAAAACAATGGGAGTAAGCAGTGTACTGAAATATGCCAATGAGGTGTTGGGTACGCGTTTGAAATTTGAGAGCTCTTAAAAATGTATTTGTTTTTCTGCTTCTACGTGTATTTCCCGCCAAAACACTAACAGGTGTACATTACACGTAATTGCCATTGGTTTGCAGAAGATCACAGCGTCCCCTAGCGGCAGACCCCTCTTTCCTGATTAAATCACATCCCAGTTTCATTCTGGCCGCTCGCTGCTTGTCTGTCAATGTGACGGGTGGATCGGTTTCAAGCAGACGTGATCCGCCGCCATCTTTGTACACGAACAGTGTCGCAGAATCGTGCCAATCACCACATGTACTGAAGAACCTTCATCACGGGCAATTAACCTTTCTTCATTTGGCCAATATAGAGACTAGGATCGCCTTTACATTTCGGTAATATCACCCCCGATCAAAATCGATGTGAAATGTATAACCACTCCGCAGCAAATGATAAAACAAACATGGCGGAAGTATAAGCGATTCTGATTGGTCGTTAAGGAACATCAGAAAAGTCAAGTTCATGGACTGCTCGAGGCTAAGCGGTTCACGAGTACATCCAAATGATTATGTAATTTGATATTGACAAAGAAATTATGTTATAGTATTGTTTAACGTACTGTCATCCCAGCTATTCCCACAGCCAGAGTAGAAGCAGCCGGATGACCACGTGTAGAGCGTGTCTTTTGCAATAGGAACGGTATTCAATGTCAATTATTATTTCATCATCTGAGTCTGTATTTACACTTCTGTGAATTATGGTGACAGTAAAGTATTTGAGCTCTTAAACCGCCGGCTAAAGTTTGGTGAACATAGGTAACACGATATAGCGTTCTCAGACAAGTACATTTGTCAATGTTTCAGTGACAATGACTGTTACCTAATGCTAAGTTAATATTACAACTGATCAAATTTAGAAACCAACACCTATGGGAAGATCAATAGTTCTTACACAAGTTCTCAATGCACAGAACAATAATATTCAAACCATTTTGTGATGAAAGTAATGACATGAATCTTTTGGGTATTGTTCCGAAAAGTTAGAAATCCTCGTTTAAGCCTAATAAACTTCAAACTAAAGTCGATAAACAACTATGTCCAGCTATATGACGGCGGTCTGTAGATAATCAAGTCTGGACCAGACAATCCCGTGATTGACATCGTGAACATCGATCTATGTAATTAGGATACGACGACATGCTTCGATACCCGACCCCTCTAGTCGCCTTTTACGACAAGCAAGAGTTGCTGAAGACCAATTCAAAGACGGAAGATGGATCTTCACTGGGCGCGAGAACACGGTGAACATACGTCAGGTAAGGACAAACTGAACTTCAAAAAGATAAGAACACCTATCAATAATTTAAAAGGATGTTCACTGCTGTTTACTCCTGTTTACAGCTTATTCAACAAATTCATCAACAAAATAACTTATTGGGTGACATGTCAGTGGAGTGTCGTCATTACGTTGCAGACACCGGCACCTTAGAGGTAGGTATATAATCTTCCAATAACAGAACTTCCCTTTTATATTTCCTCCTGTATATTCCAGGTATAAATTCGATTATATCAATGTTTTCTATACCTAATTACAGCTATAACTTGTTATACCCAATTTTTCTATCAACATGACCATGACACTAATTTGCACCTTCATAAACAAGACTAATAATATAGACCTATATATTCATGACGGAAATCAAAACCAAGAAACATCGGGTAAAGGCAGATTCTACAAATACTAACATTGAATATTTTCTACAAAAATAGTCTTGCGAATGTAAAACTACATGTGGTTCAATTCATTTTTGACTTTCTGGTCACATGATGAACAGGTAGATGGCACTACACGCCACTTGTGAAAAGAAAATGTATATTATGTCCATCAAATGATATTGCTGGTGGATACCAGCAATTGATTAAATTTGTGTATTTCATTGAAACAAGAAACTCCTTATTACTCTAACTGACCATCAAACGACCATCAGTTTTCAAAATGAGTGTGTTATTTCAACGTGAAAACATATCTACCCTGGGAACCTCTCATTTCTGTTTCCACATTCTTATACAGAACAAACTTTGCTTAATTTTCTCCACGTCACCCAACAAGACACCCTTGTAAACTCCCCATTATGCTGTGCTTATAGCCTTGAGTTAATAAAGTTCTGTCCTGAAAATCAGTGATGACACCAGGACCCACTTGCACAAAGCGATCTTAGCGCTAAGACTATTGTAAGCCTATGCTAAAGTATGGGAGTTACGATCATCTTAGCGCTAAGATCGCTTTGTGCAAGTGGGCCCTGGTGTTCGCGAAAAAGGTAAGCATAGCCTGCTCTACAGGTAGAACCCGCTTCTTACAATGTTCAACCAGGAAGTACTTGTTTGTTTAATGCCTCACACTGCAATATTCCGGCCATGTAACGGCGGCCTGAGCAGCGATGCACGCCCTCAGGGTACGATGCAACGTCATCAACAACGTCATCGAGCCTGACCACCCAATCATGTTAATGTAGGTTACAATGAGTATGGTGGTGTGAAAACTCCATGTAAAGATTATATTATGGGATAACATCGCTCATTGTGATAAGCCCACGCGCGCGCGCACACACACGCGCGCACACACACACAGACACAGACACACACACACACACACACACACACACACACACACACGCACACACCTTAGTATACCCTAAGCTATATGAGGATAGGATGATCGTAGGTAGAGAGTTAAGGTTGATAAAATCTACCCAGTCTGCCCCCACACGCAATAAATGCGTGACTTCTCTTTAAAACGAGTGGGAGTCCTGTCTTAGGATCGGCCCAGGACTAATTATCACTTATACACGACACTTCTGTTTTCATATACATTTAGACCTATCTGCCAAGTACAACATACGTCAGGTAAGGACAAACTGAACTTCAAAAAGATAAGAACACCTATCAATAATTTAAAAGGATGTTCACTGCTGTTTACTCCTGTTTACAGCTTATTCAACAAATTCATCAACAAAATAACTTATTGGGTGACATGTCAGTGGAGTGTCGTCATTACGTTGCAGACACCGGCACCTTAGAGGTAGGTATATAATCTTCCAATAACAGAACTTCCCTTTTATATTTCCTCCTGTATATTCCAGGTATAAATTCGATTATATCAATGTTTTCTATACCTAATTACAGCTATAACTTGTTATACCCAATTTTTCTATCAACATGACCATGACACTAATTTGCACCTTCATAAACAAGACTAATAATATAGACCTATATATTCATGACGGAAATCAAAACCAAGAAACATCGGGTAAAGGCAGATTCTACAAATACTAACATTGAATATTTTCTACAAAAATAGTCTTGCGAATGTAAAACTACATGTGGTTCAATTCATTTTTGACTTTCTGGTCACATGATGAACAGGTAGATGGCACTACACGCCACTTGTGAAAAGAAAATGTATATTATGTCCATCAAATGATATTGCTGGTGGATACCAGCAATTGATTAAATTTGTGTATTTCATTGAAACAAGAAACTCCTTATTACTCTAACTGACCATCAAACGACCATCAGTTTTCAAAATGAGTGTGTTATTTCAACGTGAAAACATATCTACCCTGGGAACCTCTCATTTCTGTTTCCACATTCTTATACAGAACAAACTTTGCTTAATTTTCTCCACGTCACCCAACAAGACACCCTTGTAAACTCCCCATTATGCTGTGCTTATAGCCTTGAGTTAATAAAGTTCTGTCCTGAAAATCAGTGATGACACCAGGACCCACTTGCACAAAGCGATCTTAGCGCTAAGACTATTGTAAGCCTATGCTAAAGTATGGGAGTTACGATCATCTTAGCGCTAAGATCGCTTTGTGCAAGTGGGCCCTGGTGTTCGCGAAAAAGGTAAGCATAGCCTGCTCTACAGGTAGAACCCGCTTCTTACAATGTTCAACCAGGAAGTACTTGTTTGTTTAATGCCTCACACTGCAATATTCCGGCCATGTAACGGCGGCCTGAGCAGCGATGCACGCCCTCAGGGTACGATGCAACGTCATCAACAACGTCATCGAGCCTGACCACCCAATCATGTTAATGTAGGTTACAATGAGTATGGTGGTGTGAAAACTCCATGTAAAGATTATATTATGGGATAACATCGCTCATTGTGATAAGCCCACGCGCGCGCGCACACACACGCGCGCACACACACACAGACACAGACACACACACACACACACACACACACACACACACACACACACACGCACACACCTTAGTATACCCTAAGCTATATGAGGATAGGATGATCGTAGGTAGAGAGTTAAGGTTGATAAAATCTACCCAGTCTGCCCCCACACGCAATAAATGCGTGACTTCTCTTTAAAACGAGTGGGAGTCCTGTCTTAGGATCGGCCCAGGACTAATTATCACTTATACACGACACTTCTGTTTTCATATACATTTAGACCTATCTGCCAAGTACTTTGGAACCGCCCACCCACGCACAACGCTACTGTATCCGTTATAGAAAATCCTGCTCTTCAGGAAGGAAGATTTTACACGGGCGTTAGAAAGTTGTGACTAACCGTCACATCAGAGGGAACACAGACACTTCAAAGGCAGAGTTCCGTGATCGTTGTCATCAGTTGTTGCAGGAAATAAGGTCACGATGGGGGCAAGAAACTTGTCTAAGACGATGGCACGTTCACCTTTCGTTTGAGCGAATAAAAATAAGTAAATTACACAAACATGTTCAGACTCTAGAACATGTCACGTGATACGCAGTTTATTGACACCTGTGACGTCACAAACGGGGTTTTCTTTTCCAGGAGCCTTGATGTAAGTTTCAAGACGCCATATCCCAATTACCGCGATCACGCACAAATTAAGCACGGATTTTAAAGGTCTAATCACTAGTGTTTTTCACTGAGGAATTTCAACACTTCTATTTGCTGCCTGGACTAGTCACTGCCACTTGGTCATGTTTGCGGTCAATGCCAATCACGACTTGGATCAAGTAGCCTTCAGAATCTAAGATGGCTGCGACCACAATCTCTCACTAATTCCCGTGGCCCGCGAGAGTTGTCGTTTGCAGTTTGCTCAAAGGTTTCAAAGTTTATCTTGTAGTGGTGAGAGGGGTCCCAGGCATGCAGGCTGTGTTTGCATTGCGGGGCGTAGAGGCGGCCATGACTTCAGATGTGAGTAGCGGTATGTCACCTCTGACCCCTTCCAATTGTCGTCTGCCCAACACGGAAGCGCGCGCAGGCGTAAAGAAAGGCGGGGCGCAGACGACAAGCATCTCACACTGCACGAGCACCGTGGGAAAACCCAAAGCAGACGATACCCAGAAACTGACCGCTGGTCAACTTGGACAGAAGAGGACTCTTGAACACGACACGGGGGGAGCTTTGTCCTATTTACTCACGAGTCCAAAATAAATATTTCTTCTACTTATGGCTAGTTTCATAGGTAAAATAAGTAAGCTTTTGAAATCTACATGTTCGAGGCACATCTTAGACTAATACTTAGTCAATGAAAACATATCTTTAAAATAATAAAAATATTTTTTCGAAAGAACCTTTTCTATTCTGCTGTTTTCAGGTTACAAGCATTGGACATTTTTTAGTCCTCGCTCTGGTACGATAAAACTCCCTTTAAAATACCGACAGCTGTAGCTGTTGGTTCCCATTGCGACGTTGACTGTGGAATCAAGAAAACTGGACTTGGTTAGTTGATCTAGACTTTCCTGAGCTTTTAGTAAGAAAAGGTACCTAAAAAATAAAAATTCCACAGTGATGTTGCAGGACTAGGCACATCTGTGTAAAGGTTTAATGTGTCGAAGTTGATAGAAAAATTAAAACGTTGATGTCTTTGTGTGTCTGTGTTCATATGTCTGTGGCCATGATAGATGTGTCTTTCTTCCAAACTGTCAGTTGTAAGTAGGTGTAAATTGAAGATATTGATTGCATCGAATTAATATCTGAAATATACTGGTGGAAATATAAAAGGGAACATTTGTAATCGGAAGCCAATATACCAAGACACATTCCCTGTCATGTCAGCTAATAAGTTATGTTGTTGATGCATTTGTGGGATTAGCATAAAAGAGCAGTAAACACTCTATTAAAATATTGAGAGATGTACATCATTCTTTTTTTAAATCCAGTTTATCCTTATTTGAAATATATTCAACTTGTTCTATGCAGTTTGATCCAAATGAAGATCCGGGTTAGAATCGGTCTTCCGTAAGAGGCAACTAACGGGATCGGGTGGTCAGGCTCCCTGACTTGGTTAATGCATGTAATCATACCCCAATTGCGTGGATCGATGCTCAACGATGTCAGTCACTGGATTGTCTGGTTCAGACTCGATTATTTACAGACCGCCATTATATGGCTTAACATTGCTATGTGCGGCGTTAAACAAAGAAACAATCAGACAGACAAACAAATTAACAAACAAACAAACAAACAAACAAACAAAGAAGACCAGGAATTACCACACGTAAAAGCAATCAAAACATTTCACGTTGTTACCCTCAACAGTTCCATTATGTGTCGATATGTCAGTATCATGTTTTAAATCACTTATCTAGAAGACTAATACATTGGAGAAATAAGGCACATAAAAAGACTGACAACACGCACTTCACGAAATGTGTATTTCACAACTAGCCAATAACATAAACACTGAAACAATGCTTGTCACGTGTTAATAGCATATGTGTTTTAATAAATATGTTTCAATAAACATTTCTGTTTTTAGGGTTTAATGTCGCTTTAAACTCTTCTACTCTTCCTCTTCTTCTGTTTAACAGGGTGCTAGTTCAATGCGGGAGGAAACGCAGGACGGGTACCTCTTTAATGAAATCCACGAGCACGGTATGGTGCTGATGGAAGAGACAATCTAGTCGTGGGAACAGTTGAATTCCGTTCGTTGACCTTTGGCCCGTGAAGATCCGGGGTAGAATAGGTCTTCAGCAACCCATGCTTGCCGTAAAAGGCGACTATGCTTGTCGTAAAAGGCGACTAACGGGATCGGGTGGTCAGGCTCGCTGACTTGGTTGATGCATGTCATCGATCCCAATTGCGTGGATCGATGTTCATGATGTCAATCGCTGGATTGTCTGTTCCAGAGTCGATTATTTACAGACCGCAGTCATATAGCTGGAATATTGCTGAGTGCGGCGTTAAACAATAAACAAAAAAAACAAACAAACAAATGTTGACCTTTATTTACTGAAGCCGTTTTCGTCACACAATAAGATGTATGATAATATACACGTATAGCGTGAAATGAACCGGTCTTTTGGCAGAGATTTCTTTTGAGTATTAATGAACGTTCTCTCATTTGTTTAAACTATTTCGTTAGTCATGTATACAATATTCCTTTGTATCATTTACCGTTAAATGCATAACTGTATATACAAATACATAGCGGGCGGTGGGGTAGCCTAGTAGTTAAAGCGTTCGCTAGTCACGCAGAAGACCGGGTTCGATACCCTGGTACAATGTGTCCCATTCTTTGTGTCTACCGTCATGATATTGCTGGCATATTGTTAAAAAAAGCTGCGTAAAACCATTCTCACTCACTCACTCACTGCGTCTACATAAACAAACACAATCATCACTTTGGTGGACGAATCTAACATGTTAAAACACGACAAATAATTAAAGAAACATATAAAGGATTTATTTCTGTTTTGGCATATACCACGCACCTACTATTATTCTACGTTTGTTTAGATAGATAGTGTCAAAAGACATTTGAGAAATCCACCACAAACATGCACAACACACAGAAGATTTTAGAAACAAACATCGACAAGTATGTTAAATATACCACCCTAAACCCAGTCAGTCCCGTGTCTGCCTAAGCTGGTGCAATACTTTGACGACGCGACGTCACTGGACGGACGTTGATTACACTGCGTGATCAAATGGCGTACACCCGAGGGTGGGGATGCGCTTCATGCCAGGGGTACGGCTGACCGTCTCGCGGGTGTGAGACCCTTGACCCGAGGGGGTAAGGTTTCAAGGGGGTAGGATATAGCGGCTATTACTGGGTCTCCGGTTCAGCGAGGGAGACAGATTTGGAGCTTGCCGTCCCTGCGTCAACGTCTGTGTAAACGCTAAATTATCATTCCTCGGCGATGTTGTGTGTTTGCACAGGAAATTACAACTACTATCCTCGAGATTCGGGCTCCTCCACGCCGCCTTTTCTTTAGCGTTTTAAGAATCGTGACTCAAAAAATGGCCCTGCGCGTTCCCACTGCCATTAACGTCGGGATAGACCCCAGTCGTGTATTCTTTGAACTAAAGCAAACTCCTATCTGTCAACATGCCCCCTCACCCATCTCTTTGGGAAAACCGTTTCTGTGACCTCTGTATTCTCAAAATGATTCGACAAAATAAGTCACACCTCGTTTCTTTCTAAGACATTCTGACTTTCTTTGATGACTACTGAAAATGTTATTGCTACTTTTCAATAAGATCGTTTAGCCTCTCAAATCGTCAATTGAAGTCTTTGACGTAGTCAGGTATCAACGCTGTGATACCGCCGTGAGTGTATTATACGGACAGATAATGCGATGAGCTCGGGGCTTTTATATTCTTATCGGTGTCAAAAACGAATTTTATTCAAACCAAGTTATCACCAAATAACTACATTACAATATTTATTCTCATTTATTTTATAAATAAAATTATTGCTATAATTCTACTGTCTTTTAAATCGCGCGATCGTAAAGAGATACCGGCTGAAATATAGAATTAAATTGACCGTGGGACATATATTTTAAATAAACCGATATATATATTGCTCTTTATAGATTGTTCTATTTACACATAATAGTAAATCAATATCATTCATAATTCTCTTCAGATATGATATTGTATTTGTCCCGAAAAATCTGTTGTCGCTTGGCTGCATAATGTATCGCCTATGTGAATTTCATTTGAATTATGAAAGGAATAGAATTATGGTAGAATATCAATATTCGTTTTGATTATCTTTTTATTATTTCGTGATGAAGATTTAATATATAATAATATGTGTGTTTCTTTATGCTTTTTTAAAAATAAAAATAATGATTCTCCTGTTGTAGGGAGAGCAGATCCACTAGCCATTAAGCAGACATTTCATCAACAGGAACGTCATATTTCCAACAGCAACAAAGCCTTTCGGCAATATAAAGCGATGCTTTTTCTAAGCATCAATTAAACGCATCATATGTTAATATTTTTTTTTCATTTCAATATTTTCGCCAACTCCAATAATGATAGTGGCGAAACCACCCAGCTGATATCTGCCTGTTAAAGCTCGCATCCATCCGACACTTGTTTAGCCGCTGTGGAAAAAATCAACATATTACAATCCAACATTTGAACCATTTTCTAAACACTTCGTGATTTATGAACATTATCAAAGCAGCGTAATCTAAATATGAAAACAGAATGGGTGTACTATTATTTCGTGGAGAAAAACGCTTTGCGGAAAATCTGCAAAGCTTCACAGTCACTGAAGTAATCGCCGCTCTGTATTGACCCAGCCATATGGTCAGTGAAGCAAAACATTGCTGGTAGAACGCCACCGACTCGCCCTATTCATACAATGAAGAGAGGTAACGCAACTTTCGCTACAATTTCCATATTTTTCTTTAAAACAATTTGAATAACAATACATCGTTTGAGAGGTTTAAACTCCAGTTCGAAAATTAAGCGCCTTTGATAACGTGGGCCCCTGCAAGTCAATTAGCGGTCTTTCATATTCAAATAAATTCTGCGATTTAAAGTACAAGCCACGTGACCTTGAAATTTCACTCCAACAAGTATGAAAGACTTCTATTGAGAATCATCGTACACAGTAATTAAGATGAAAACTGGCTGGAGTGTATCTTTGTCCTAATCTAGCAACAACCCTCTTCATCGGGGGTCTTTAAGGAGGGGTATTATTATTAATCTGAAAACCATTATTAGTCTAAAGACTAAGACGATGCGTTGAACCAGGCAGAGATACCATTGAAGACTTCTTCCATTCCTGTTATCAGATTTTGGGAGGTTGAGGAACTCTGATTCGTACTTGTTGGTTATTTCAACTTCTACGATACAACTCTTACATAAAATCCGAGATATCATGTAAGGAGGGAAAAATCGATCGAGAAGGGTCGATTGGTTTCCGAACTTTTCCGAACTATTTGGTGTTGGTCTGGCTATTTTTTCTCACGCGCCCGAATGGTAACGCGCGTTTGAGAATTCTGGAGGAAGGGCCCGGGGTCAACGAAGCTCTGAAGAAAGAAGGCTTCGTAGCAGACGGGAAAACAAATAATCGACTAGTAACTTGCTCAAGAGCACTCTCCAAAGATTTCAACAGTTTACTTCAAGATGGCGGCAAGTCTTGTCCATTAGTCGAGCGCGGAATCGGAAGTTGTGCGAAGCTTAGCGTAAAAGCATATTTGTCAATACTTGGAGGATTATCAGAGATTTATAAACCGGCATCATTCTCATCCATCTAACGCACATCCCTTCTTCCCTCCCTACAGCTCTAAGAGCATGGCGTCCGGCGTCCGACGATGGGCAATAACCATGTGCGCCATTAGAAGGCCGGAGACGTCATCATATGGTGTTATGTCCACTCATGTGACGACACACAGACAGCCAGACAATGACATCAATATTAGTACATCTCTTGTCTGTCTTCTGGAAGGGGTAACGGACTTGTTAAATGTCACAGCTGATAGCTATATATCTCAATGGCTATCTTCAGTGTTGTAACGTCGTTCGATACAAGCGAGTTATCCGGACTTGATATTGACGGGAATGGTACTACACAGGATAAACCGACTTTAATCTTTTTAGTTTATTAGACATAAAGCGTCCAACGTATACAAAAACAATATTTAGTATTCTTAAAAATTAAACCTTTACAATTTCTTTGATTTTGTTTTTCTTTTGCAACTATGTCATTGACATTTGTTTTTATTTTGAATAAATATAAATAAACATTTACCCCATCTGATGTTTAACATTACTGTACGATATATTACTTTACAATTTACTATTTTCAGCTTTAAAAGGGATTTTAAATTGTTTATTTAACAAATACAAACATAATATAAAAAAGTGAAATTGGCATGTATCCTTATATCAGTTAGTTCAGTGAACTAATATAACTATGACTACATAATTAATAATAGGTAGTTATATTTTCACACTAAATCATACAGACATATTAGTTCGACTGTATGAAATGTATTGTACCGCGTTTCCCCAGATCGTTCACAGTCGTGTTTGCATCAACGTCGGAAAGTTGTTTTTTAATTTCGTTCATTTTTTAACAAATGCATCAATTTAACTAACAAAAAAAGTACAACGAAAAAGGGTAGAAAGAGGAATAAAGTAGCTGAAGAAGGTCCATTTTAAAATATTTTAAATACATTTATCGTGTCTAAACTTAACTTTCACTCACATGAATTAAGAAACAGTCCCTGCCGATCATATCTTTGTATCCCTGTCAAAAAACAACGTAACATGTTATTTAACGAAATCAGAAAGATCACAGGTAACTACAAACACAAATTATAAAAAAACAACAGTATTTTCTTTTTGTCCTTTTTGTCTGTAAGAATTGTAAACTTACAATAGAAACAAATGTTGTGAAAATAGACTTCCGCCTTTCAACAGTCGGCAACGAGGATTGATAGGAGTTGCCTCCCTTGCTACGTTCCATGGGCTCTTCTCGCGAGAACAAGACTGTTTCATACACAGAAATCTAGGACCCCTTTCATTCTACCTTAGGCACTAACGGCTTGTATTAAAGTTGTCGTATTTAAAACACATATTCTCGAGGCTGAAATAACCAGTATTTCAATAAATGACTCAGTTTCTTGGTTTATCTAAATTTTATATTCATTTATATCTTCTTTAGTTTAAGATTTATCAATAAACGTATGTGAAAATTTATAATAAAAACTTAATATGTTTAAACATAGTATTTTAATAGTATATGATGTATGATAGAGGCATAAAAAGAATCGGGTTAGTGTTTTTTATGTTTAATATGGTAATTGGGATATATGTTTTCACATGTATTTCTAACTACTGTATTCAAGATTGCTTAAAAGTACACTATATGTTTTCCAAGATGTTATAAGTGTTATTGACATGTTTCAACATGATGTAGTCTCCAGAAGTTGAGAGGCCGCTTACAATCCCGATGAAATAGCTTCCACGCCAATCAAGTGAAGAACTGAATATCTAAAACAACGACATTATTAACTATTTAATAATAAAGTTATTAAACGTACAGGACAACACATTTAGATCTTTACATCCAGTTGTATTATTAACCAGCCCCTACGTTCTTTCAGCTGTGTCCATTTACACACCCATTTATCAGTTAAAGGGGCGATTCATATAAGCTCATGGGAGCAGCTATACCTATCTATAAGGCGTAGAAGTAGATTTTGTAGACAGAAACAGTCGTCAATATAACGCCGTCACGTATCTATAACATTGAGAAACCCATGCACCTTTCGTTTTATAGTAACATTAAATATACACATTATAAGAAAAAAAAATACATTTCTGTTCATTGAAGACAGTTGACAATCTTGTTTATTGAAATACCTTTTCCTTTCACAAATAAAACACTTATGTCAACATTATAGCATTCTTTCAAACAAGACGAAATTGTATGATGTTGTGTCTTGAGAAAAATCCCAGAAAAGATAAACTGTTTTGTTCTATACGCTTGAAGCAAATCTTTACAATTATTAAAATTACAAAAATATCATTTCAACGGAGTATTGCACTGTTCACTGGATATAAAGTGAGAACATTGTCCTAATCTGCGACACTGTGTGTGCTTGTCGGTCCACAAACTCCTTTGAGAGAAGTTATATCTTTAAAATACTTTTTCTCATATTAATTTCCTGACAGATAATATTTGGAATAAACATGATAGATATTTCGTCTTCATTTTCTTCTGCAAACAGAATAGATTGAACTCATCTTAAAAACCAACAAGGATTAATCCACGGCGTGCTTAATCAAACACAACAGATTGTCACAGCTAATGGTTCGTCACTGGTTTTCTGAATAAATATGTGTGACATGTTTTCAAGAATATAAAAGAGGATCTTGTTTGAATGAAAACTGTGTCAACCCAGAAAAAGATTCATTTTACACTTAGAGGTGTAAATTGTTTTGTGTCAAACAATTCTATAGATTAGTGTCTGTTTAGGTACAATTAGAAGTGAAAATAATCGGTTTAGTACACACTGTTCCCTGCCAGCGGTGACCGCGCACAATAGAGACCCTCGCCCTCATCATTATTGTACGGTGAAAAGCCCTATTGAAGTTGCATGGTATACTTCACCTTGTAAAATGTTACCAAGATATCACCGACGAACTTTCCATGGAACTCATCCAAGTGTAATTTTGAAAAAGAAACAGTCACAAATCAGACCCTTTGAACTTGTAAACAATACCCACTGACGTTAAGGGTCGGGGTTACCCATTAAAATGACCCCTAAATAACGTTATTCAATTCTTTTAGTGTCAGTTTCTACTTTAAATTGAAGTTCCTTTTCAGAAAAGCCTATTTTCCCCTTCAATGACATATTACATCATGGAGTTAGCCCGGGTGACCAACTTACGCCGTATCCGTTTCTGTTTCACTATAGGTGAGCGACATTTGAACGGACTATTGCCTACATTTCGTTTTATTTGTACAGGTGTCAAGCCCGCTCTTGCCGGGCACCTGAAATTTAGATAGATTACGGGCCCTCAACACCTTGCCTGGGTTATAAAATCACAGCACACAAAAGAAATGCCCATTCGTGATTTGACTTGCATGAGTCACGGTTAATTTGTTAATATTAATGCTTTCTTCCCAAAATAATCTTTCGACATCTGCAGAATTGACACTTTCCAAAATATTTGATCATTCAAAGAGAGCACACATTTAACAGTTTTAATGACTAATGCTTGCCCGAAACACATCCTCCGAAATGTTATCATTGAAAATAACCTCTAGACTTGAGCCCCTAGCATCCGCATCATTATTCCAAACTGTACTTTGCACATTTGGCGACAACAAATATATGAAATAGGAAAGAGTGGACGTTTTTTAAATAACTTTTTTGTTTGGAACATATAATAATCTAACTTGTGTCGGTGGTTTTAAAGTGGTTTTAAAGTACGAACAACGTCACTTTGACGTGACTGGAAAAATATAATCTACAAATCCGGAATCCACTGTCCGCTATTGTTTTTATTTTTTAATGCAATGCTTTACTGTGGTTGCTAGATTATGAATATATAAAATTATATTCTCAGTACTGTCATATACGTCACCCACGTCATAACCTAATGAAATCGCATCCGTGGTCTTATGGTAGAGCGTCCGCCCGGAGAGCGGATGGTGGTTCGATCCCCGGCCGCGTCATACCAAAATACGTTTAAAGATGGTACTTGTTGTTACCCTGTCTGGCGCTCGGCATTAAGGGGCTAAAGCAAGGACTGGTCGGCCCGGAGTCAGTATACTGTGTCTGAGAGGGGTATTCAGGTTAAACTGTGGCATGGTATCTCAGTGAGCTAGCACTATAAATCTGCATCAATCCGGACTAGTACAAGCAGCCACACACACGTGCATGCACGTCGCTATATAAGTGCAATAATCTTGGACGCAACGTTAAACCCAATTTCACATCACCTCACCTCATAGCCTAATGCCATTTGCTGGTTTCTGGAGGAACTTCTTTTGTATTGTAATAGTTAAATTATTCAGGATCGGCATTTGTCTTGTTGTCCCTTTAGTGTCTTAATACAACACCTTGTACTACTACTACTACTACTACTACTACTACTACTACTGCTGCTGCTACTACTACTACTACTACTACTATTACTTCTACTACTACTACTACTACTACTACTACAACCACCACCACTACTATTACTTCTACTACTACTACTACTACTACTACTACTACTACTACTACTGCAATTCACAATTGTTATCATTCTACTTCTGCATGTACTTCTAATTCTGCTACTACTACTACTACTAAAACTACTACTACTAGTATTGATATGACGCCACCTTGCTGTAATACTTGCCTGAGTACATTTACATTGATGTTTTCCCAATTAAATAACTACTTTTTTACAAACAATTACGACTTTTTAACATTTGTGAGTGCCATGTTTATATAAAGCTATACATAAAGTATTTTCTTACCAAGGTATTTACGTACGCACATTATGTTAGGTTTGTCGTGCTTCCACAGAATCTTCTCGCAGGTGATGGAAAGTAACCAGTACTGACGATTGAAACTGTCTTCACAATATACAGTAAACTACGGTTATAACGAACTCAAAGGGACCACTAATTTTAGTTCGTAATAACCGTAGTTCGTTATAAGCATATATACAGCATATATACATCAAATCGCCGGGACTAAAAATAAGTTCGCTATATCCGTCAGTTCGTTATAAGCGTGTTCGTTATAAACGTAGTCTACTGTAGATATGGTCATAGCCATCAAAGCAAGTGCATGACATTGTGATTGGATACCTTTATTGACCATAATTTGTTTGATTTAATACTCTCCTTTACAAAAACAATTTCCTTGAACGTGTTTGGACCATTCAGATTCATTTAAACTGTTCTTTTCACAGTTTGATACAGAACAACAATGCTTTTTGAAGAAAAAAATCATTCTAACACCAGAATGTGTCTTTGCTTCAATGGAGATGAAAATAAAGTATTTGTAAGGACATTTAAAAAAAAAATGCAAGTCAGCGAGCCTGACCACCCGATCCCGGTAGTCGCCTCTTACGACAAGCATAGTCGCCTTTTACGTCAAACATGGGTTCCTGAAGACAGTTCTATTTGAAACCCATGGTACTCTGCAGCTGCTTCCCAGAAAGACATTAAGTCAAGCTTAGTGTTCACTGATATTTAAGACACTTTTATTTAGAAATAATTATATTGGCATAACTGTAGATGACTGTATATCTATGAGTAACATCTTTGAGAATGTTCGCCATCAACGTAAGAAGGCATGCGCCTCGAAGACGATCGCCTCAATGCCTGGCCTGACACCAACACAGAACGTATTCGGAATTGATCATCGAAATGATTTTGGTTTGTTTGTTTGTTTGTTGTTTTACGCCGCACTCAGCAATAATTCAGCTATCTGACGGCGGCCAGACAATCCAGTGATTGATATCATGAGCATCTATCAACGCAATCTGGCTCGATGACATGCTTCAACCCAGTCAGCGAGCCTGACCACCCGATCCGTTTGTCGCCTCTTACGACAAGCATAGTCGCCTTTTACGGCAAGCATGGGTTGCTGAAGACCTATTCTACCCCGGATCTTCACGGGTCAAATGATTTTAGTATCTTATCGACAACCGTGAATATTTCAATTGATTTGTTTGTTTGTTGTTTAACGCCCACACTCTGCAATATTCCATATATATGACGGTAGTCTGTAAGTAATCAACTCTGGACAAGACAATCCAGTGATTGATATCATGAGCATGCATCGACCAAGTCAGCGAGCCTGACCACCCGATCATTTGAAATGATGCCCCTGTTCAGCAATGGTGAGGAACATGACCACGACTCAGGTTAAGTAGTCCCTATGTATCACTACACGACGTTACCCCAGGTACGCGGGGTAAGCAATGAGGAGAAACACTGATCTAACTATTGTTCTAACTATTAGGGGGTAACTTAGTAATTAAGCGTTCACACGTCACACCGAAAGTCCTGATTGGTTTCCGCACATGGATAGACGTCAAGCCCGTCTCTCTCTCTCTCTCTCTGTGTCTCTGTCCCTCTCTCTGTGTGTCTATCTGTCTCTCTCCCCCCCCCCCCCCCTCCCCCCCCCCATCCCCCCTCTCTCAGCTCAAACCAACCAAATGCCGTGGAGTATGGTGTGGATGGTGATGGTTGAGGAGGGACTGAGTTTGATTCCCCGGTGTGATTTCCATTCTAGTGTTCTTCTGCAACTGGTAATCTTATCACAGTCGTTAATTTGCTCAAATGACATTTTATAATCTGCGTGATTGATCAAAATCTCTTCTTTGATACCATATAAAATGTCCGTGTTGATTGCAAGAAACAATTACCAGTCAATCTTGACTGTATTAATTCCTCTTCTTTGAATAAAACAGATTAGTCTTCAGTGCGCTATAATTTGTCGATTCAGCACTTTTTCTGATCGCTCCACACTATTTACGATTGACCGCAACTGTTGAAAGGTGATACTGCTTCCCTCGCCACTATTTCAATCTACACGCCAACACGATATCACCCACACCTGGACTTCGGGATGAAAAATGAATATCCTACGCGTAATTTGCTTTCAGAGATTTTTAATCCCGTTTTTTCATCGGGAATATCGTTAGAAGCCTAATGAAACCCCTTTTTAATCTTCACTAGCACCTGAGTCGGCTACTAATTACCTGCCCTTGAATAGAATTCTTGGGTCAAACCGTCATTACGGTGAAACTACATGTTATTCTCCTCAAAACTGTTCAAATTTATCAACGCCACGCGGCTTGTATTCCGCCGCACGTAGGATTGCGGAAAATAAAGAAATTCGCCAAAATTATCTCGTTCCTTGGTCACGTTTGTACCGAGAGTTGGGGTCAGATAACAAGAGGACTTGACAGGTGTAGAGACTATTACGTGGAGACCTGTGGTTCGAGGCTAGGTACAAAAAGCGCGGGAGATCGGAGTGGGAAGGCGCGTGTTAGTCTTCTATACAACGACGCGTGTCTCGTTCCTACCACAGAAAGGCTTGCAGCTACCATCAATTTCGTTTCTTATCTACGTGCTGCTTGTTCGTCGTTTACCCAGCATCGTTTTAGATATTTGTGAAGAATGTGCCATATGTTTGTTCCTAGGTTCACCAGTTGACATGATTTAGATCGCATTACGCCTGACCCGGAACGCAAAGACATTCGAGGAATTTTATTAGACGTCAAAATATAAACGTGGGTCATTAAGTTAAAATTTTGTTGTTAGAATTATGCGCCATTAGACGAATCTGGCTGCAAATAAGCTGGGTTGATGAAGGTTCATTCGTTCCCCCTCCTCCTCCATGAAAATCATAAACTACCGAAAGAAAGCATACACTTGAAAATTGTATTAACCAAAATTTTATATAAAATATGTGACTTAGTTGATAGCAGTCGCCGAAACACTGCGAATTTAAGGTTCAAAACACAAGGACGATGCCTATATGACATGAATTACCATAATAACCATTTGTTGTTTGTTTCATTAAGACCACAGAGATGGGTGTATACTTTCTTTTGCTCGGCAGTGTAGACCCTTTTGACATTAAAGTTAAAAAAAGAGATTATTGAAATATATATTTTATCCTGGTCCGATCCCAAGGGTCCTTGTGGATCCCTCTCACCCCCCCACCCCCCCACCCCCCCCCCACCCCCCCATCCCACGCCGATTCCCCTTGAGTCAGACACTTCCATGCAATATATCGCCAATCGGGTATATCAATATCGACTATTATCGTTGAATAGTTACACCCCTAAATGAATCCAAAAAATAATAATAAATATATAAATAATATAAATATTTATATATGTTTAAAGAAAGCCCCAGACACAAAACTCTAACGTAATCTGTACAGGGCCAGATACATAATACATATGCATTGAATATTTAAGCGTTTGCTAAAATAATTGGGCATTAAGTGACAAATTATCATCACATTTAATGGTTAGATGTGAAAATATATTTGCCCAAAAAGCAAATGTTGACCAACCGTCTTTTCAAATATGGCTTATTCTAAAAGTTGGCATTTAAGAAATTCATGATGTTGGCATGCCCACGCCATGTGTTTACGAAAGCATGGGCGCATAGGGCGGTAGATACATTATTTATCTATCAGTTCTAGGTCAGATAACATAGGTGGTTGGAATTCGTTTCCCATGAGACTTCTGTCTAACCTTGAGTTGGGCAGGGATGACTTTTACCACCGTCTCATTTCCATTTAGACGAATTAAAATTTCATAAAGGGGTGGTTACCATAATTCTTGTCGCTATGCTTGATGCGATAGGACAATAGTATGATTTATGCAACATTGGCAATGTCTTTACACTTTAGATATGTAGATTGATTTCTCCTGGAATGGCATCGAGGGATTCGGAACTTTTTAGTTGTGTGTACCTAAATGTGGAAGATGCTATCTGAAGTGTCTCCTCATTTGAATAAGGGTCTCGAAATGATGTTTTCACAACTCAACCTTTCGTTGTACGTTCACATGGGACACACTCTTACTGAATATTTCAAAAGTTAACAAACTGACTTTTAACAGATATTGCTTGAATATAATATATGAGAAAGTAGGGACATATACAAGAAATATTGCATTGTATGCAGAACATTAATAGTTTATTAACAATAAGCATTTGGGGCAGCTATATTGTTCTGTTAACACTTGAACTAATTTCCTTAACACGCATATATTTTTGTTTAATATTTAATATAAAAGAGAAAAAGAGACTTGACAAATTGACAACTGAAAATACGTTTCCAGATAGAAAGATCGTGAAAACATGGTTTCTGTTGCATTAGAGATATAAATCAATCTTTATTTCAAACAACCTTCGGCTAAAAATATCTATATTGTAATGGTAAATAAATTAATACGTATAGTGAACGAAGTATTACATCGGTTACCTACAGTTATTACTTCTATCTCTTATCAATGGCAGTCTCATAGGCATTTATGATTATGTAGGTACAAACATAGATGTACACACTGCTCTGAAACCTTTAAATGACACCATACGAAAACACATCCTCAGTGTATATGCAGATTAGTCTAATCCTTTGTTAAAGTTAATATAAATACATCTGTTCTGTCTGAAAGTGAATATATTGATTGATATATCTCCCCCATTGTTTCTCACACAAAACTCGACTAGAATGACTATCCTCATGAGAAGAGCAGCATGCAATCGACAAAAGTGTCAGCGTTACCAAAACGTCAGTTTATACTTATAAATAAACTACAATGTGAACGTACGAGCGTCCTCACGGTCCCAATATGACCTCCAACCTTCGTGACGTCACGGCACGTGTATCTTTAGGGTCTGAACAATAACCTGATCGATATAGGAATGTAAACTTGGTTAAAAGGTATTTTACACTATTTCATCTCCGGTATTGTTCGAATCATTAAGCATCGACACGACAGCAGCAATCCGTGCTGAAGGCTACCAAATTTGAGCCCGGAACAGCAGTTCTTAAACCATCGCAAGTCAATCCTTTCAGGCTATTATTTTCAGAAAAAAGAGTCAACAAGACCCACAATACAAAGGTACTTGTAGTGGGGAAAAGGCCTGAATTGTTGCTATTGTATGTAAAGAAAGGCTTTTGGTCAGATTTCATTTTTGCATGGCTACAAGCATGCTAGTTTGTAAGAAACAAGGAGGATCCAATATTCTTTTGGTTCGGAGAATGATATGTCTTCCAGACGAATAATTGACTCATTGAGTGTATTCAAACAAGTCTGAGAAAGGAAGCATGATTTCCAGGAGAGTCCCAACCGCACATATTCTTTGCCATCGATCCAATTGTTTGAGATTTGCGAATAACGATTAATGCAAACAAAAGAAACAGACCTTTAGATGGGATTAAAGTCATCTATCCCCGCTGTCTCGGACTCAAGCCAGTGCTTCCATATTTTCTTTCATGTAAAAACGTTCTACGTTAAAGATTAACGTTTTGGGAAAACGTAGATCCCCGGTCCTTCCTTTCCAATTACATTGTCGACTTTTCACAAAGCTTTCTTAAACTAAGGCAGAGTTTTCGCTTCAAAAACATAATAAAAACGAATCGGTATTTCAGTTTCTAAGGATACGGGTAATTAGCTTAAAGTTGATAGTGATGTCTTAATCCGGAGGGATCTGGTTTTTTTTCTTATTTGAAATAAATTTTAAAATTAATGGGCTAATTAGAATGATTAAATATTTAATAACAAATTATGAAAATCTTTAAATCTAATTTGGTCATGAGTGTGGAATAAACAAATGTGTGATTAAAATAAACATCAGGTTGTGTTAACGTACGGAGGCGGTGGCTGTCGTATTTTCGTATTTGGATACATCAGTTTGTGCCAAACGTTTCTTCCACAGACACTAATATACTGCTCACAATTAAATAGGGATACTGAGATATTTCACAATGTGCATTAATGCGACGACAGCGACTTATCGAACTGAGTTTTTATGTTATTACACATGCTTCAGTTCCATGCCAACGTTGAATACTATTTGTATGACAACGTATCCGTCATATTTGTAACACACCTGGATACTCCCTATCTCTATGCAAAGTTGAGTAGTATATATTGTCTGAAATATCACTTCACGATCCACCTATCTTTACTTGAAATTGAAACGAAATATGCGTTATAATCTGTTTATCCAACTCCTGGAACAAAATGCAAGAATATAGTTATAATGTGTTAAAGGACACACGGATATGCATTCGGAACCACTCATGTCATTAGTTGTTAGGTAACTCGAACCCCTCTGGTGGCCATGTTCTCCACTTCCTCCGTTCGGGCATAGCGACATTTTTTAAAAACCTTTGCCTTCGCTTTGTGTATAGTTTAAATTGAGATTTTTAAAGTAAGACACGGTTGAATACAACTACTTGTCTTTCAGTCTGGTGGGAAGGGGGTACGGCTGGCCCAGTCGTCTAAGGCGCCGCAATTCGCTGTACAGAGTTGCGTCCCTTGGGCAAGCCAGAAACCCAAATCGTGGGTTCAAAAATCTCGGTTCGCCCCGATTATGTTTCTAGGTTTGTCAGCACCATACCCGGGGTCGTGGGTTTAGTGGTCAAAGTCTGTGGCCCGTATCAGTTCAGTCTCCTTCCACATTGAGCTGACGCTTAACGTTATATAACAGGAACACTGTTCAAAGAGGCGTTAAACCGAACTCACTCACTAACTCAGCATGTTGAAACAGTTGTAAGTGTCATTTTGGTATATTTTTAGATACAAGTTATGCCTATATACAAAATGCTATTCTTGCAGGCTACGGAAAGGGGCGAGTGGTGACGAATGGAGGCGCGGGCCAAGTAACAGATAGGTAAGAATGGAATCAGGGGAGGTAACCAAATGTTATTCGTAAATAACTTCAGACATTTTAGGGTGATGAAAATCAAAATGGAAGGTCACTTTGCTGCTGGCATAAATCTAACGCAGGGGATGGCTGTTTTTAAGATTTGGACAGTGAGGTAGCCTAGTGGTTAAAGCGTTCACTCGTCACACCTAAGGCCCGGTTTCGATTCCCCACATGGGTACAATGTGTGAAGCCCACTTTTGGTGTTCCGCACTGTAATATTGCTGGAATATTGCCAAAGACGGCGTGAAAACCATACTCACTCACTCAATCGTTAAGAAACCACTTCGGTGACACAAGAGGCAAGGTGTTATAGTTCACGAGCCTAGGTTGCTCTAGTTTCGCTCTCCTCAATTAGTCTTGTCAGCACCAAATTGGTAAACCGGCGTCACTTCGGGCTTTCCTCCCTCACCAGGATGACACGCCGTTATATAACTGGAATACTACAGAAATTATTGGTAGGTGCAGACATACGTGTATTGGTAGGGTGCTGACATACGTGTATTGGTAGGGTGCTGACATACGTGTATTTCTAGGGTGCTGACATAAGTGTATCTGTAGGGTGCTGACATACGTGTATTGGTAGGATGCTGACATACGTGTATTGGTAGGGTGATGACATACGAATATAAGTTGTCGCTAACGTACTTGTGTGGATAGGATGCTGACATACGTGTATTGGTAGGGTGCTGACATACGAATATTGGTAGGGTGATGACATACGTGTATTGGTAGGGTGCTGACATACGTGTATTTCTAGGTGCTGACATACGTGTATTGGTAGGATGCTGACATACGTGTATTGGTAGGGTGATGACATACGAATATTAGTTGTCGCTAACGTACTTGTGTGGATAGGGTGCTGACATACGTGTATTGGTAGGGTGCTGACATACGAATATTGGTAGGGTGGTGACATACGTGTAATGGTCGGATGCTGACATACGTGTATTGATAGGGTGCTGACATACGAATATTGGTTGTCGCTAACGTACTTGTGTGGGTAGGGTGCTAACATACGTGTATAGGAAGGGTGCTGACATAAGTGTATTGATAGGGTGCTGACATACGTGTATTGGTAGGGTGCTGACATACGAATATTGGTTGTCGCTAACGTACTTGTGTGGGTAGGGTGCTAACATACGTGTATAGGAAGGGTGCTGACATAAGTGTATTGATAGGGTGCTGACATACGTGTATTGGTAGACGCTGACAAACACGTATTGGAAGGGTGCTGACATACGTGTATTGGTAGGGTGCTGACATAAGTGTATTGATAGGGTGCTGACATACGTGTATTGGAAGGGTGCTGACATACAAGTGTATAGGAAGGGTAATGACATACTTGTATTGGTAGGGTGTTCACATACGTGTATTGATAGGGTGGTGACATACGTGTATTGGTAGGGTGGTGACATACGTGTATTGGAAGGGTGCTGACATACACGTATTGGAAGGGTGCTGACATACGTGTATTGGTAGGGTGCTGAGAGACATGTATTGGTAGGGTGGTGACATACGTGTATTGGTAGGGTACTGACATACTTGTATTGGTAGGGTGTTAACATACGTGTATTTGTAGGGTGGTGACATACGTGTATTGGTAGGGTGGTGACATACGTGTATTGGTAGGGTGGTGACATGCTTGTATTGGAAGAGTGCTGACATACGTGTATTTGTAGGGTGCTGACATCCGTGTTTTGGTAGGATGCTGACATACGTGTATTGGTAAGGTGGTGACATACGTGTATTGGTAGGGTGGTGACATGCTTGTATTGGTAGGGTGTTAACATACGTGTATTGGTAGGGTGCTGACATACGTGTATTGGTAGGGTGGTGACATACGTGTATTGGTAGGGTGGTGACATGCTTTTATTGGTAGGGTGTTAACATACGTGTATTGGTAGGGTGCTGACATACGTGTATTGGTAGGGTGCTAACATACGTGTATTGGAAGAGTGCTGACATACGTGTATTGGTAGGTGCTGACATACGTGTATTGGTCGGATGCTGACATACGTGTATTGGTCGGATGCTGACAGACGTGTATTGGTAGGGTGCTGACATACGTGTATTGGTAGGGTGTTGACATACATGTATTGATAGGGTGCGGACATACGTGTATTGGTAGGATGCTGACATGCTTGTATTGGTAGGGTGCTGACATACGTGTATTGGTAGGGTGCTGACATGCTTGTATTGGTAGGGTGCTGACATACATGTATTCGTAGGGTAATGATATACGTGTATTGGTAGGGTGCTGACATACTTGTATTGTTCGGGTAATGCCATACTTGTATTGGTAGGGTGTTAACATACGTGTATTGGTAGGGTGGTGACATACGTGTATTGGTAGGGTGGTGACATACGTGTATTGGAAGGTACTGACATACACGTATTGGAAGGGTGCTGACATACGTGTATTGGTAGGGTGCTGAGAGACATGTATTGGTAGGGTGCTGACATACGTGTATTGGTAGGGTACTGACATACTTGTATTGGTAGGGTGTTAACATACGTGTATTGGTAGGGTGCTGACATACGTGTATTTGTAGGGTGGTGACATACGTGTATTGGTAGGGTGGTGACATGCTTGTATTGGAAGAGTGCTGACATACGTGTATTGGTAGGGTGCTGACATACGTGAATTTCTAGGTGCTGACATACGTGTATTGGTCGGATGCTGACATACGTGTATTGGTAGGGTGCTGACATACGTGTATTGGTAGGGTGCTGACATACGAATATTGGTAGGGTGATGACATACGAATATTAGTTGTCGCTAACGTACTTGTGTGGATAGGGTGCTCACATACGTGTAATTGGAAAGGTGCTGACATACGTGTATTGGAAGGGTGTTGACATACGTGTATTGGTAGGGTGCTGACATACGTGTATAGGAAGGGTGCTGACATGCTTGTATTGGTAGGGTGCTGACATACGTGGATTGGTAGGGTAATGACATACTTGTATTGTTAGGGTGTTAACATACGTGTATTGGTAGGGTGGTGACATACGTGTATTGGTCGGATGCGGACATACGTGTATTGGTAGGGTGCTGACATACAAATATTAGTTGTCGCTAACGTACTTGTGTGGGTAGGGTGCTAACATACGTGTATAGGAAGGGTGCTGACATACGTGTATTGATAGGGTGCTGACTTACGTGTATAGGAAGGGTGCTAACATGCTTGTATTGGTAGGGTGCTGACATACGTGGATTGGTAGGGTGCTGAGAGACATGTATTGGTAGGGTGCTGACATACGTGTATTGGTAGGGTACTGACATACGTGTATTGGTAGGGCGGTGACATGCTTGTATTGGAAGAGTGCTGACATACACGTATTGGTCGGATGCTGACATACGTGTATTGGTAGGGTGCTGACATACGTGTATTGGTCGGATGCTGACATACGTGTATTGGTCGGATGCTGACATACGTGTATTTGTAGGGTGCTGACATACGAATAATGGTAGGGTGATGACATACGAATATTGGTTGTCGCTAACGTACTTGTGTGGGTAGGGTGCTAACATACGTGTATTGGAAGGGTGCTGAGATACGTGTATTGGTAGGGTGCTGACATACTAGTGTATGGGAAGGGTAATGACATACGTGTATTAGTAGGGTGCTGACATACGTGTATTGGTAGGGTGCTGACATACTAGTGTATAGGAAGGGTAATGACATACTTGTATTGGTAGGGTGTTAACATACGTGTATTGGTAGGGTGCTGACATACCAGTGTATAGGAAGGGTGCTGACATACGTGTATTTCTAGGTGCTGACATACGTGTATTTCTAGGTGCTGACATACGTGTATTTCTATGTGCTGACATACGTGTATTAGTAGGGTGCTGACATAAGTGTATTGGTCGGATGCTGACATACGTGTATTGGTAGGGTGATGACATACGAATATTGGTTGTCGCTAACGTACTTGTGTGGGTAGGGTGCTTACATACGTGTATTGGTAGGGTGCTGACATACGTGTATTTGTAGGGTGCTGACATACGTGTATTGGAAGGGTGCTGACATACGTGTATAGGAAGGGTGCTGACATACGTGTATTGATAGGGTGCTGACATACGTGTATTGGTAGGGTGCTGGGATACGTGTATTGGTCGGATGGTGACATACGTGTATTGGTAGGGTGCTGACATACGTGTATTGGTAGGGTGCTGACATACGTGTATTGGTAGGGTGCTGACATACGTATATTGGTCGGATGGTGATATACGTGTATTGGTCGGATGCTGACATACGTGTATTGGTCGGATGGTGACAGACGTGTATTGGTCGGATGGTGACAGACGTGTATTGGTCGGATGGTGACAGACGTGTATTGGTAGGGTGCTGACATACGTGTATTGGTCGGATGCTGACATACGTGTATTGGTCGGATGGTGACAGACGTGTATTGGTCGGATGGTGACAGACGTGTATTGGTCGGATGGTGACAGACGTGTATTGGTAGGAGGGTGACATACGTGTATTGGTCGGATGGTGACAGACGTGTATTGGTCGGATGGTGACAGACGTGTATTGGTCGGATGGTGACAGACGTGTATTGGTCGGATGCTGAAAGACGTTTATTGGTCGGATGGTGACAGACGTGTATTGGTCGGATGGTGACAGTCGTGTATTGGTCGGATGGTGACAGACGTGTATTGGTAGGGTGCTGAATACTGGTAATGTTTCGATGGCTGTATGTATTCGAGGCTGTGTGGTAAAAGTGGTAGTTGGGCTTGTCGGGGATCAAATATCAGTTTGATGTATACGTTTTTTCGCTGTAGAGAATTTATCTGATACATTAATTGTATATGATAATATTTAGTTCGCTGTATCAGTGTGTTCGATCTATCCGTTTTCGTTCTGTCCGCGTTTTATTGCAGTTGAATGATCAACGCCCCTCGCCTCGATAACGCAATATCAGAAGCATTATGACCACCCAATCAACATTTAAACAGCTTTATGTGAAGAATAGGGAACTGAGGATCTATTCTGCCCCCGGGAAACTCACTTCATATAATTCTGACTGAACTAAAAGCAGATCCCGTGTAAAACAAGTCACCATTCATCTTCATTCCAGCTTCCATGAACTTACTTGAACTCGTGGATCATGAACCACGTGTAGGTCACATGATCATCAAACTTGTCACGATAAAAAACATCCCTCAACATATGGAACGCAAGACATGTCCCAATTGAAAACATAAATATGTACATTTCCTTAAGTAGGGTTGACAAATACATTGAACGGACACTCGCGCACATTTCACACTGACGTATAAATTGACGGACACACTAATTTCAAACAATATACATACGGTTTAAAAACCTTGGCTCTGAAAATATGGATGGAGACATTTGCAGCTGTGTTTTCATTCGAAAAAATACGACAAGCACCCGAAAAATAAAACAGTTCCATTTTGTGGGAACGACCCTTCTTAAGTTGTAGCTTCGCGCATTCTTTTATGTTGCTCAGTCTAATATGCAATCCAAATATCGAAAACAAACAAATAATGTCCCGCGGTGTTGCCGGTAGCCATTGCCATACACTTGGCTTAATCGAAGGTAAACATAGTCCCCTAGAGGCAGTGCTTATACAAATTATCTTGTATCCGTGCAAGCGAAGGTTTGGGGAGAGGCGTTCGACAAGGCTCTAGCAACGTTCCCTCTCTTTTCATTGCGTGTTAAGAATGTTGTTTCAAATAATTTACACCAATGAAAAGGAAAACATAGAGAGCGGACAGGCAGGTGCTAAGGTCAAGGAAGGGTCAGAGGTCAATTAGACATGATTTATTGCTTATCATTCAGACAATTTCCTTTTTTGCCCCTGAGAAAATTTATAATTACTATTTCGAAATTTAAATTAAGTTTTTCGGAGTTTCAATATCCTTGGGCCGCGTGCTCACAGTCCCGTGTCCAACGACAAAATAACACAAGAAATGCATTTTGACGAACGCATATTGACTGTGTAAGCTGTCGCTAATGGAATTTCCCGTCCGCGATGAGCTAATATTTATCCAGAACCAAAGCAATCTAGGTAAGGATACAAAAGCTGGGCTAATAAAATCAAATATTTGTTCTGTTCCCCATTAAGCTAGGGTATGGGTATTCAGCCAAATTCCCATGGCCGACACCTGGTTCAGCAGATAGAGCGAGAACTCTGTTTATTTAGTTGTCTTCTTAGAAGTTTCATATCACAATTCGTCGTAGTTGAGTAAAGATAAAAGTAAATCGTGTGTCCTGGAGTAAAACTGGATCTGAAACACCTTTAAAATTGGTTTAGTCTTATTTGGCTTTGGAATATTGAGTTGACTGAAAATGAAATATATACTTTCACGAAATCGAGATGGTTGTGAGACACATGTTCAGTATCATTGGTACAATGTGTGAAGCCCATTTCTGGTGTCCCCCGCCGTGATATTGCTGGAATATTGCTAAAAGCGGCATAAAACCAAACTCACTCACTCACAAGGCTGAATTCAGCAGGTCTAAAATGTTCGCCATTTTGGTGAAACACATGAGTTACCTAATCAGCCCGAATCTGGGATTTGAACCCTCTATCATCGGTTTCTGTTACGCCCAAGGGACGCAACCCTACAGAGCGATTTACCACCCGTGACATCGTATGTAAGTGTTGCATTGTTTCGCCGTATGAACACACGTCGCCTTCACAATAGTAGCCAACATCACAAGACGGAATTAAATCGGCAGCAACAAAACAACACGTTGTTTCAAATCAATAATATTTCACACCTTTAAAACAACAATAACCCAGCTGTTGTTTCCCGGTGAAGATTGTCGATCCGGTTGACTTAGTATGTTAATTTGGCACCAAATCATGTTGACAAGTGCATAGTCAATACAGAATTCAAACCCGCTATCACTAGATGGCTTGGCAGTACTAGCCTGGGCAACACGCCGGGCGTATCATACTTAATATAAACAGTATTACAATACAAACCAATAACAAAGGTCACCCACGGCTGTGAAATATTTTTTTTCCAATTTATTTTTTCATCAACGCCTCCGAACCCGTGCAAACTGTCACCCGTATCTCGCTCGTCAGTCAAGCAAGACCTCAATACTCCCCTCCCTTCAAACGATGCAAGACAATGAGCAATAATCATATTATCATGGAACGAAGAATAATGAAAAGTGGTAATCACCCCCAGCCAGCTTAATTTCCCTGCCGACAATGGTAACGGGTGTTAGTTGCGCCCGCTATTGGAGCTTGCTGTGGTCGCTATAGAACGCCATTCTCTGGTTCTAAACACAACTGCCATCGTAGGTTTAGGAAACAGGCGGTGCAATAGAGACTTGACCACTGCCGCTAGGGTGCTATTGGGAGTCACGTGATTGTCCACACGTTGCGTGTGGTCAGCACGTGCTGGAAATAAAAGGTGAAATTGACTTGAGTTACTTAACTGTTTAACAGACTGTATTACTCTGAATATGCATGCGTGCATTATTTTGTAACATGTTAATACATTATCGATGGATTAAACTGCATGTTTGATGGTGGCTAAAAATGAAACGAACAAGAAATGGTTATTCGATGGTGATGTATTCGATACGGGTTTCATACTTGTGTATTGGGTCTTACGTTTGCAGTGTTTCGTCGACTGTTTTCATTATTAGCCTTTTTTCATTATAGCGTTTGTAACTGTTTGGTCAAATCAAGTTTTCAAGTGTGTATTTTCTGTTGCCCAGCAGTTTAAGCTATCCTGGTGCGAAGTTCATTTTTCGTGGAAATTGAAGACACAATTTGGTATATTTATATTAAAAATATATTTTCAATTGTATATTTTAACATTGAACTCATAAACAACCTTTCAAAATCCCGAAATAAAATAAATTTGTAAAATATCTTATTTAAACTGTTTATACATGTTTATCATGATTGTTTTACTAATATGTAAATACATTCAAAAATACATTCGTGGTCGAAAGGTAACGATAACTCGCAATTTCCTTTCAAATTCATTTTTTTAGAATAAATAAGTAACCTAGACACAATCAGTGCTCCATCCTGGTTGTTCCTTAAGCAATTTTTACGAAAACGTCCTATCGAACTCACAGTAAAATTATATTCAGAAATCAATACAAATGATGAAAAACACCATTCGGGCAAAGCTATGTATTTTTTTCTTTTTTTTCATAATGCAGGGGAAAATCCGTTTGAAACGCAGCTTAAGCACAATTCCTAAGATTGCAAAACTGCCCGGATAGAACAAATATTTGATATTGTGATTTCTCGTGGGCTGACAGGTGGATGTTCCCCTGTAGTCTGTCTTGACATAAGATTTGCCCATTCACATTTTGTCATCCCCACTAATCACTTTTATACACTTAGTCGTAAACCCCAGCTTAGGGCAAGAATAAAAAGAGGCAGCATTCTTTCTAATTGACCCCTCTATGATTAATCAAAAAGTAAGATTCTAAACGACATATTTCTAAAGCGGAATCGGATTGCGCTGAGACGGACTTGAGGAGCGACCGAATGATGTTATCAAATCTTGACTTCGTGAAAAATAAAAATCATTTTAATGCCGAGGAGTTGTCATAGTCTTAACTTGTAAGGCAACGATCCCCCTTAAAGGATTTCGATGTAATTTGGGAAAGCTTTGGCAATGAACTAGAAACCTTTTCCTGTTTTCGCTCTCAGGACAACAAAAATCGATACTCTATAGACGATAGAAAGACATTGCCCCTCAACCCAAAACATTACCTCTACCCATAATACCCCCCTAGAACCCCCCTAAAGTTTGTTCTGGCAATTGTTGTAATAGATTTCGTTTCGTTCCGTTTGACGCGGTTAAGCACGCGTATCGTCGTGCTTCACGTTCACTCGCTACTTTGGATAACCCCCAAGCCAAACCACGTGACGACCTTGCCTATTCTTCTTCCTAATAACATTAAAACATGTTGCCTCCTACCCCTCCATTAGGCCGATTAGGTTCTCAGGGAACCACACACTCTCGGCTAAATTTCAATAATCCAATACGTTGCATACGGCTTTCTTACACTGTCGATTAATTAATCCCTACTTTAAAGTTCGAATCAAGGTAACATGTATATCTGACATGGCTTGTTGATAAAGCCCGTATATTTGCAGATGATATCATGTGTAATCTTGTACACAAATGAAGAATAAATAAAAACAGGAAGAAAAAGTGGAATTCAGGGGTTGGATCGTTGATGGTAAATTAATATATCTTCCGAATTAGAATGATTAAATTTAGCATGAGAACTACCTAGGCGCTTATCAAGGTCATCGATTTGGGATTCATTGATTGGCTGGATGATTGAGTGAGTGATTGGGTGAGCGAATAAACATCAGTAAGTCAGGAAATTGAAAGCTTGAAATTTCAATTAAAGATGCGAGTTCCTCATACAACTTAAGCCACAAGTCGAACAAGTGCCACTTTTAGGTAACAAAAAACATATACAATGTACTCTCGTTATTCCGGACCCCGTTCAATCAGAAGCCTTCAGACTGCTTGTAACCATGATTCGTTAAACCACACATTTGTTTATCCGGACGATATCACTGTAACGGCACATTCGGGTAAACGGGGTTTCGCTGTAGTTTTTTTCCCCGGGTTACTTGAGATTTATTGAGAGAAGTGGGAAATATGTTTTATCACAGTGTCAGCAATTCTGGAACTATTCGCGAAAAAAAATGTTCGCAACTATGGTGAAACAACACGTGGGTTCTCATATATCAAATTTTCCCTTGGCAGCAATAATGTTCTGTTTACAATCTGACATGCATCTATTTATAATTCTGTCATTAGCTAATTGTCTTAACTTATGTCGGGTATGATATTACCTACTAACAGACACAGTGTCACTAATCCATTTATGAAAACAATATACTGCAACAATTTATCACCGCTATCAACAACTTCTAATCATTTATTCATAAGAGACATGCACTTCCTCTTTGTGGAATATTTGCATTCAACCAAGACAAAATTCACGAGTCTAGACATGCATAATTGGTACCATAATCTAAAAAATATGAAAATTAGTGAAAATCGAATTAACGAGATTTAAAAACCAAATATACATGTACATAACATTTTAGGGAGAAGTCATTAGTTCAAATGAGGTCTCAGCTTTGGGAGCGTTGCGTAATTCGTCCACGTGATTCCCAATATCGTCACGTGCTCATCAGTTGAAGATTTCAGCTATTCTCTTCACAACGATATTAAGTTCTCGCAAATTTTTCCACCCCGCTAAAATTGATCCTCGGTCAAATCACACGCACTATTGCGTCGTAGAGGAATATGCTTTCTGACACTGACTCCTATGGATCATGCACTGCCTCGCAGTGATCTCGCCTGCATGGTTTACCATGATGGCAAAACTGAAAATTGACATTAATTGAATATTTATGAATTTTACGGAACATAAAACCCGCATTAAATTATATAGAAAATATGGGTTTGTGCTCAGAGAGGAAAATAGTTTCCATTTTTCTCTGAAACACAGAGAACTGTTATCGAGCGTTGATTAAATACAGATTTATTTCTCGTCCCGGTTTAATCCAGATGGTTGGAGAAATTACAGTTGTTTCTTCTATGGAAGAGATTGCACAGGCCGTTTTACACGTCATAATGTAGAGGCATTATCATAATAGCCGTCAAATCGATTTCCGCGGAGATAATGTGAACGTTATTAAAAGGTAGCGATTGAAATCGTATGTAAATGGCACTGTCGTAAACGCATACTAATGACAGGAAAAATGTGGACCTTATCTTGTTTATATCCAACCTTTCCCAGTTCCTGCATGGCATTAAACAAGACTATTCAATAGAGATAACCTGCATCCTTAGATAGCAGGCAAACGCACCTTGGTCTATTTCGTAAAATGTACGTAAGCAGGTTTTAATGTCTACGAGTACTACGATTTGAAATTAAGATTTTAATATTACCGTTATGAATCAGGATCAGCTAGGACTTGATTTTAATATTACCGTTATGAATCAGGATCATTGATTTTGATATACCGTTTGTAAGTTTTATCACATAGTTTCATATTCATGAGGTTTTATATTAAGGTAAGTAAAAATAATATTTAAGTATATTTGACACCTAACGTATTGACGCTGGCGTACAATTTATTCATAAGCTTGTCGATTTTGGTATCATCTGGGACTGGAGTTATGTCAGCCTTTGTAGGATAAGCTATACAATAGTTAGCATCTGTTGATCTTGGTATAATCTTATACTTTATCCATATATCCGTATTTAATTCACAATTGAAGCAATTACTGCCGTATGGGATAAACCCGTCTATGAACAAAAGAGTAACAAAAGTTTTATTCGTCATTTTATTTTTTGGTCTTTAACTATTTTTTTAAAAAGACACTCCCTTTGAACATAACTTCACATTTTAGAAAAAATGTCAAATTTAAATTTCTCTAGAACACTCGTTAAGTTAATGAGTACATATATGTAGCAGAGTAACCTTAAAGATCATTTATTATCAAAGTCTTTTGATGGATAATATGGTCGAATTACAACTGCAATTACCGCTAAAATACACCTTGCCATCATATTAATTTTGTTTAGATCAAAATGTCACCATCAAGTGCTCGCTAAATCATTACAATATTTGTCGTGACTTTCTTTAACAGAAACTTGCTGCCTTGGAAGTCCCAATTTTCGTTTCAGAATTAGAAGCGAAAGGTTATGAAAGCAACTTCTTGGCAACGAAGATAAATATTTGCCAAATGTTATTTATTGGTCACGTAGTGTGTCAAAATAGCAGTCTAATCACTTATATTTTTTCTCTCCAATTTCTAGTTATTAGCCGCAATTATATCTCGATGCCCGCAGGACAGACAGAATTGATTATCAATTAACGACAGAGGGAACATAGCTAATAGCCATACCCTTAAGTATGCGATGGTACAGGGTTCATTTCGGCCTCCAAATTCATTTGATGTCTTCAAAAGTGGGACTGGATTTTGACACGAATTCGGCTGATTATGAGTTGGGGTCTCGTAAACATAGCCCACGCTAGGACACGGTAGCACAACTCACATACGTTTCGCTTTTATGACTTACGAAGTGAAAAGCGAAGATTGATCTCACTACAAGATGTGCCCGCCAATTTCAATGGCGGTTTTGTTCGCGAATTTCGCTCTATTCTTCAGAGACTGTGTGCGTGAATTGTGAGGGGATAATTTTCGCTCGGTTTATTCATATTCATTCATTACTTTCTCCATGTGTCACTGACAATTTCTCCAATTTAATCGAAATCGGATACAAGCATGCGTGTATTGAGATAGGGGCACACACGTGTATACCTAATCGAGTCTTAATGGCTATAATAAGTAGATAGTACCAAAAGAACGCAGAGAGTTTGAGCTCCGTTTACAATGACGATAATAGAGCGATATAACGTCCATACGAACCAACTCAACCGTGCACAGAATTCTCGAATTTGACGAAACGCCTATATCGGTATTTTGACCTGTGACTCGAGATTTTGTGTCCATGCGTAAAAGAAAATTCCATATTGTGCGTCAGAGAAAAATCAAAATGCCATTCCTAATATATGAGCTGTTGGCAGTAATTCGGAGGCATGATATGAATTGCTTACGACGGCGTGAATGGCGAAATTTGCAGTTGGCAGTTGTGGCAATGTGTTGGATATAATACTTTGTCAATTTCAGCACAAAAGAAATGCAACATAGAGAGATTGGGTTATTTTATTTCAATCCTAAGTAGACATATCCGGATTTCATTAAATCAACATTGGGAATAAGAAACCAAGAAACGCCATTAGGACTCCCAAACCGCCGGTCGTGAAAACAGCTACTGCTTGATGGTAGGAATCGAAGACGGGAGAATTTTTTATCCTTATTTATATTCAAATATTTTAAAGAACCCTTTAAAATTTAAGGGTTTTAAGGCTTCTGATGCTATAGATCGCTTTCTTGGAAACAAATGACAGTTACACTCATTCATTTCACCATGTGACGATTATATCGTCGATATAAAGAAATGAATATATATGAACTTGTAAAATTGACGTTCACGTTCAAATTCAATTGCGACTTTATAGAAGGAATAACATATTCAGCGTATTCAACTCAAACTAAACCCTAAGAGGAAAGTTTACTAAAAATAGAGAGAAGAAAATAATGTTAAAACTAGCGAACTAAAATATTCAAATGACTTACCCTTGTTATTTTATCAAGATGTTAAACTTATGCAAATTGCAAATTGCAAATCTTTGAGTGGTGTTTTCAGAAGTTGCAGTATGTTATAAAACACCCTGTATAGTGATGTAGATTTCTGATTTATCGTGATCGGCGTTTTGGTGTAGATTCTTGCATCTTTATCAAGTTAATCATATCTAGTTATAGACTTGTTTGTTGTTATTGTAATTTAATAGTGGAAGCACTTTTAACGTTTTCACATTCATATTTCGATACTCCATCATTGTCAAATGTCTTTTTATGAAATCATTTCATAGACGCATTATAATTCTTTGATAAGTGCATGTTAGCCAGATTTAACAGAAAACGTCCATCAATATCCATACATTGCAACTTTCTGTCAACCGTGTAAGCATCAAAGTAACGAAAAACATAAAATACTTGTTGAATGAGTTTTGATCGAACAGTGTTAGTGTTTTATTGAATTCCATGATTTTGTTGAAGTGAATTACAGTGTCAGGAACTTCCAATCTATGAATATATAACTCTATCCATCAGAGGGAGTGATCACCATTATTGTACGATTGTAATATTTTGGAAAGTTAATACCCTGCCCAATGTTTCCACGGAGTTAATCCCCCATATTAGATTCGAAACACAATTCTCTACGCGGCGATCGCATCCGGCAAGTCACCTCTAAACAATAGACACTGCCCTCCCATTCCGACCCAGATACTCGAGGTCTGAACCTTTGTTATTTCCTTTTAATCTATATAATAAGATTCCCCACACCTGAGTATAATGCAAAACTGACGTTGAAGGGTTCACCAGGTGCGAATGTCAACTTGTGTAGACCGGAGGAGGACATCCATACCCTTTACAGACACAATACACAGGGTCAGAAGTGACGGGCATATTTACCCACACATGCAAAGCAAATGCCTCAGCACCGATTCACTGATTCAGAAGGTGATCCCAAATCTGGTACATCATCTTTCGCTGTGGCCTTCTAAATAGGCGCCTGACGACCCCCAACACATAAGGACATGATTATTTGCCTTGGATGATCGCTGCTCCTTACTAGGGCTGCTGTGAGCACCTGCTTTGAAATGCACGTGACAATAGCCCCAGTGATGACATTATTGTCAAGGCGGTGGTTGTGGTCAAGATGTTTGAGCTTTTCCACTTGTCATCATCGTCCATGTTGTAATGGCCGTACTTAACCACGGCTGGGTCGTTCATGAGGTTGTATTGACCGATGTGGCTGCAGACGGAGTTCATTTCTCTCCTTCACTGGTCAATGAATATTGTGTGCTGGTCTAAAGAATCGCATGATCACTGATCTTGACAGGTTGAGGATTGTCTGTGCTATTGTACGTCAAGTCCCCCGATTTTCACTTTGATTAGAAAATTGACGAATTTCAAGTGTTTTTCAATTTTGACAACTAAGGCCAACAGAGAGATATTTCAAGTTCTGTATTTACCAATTAGACGGCTTTTGGTCATATCGTGTAATGAATATGACTTTCATTCTATTAGTTCTCGATGAAAAAATAGCACTTACATTGTATTTTGAAACGTCGATATGATGGGAGCAATGTGTCTTGTATTCATCTAGCCAATGCTTCATGTGAATAGCTTTCCTTACTAGCGTACAATAGGATTATCGTAATAATTATTGTCGTAATAGGTTTTGCATATTCTGTCTGAGACTTAGGTACATACTGACCTAGGTACATAGTATGTCATTATTCAATGTCATAAACTAAACTGTAGATAGAATTTGGTATATCATTTATATATACCATTACTCACATAGATTAGAACACGACAAGAATAATTTGCTTTATCCGTTTATTGATAATGAGGAAAGAGAAAAACAATACAACATATCCACTTCAGTTTATTTCCCTTGTGGTGCGATAAAACACATGTTTTGCAAATCGGAAAGGTTTATAGCCAACAACCCTAAAAAATACATATTTTTCATAGTTCTAATGGTGATTATATGTAACCTCAAGAGTTGGGATTGTTTCAAATAATGTAATTTAAGACTGACATTAAACAGCCGTTCCGTTAAAATACATAAACACTACCAAGGAACAGTTAATTCATATGACATGACATCAGGATGTTCCGATACATATTGATGTAACTAAAATTTCCGTAGAAACTGTCCATTTGAATACTATACAGTGAAAAACAAACCATATCCATCTATATGTCGTGTCAACAATTTTACAAGTGACAGCATGAAATTGAATTTCATGAGTTCATGAAACATGTTACAGTAACATTAGTATAGTCAGTGATAATTGAATGCTTTTACCATATTTAGTCCGAAGAATTTGTGAAACATTTATTATCATTTTATATCATCAGTATCATAGAGTTGCTACAACTACATGCTCTTAAAACATTTAGTCCACGATCAGTCAAACAGTACAACAAGGATCACTTCATCAAAATGAATTATGCAATCAGTCTATCAAAATTATTATACCAATTCTCTAACCATATTTAGCTTACAATAAACCAACCAATACATCTCACAAATTAAAATAAAACTATCATAGTCAGAGAGGCGTCTGTGCGAACCAATTCATAAGAATTATGGAACTTTTGAATCAGCATTGAGGAAACTATTTTGGTTTTAGAAATCATTCTCTGGACAATCTGCACTGGTGTCGGAGCCAGCGACGAGGTCCTTACTTCCTCCTCAACGTCCACCAGAGGCTATCTTGGGGAACGAGAGAGGAGCTATCACTGGTCAAGATGACCACAGCAGGTGCGAGCGGCTTTTGTCAAGAACAAACAAGCATCATTACTCAAAACCACGACTTGGTGAACTGCTCTTAATGCCTCGCTGTCATAAATATGGTCACCGATATATGATGACCATGGACCTGATATTTCTATCGGCAAGGCAATACAATGTCGTTTGCTTTAGTACATTCATTTTGTAATGTTCCAAATGTGTTTCATGAAAGTCATGTTATGTGTATATTCCCTTTGGACATGATGTTATGCCAATAGCGGTTCGCCAATATGAAAGTGATTTATTCTGAAATAGAAAAACGTTGGCGATAATGCATACAAATAAATGAACAAAATACTGTTTTTTTAACGTAAATAAGAATTTATAACACCCTGTTACCCACTGTAGACACGTTTAGAGGTAGGTCATAATTTGAAACATCTGTAACATAACTTTATTCTGGATTTGACAGTCATTGGTAAGCAGCACATCAATGTAGGTGAAATACGTCGTAATGTTTAATGAATATGCGATACCAACAACACAGTGTATCAACAAAATAGTCTACAGACCATTGTAACAAAGCTATGTAAGGTAAAATACGTTGCAATGTGTCATGAAACAACAAAGTATTACCAGTTTATTCGAGTTACCATTGTAACAAAATTGTGTAAGGTACAATACGTTGCAATGTGTCATGAATATGTCATACTGACGACAAATTATATCAACTGTTTATTCTATTTGCCATTGTAACAAAGATCTGTAAGGTAAAATACGTTGCAATGTTTCTTGAATATGTCATACTGACATCAAAGTACACCAATAGTGCATTCTATTTACCACTGAAACATAGTTAAGGTAAAATACATTGCAATGCTTTATGAATATGTCACACTGACAACAGATTATGCCAACAGTTTATTCCATTTGCCATTGAAACATATGTAAGGCAAATACATTGCAATGTTTCTGTCATATGCCATACAAACAACACAGTATTAACAGTTTAATGTATGTACCATCATCACATAATGCAGTGGAAAACACGTAACTTCATGAATCATTCTTAGAAAACAAACAAATCTCGTGCAAAATGTTTCTTTTATATAGCCAGCTTCATTGTTAATCAAGTTAGTTCATTTGCAAATTTCAAATTACATATGTTGCACAGGCACATTTCAAAATGGATTATACACATACAAATTTCATTTGCATGTAATCGTAATTGTCCTACAATTTCGCTTTGGAAGTTCTCGTATTCATTTATGTGTTTTCATTGCATTATGGTTCTTAGCAAAATACTCCTTCATGTTAAAACAAGGCGAACTGTGAAGCATGAATAAATGTTTTCTATTGATTTACTGTTTAGTTACATGATGTCGAGTCTCGCATAGTTGTCTCGGTCTCCTGTTTCTGATATCATTCATAACACTGGTGTGAATTCAATATTTGTGACAGGTTAGCCCGTCACATGAAGTGTTCGTTTGCCAATAACGAGTCATTTGGTCCAGCGTTGTACGTTTAAATATAACGTCAAAGGCATCATTCTCTGGTCAAAGAAAACGTTACATAGTAAACAATAACACTTGACCCTTAACATGATATAAATAGTCCATACTAGAGTTTAACTTGAGGTGATAATCAATGAACAATCAATGAATCACCGACATCCTGAACTTACTGGAAAACCTATTGAAAGAATCTACCTCCTTCACTCTTTAAGAAGTAATCATGGACAAACACGAATACGGTCTGGGCACTCTGAGCTCAATACTGGTAGGGGATGTAATATTTTCCCAGTCTGTTCAAAGATGCTTCATTCATTTTAAGAATCGATTTGTGATCTAAAACAATATTGTATTACCTGTTGAAGTGATATGGAACATCATTGACCAGAGCCTCTAAAAACAACAGCGATAGCAGTGTTCACTATTTGTTTAATTGAGAGTGTAATTTGATTTCATAAGAGCCATATTGGTTTGATGGTTTGTAAAATGTGTCCTGAATTATGGAAGATTTTTTACACTTTTATTTGAGTAAAATTAATTCAATGCACGTTATTCTGTTAGTTTTGTTTTTAGCAGTGTTATGACTTAGGGGATATTTCTTTGTGAGAGCACAATGGTAAAACAGTTAGTGACAGGATCACTACTGTTCAACAATAGGCCAGCAAACGTCAAGCAATTGTCCCGTGAAAGTGAAACCATTAGGCCTATTTTGATATGTTCATAGAATGAAATGAAACTCGTTTTAATAACATTCTCAGATCACTTGAATGCCTCCATCTTGATAAAGATGTACAGTTCAATAATTCGCTTAGGGTTATGTGGATGATACACGTAAGAACTATATTGAATATTTATGTGACTAAGACAATGAGAAACTATGGTTAAATTCGCATTGCCTTTATTAATTTATGATTTTAGACAAAGATAGTTTCTCTAACTAACCTTTTGACACCATTTGCATTGAAGAAGTTCTTAATATACAAGTCAGTTTGTAAATAACACATATTGTTAGACAAATACATGCGCTAGGTAATGTGCCTTCTGTTACTCTTATTATTGATGTACAATATTTTACGCAAGAATACTCGTTTTCAATTAGTTTATTTATTTATTTATTTAGAATAAAGTGACTTTTCATATCACAAATACATAAATCTAGGAAAAACACTAGCGATATGCTTAGAAATACCTGTTAGTTATCTTTGTATTAGTTACATATTATCATTAAACTGTAGGTTACGGGTTCTGTTTTAAAGTTGAACGTGTACACATGTGTCCTTATTCACCGGAAAGAGAATATGCCTGTTTATCCAGTAAAACTATTTGTAAGGGATACGTGATGATAGTGCAACACTTTAAATAACACACAGTGAAACCTCGTTTGTCCGGTAACCCTGTTTTCCGGACAGCCCCTTAGTCACTCTTAAAGTTGACCAGTGATTCGTTAAGCGGGACAATTTCACAAATCGGTAACGTCCTGATTGGCGAAGGTTCACAGAACAGTTAGTAAGAGGCGAAAGTTTATGCCACCTTCACTGAATATATTTAATAACCACACTTACAAATGATGTTTTGTTGATTCTTCTGTTTTGTTATGTGCGTTTGTTGAAAGGTCCCCCAGATAACATGCATATGTGCTCAAACAGTTATCAACCAAATTCATAAACATTTGGAAGCCCACTAAAAGTTAATATTTTAAACAAAAGAAATTATTTGCCCTGACTGAATGCAAGAGCGTTTCTATAAATCATGTAACTGACGTTTTCATGTAAAATCCATACCTTGTTACATATTGAGTCTACCGCCTCGTATAGCTTTTGACCAAAAGTCAAATTATATGTTCTAACGTACATTTTACATATATATATATATATATGTATATAGAGTAGATATTGTGTTGTTTCATATTATTGGGAAGTCAGTTTTGATCGGAATTAAATATTCTTGTGATGTAAACGATTATTTACAAATCTATGGACGCCAGCAACCGTAACATAAGTACTTAATATGCATGAAAGTCGGAACATGAAAACCAATCGTTTCATATAAAAAATCCCTTTCACACGTAAAGATGTCATCTTTATATATATATATATATATATATATATATATATATATATATATATATATATATATATATATATATATATATATATATATATTATAATAATTATAATTATATGCGCTACACGTATACATGTACATCAATACTGAATACTATTTAAATGAAGGTTCAGACTTCAATAAGCCCAGAGCTAGATACGGCTGTATGCACAGATAACGTATTATATAGGATTTGCATCAATCAGATATGATATGTTTTGAAGATCTGGGGGTTGATGGAAATCGGGACGACGATATGACGATATCCAAGTTTTTCCAAGTGCCAATTGTGCTGCTTGATTTTATCATTATTTTTATTGCCATACACTTTTTTTGGTTGAAATTCTTATGGCTTATGGGTTATTGATAATGAAAGTTCACATTAAGAACTAAGATCACTCGTTATGAATTAAAACAAAAGGCAGCTGTTGATATTGGTTACATTTAACCAACTGTAGTTTTAACCAAAACAAGCACAGAGTAATGTAGGGTTTTCTGAATGCGAAAGTGATGATTATTATCTCAAAATACGAGACGTACCGATTAAGGCTCTTTTAAGCATTCGACTTTTACAACAAATACAAAAAAAGTCAATATGATCGCTGACAACTTTGCCTGGATTAAGTCCAATCTTTAGATATGCACCAATATAAATCCGCTTTCGGTTCGTTTCTGATGGCTAAATGAACGCAAATGAACCTTGACATCAGCTGTCAAATTTTATGAATTAAAAATTACCTTTACTTGACCATATTGAATGAACTACCTTTAAAAATTTATTTCCAATGACATTCCTTCAAAAATATGAGACATCACCTTTTCTAGAAGAATGTCGTCTGCGAGATATGGAAGAATGTCGTCTGCTACGGATGAAGGGCAGACGACAGTGTTTGAATGATATATTCCCACGTCTGGTGAAGATCAGAACTGAAAACATTTGAAGGACCATCTCGTCTGCGATAGCTACTGCTTGAAGACCCTCGTTCAGACGCATCCAGACGCCCTAACTTCCTCTGATAGGGAGAATGATGTATAGTTGACATTCACAATACCTCACTTCTGCCAAATAAGAATGTATTTTTGTACAAGCAGCGTTATTTGTAATGTTTAATATCTGCCGAGAAACCTTTGTCAATGATTGAAACGTCTCTGTATTGTAACATGGAGTTGGACGTTTTCCTTACACAACTACAAAAAGGTTCTTTTGATATAATGCACACAGCCGAGAGCATACGTGTACGCCGTGAGGCTACTATTATCACAAGAAAGTGTTGAAAGTGTCTACGACCAGCGTCCTTCGCTACAAAAGCAAACCTAGTACACTATTGCCATACCCATGCTAATTAAATTTTGATGATGGAGAAAGTTTCATTTTTCAATTTTTGGAGTAATACATTTGACAAATCCTCAGCCAGTGGAACAGAAAGACTTCGCGGTGTGGTTTAGGAGTCCTTGAACTGAAAGATTCTTTGTAGATGACACGTCAAATTTCACCAGTTGAATAGCTATCCTGTGTTATCATTTCCTTACAAAAACGGAGTCTTTTGGCCCGTTTGCTGCTTCACGTGTCTAACTTGTTCACACCCCTCTTCAAATTCCCTGCCCCCAATTAGTAAGGGCCCGAGCATCCCCTTCAGCCACCAAAGCCTTATTACTTTCTGAGAAGGGCAATAAATAGGTTAAAGTGTGTAAACATACGGAACAAACTAATGTAGACATTTACTAATCTGTTGCTGGTAAAGAACTTGCTTGTAAGGATAGGGACCTCGAGTCTATAGGAACTCATTTATAGATGTGCTTTGCATGTATACACTGTTCCGCAATTTCACAAAAGTAAATAAAGAAAGCGTGCTAATTTTGACTTGCCGTTGGCAATAGCGTGACAATTGGAAGTGGCAAACATTAATTTCATAAAATTAGATTGACAGAATATTTTCCATGAGTAATGACACAACAGAGATAAAAGAGAGCTTCATAAGAACGCACTTGCTCAGCCGATGTAGGCCTTCAGTGCGCCTTGTTGATTATTAAACGACTGTCTTCAGTTTTGAAAAAAAGTACAAAAGAAAACTTTCAGGATAAGTGTAAAGGACGAAAATTCATCGTTTAACATACAGTTGTTGATGAATTAGGGCTCATAAGTTAATAAATTATTAATTTCGTAATTATGCAACTATATATGTTATGAATCGCTTGAACCTTGTCGCTATGGTAAAACTATGTTGGTTATTTCCAATTTTGAAAGATAGTTAAAGAACTTCTCACAATGCATATTACTCATGATCAGGTCACGGTTAAAGTTTCCAACAACGACGCGATATAAACACATAGGGTATCATCCTGAGGGTACCGAAATGATATTTTGAGATTACAGTTTAAAGTTTATCATGAAAAATGACAAGAAACAAGGCTTTAGAGAACAGACAATAGAAAGCAAGGAGAACGGCACAGAAACGCATATACGTTGGGTTTGTTTTCAGTAACATTTTGTTAAGTATGGCAAAGACAAGGGTAAAATATCAGGAAGGGGATGATAGGAGATTGTTCACCTTGAACGACATGTTGTGTAAATAAAGTATGTCATAGGTATACAGACTTTCTGATATGTAGATTGATCACAACAAGAACCATCAAGTGGAATCCAGTTCAACCCTGATCTGGTGGCCTATTCAGTATCTATTGCTAGGTCGATTTATCACAAGTTTGAGAATATCTGAGGATATAAGCATGAGACATTATTCGACATGGCAATGGCTGTACTCTGTTAGATACATTTTATCTGTTAGTTACTGTTTATCTGTCATTACAAATGCATGACGTTATAAACTATTGTTCATTAATTTACAAAATTAATCATATTTCATTGCGATGAAAATATTACAGTTTCATGCTGTTTTATGAGCTAGTCTTCAATCAGAAATATTTATAGATTTGCCATCAGTTCATATGTTTAGTTAAGCCATAAGATGGAACTTGAGGTATATACCAGATAAACAGGAAGTAATCATTAAAGTCGCCTGCAGTATCCAAATATGAACTCAACAACTCAAACCTATTTATGTTAAGGAAAAATGTAAATAACACTGTATCGCTTAGCTCAATCGATTACTTGTATTCGATAATACACACCTGTGACACAGATATGGAAGTAATGTCTCAGAGCTAGACGTACGCTGTACCGACAGGATAGCAATTGATTTCTGTGGATATTTCCTCCCCTTTCCAATTGTTTATTATCAAAGTTCGAAGCCATTTCAGAAGATTGTTAATGAAAGGAGGTTAAGTACACCGTATGTTTTACCGAGGCTTCGGGATGTGTTTGGTTAAGTCTGTCAAGAGGAATGCTATTCATTTAGATAGTTCGCTTAGTGAGAATGTATTGATATTTACGTTAGTCTGCATTAACTTTTTGCCCATATCTACAATGACATCTTACACCAGCAAAAATCCTTACTGGATATTGTTCATAAGCCTGTGGATCCATTTTAATTATATTCATAATTACGATATTCATTTCATAAAGAAAAAACAAGGTGTGCCTATTTTTACTGATATACGTATTTATTTATATTATCATCAAAATACTCTGTTTTGAGGTAAATTCGCATGTTATTTCGTTTCGTGTAAAGAAATCAAAATTTCTTATTTTGAAATCAGTGTATCACGTGCACCAGGAAATCCATGTTGCGGAAAATTTGTGCTATAGGAAGGAAAATATAGAAGGTAGGAGATAAGGTATTACTGATAAGAAGACAAATGTTACTTTTCTGGTTCGTTTGAAAATTATTGCTTTAACCTTCATATGAACCAAGAAGCGGGAAACAGTTTAATAAAATGTTCGCCACACAGGTGTTAAACAAATATATACAAAGAAAGCATTTGTATTCAATTTGTATCAATACTTATTCTCCAAACGTCTTTAAATGACACCATAACACAACATCAGTGTACCTGCAGGTTTTTCAATATCTGTGTTAAAATTAATGAAAATGCATTTGCTTCTGGTAGCGGATATATATATATATATATATATATATATATATATATATATATATATATATATATATATATATATAAGCTCTCTCTCTTTATATAGCTCGATGGCTTCCTCTAAATTGTCACTGTGATATATCTAAAATAAATTCTCTCTCTCCGCGCATGGATAGACATCAAGCCCGCCTCTGGTGCCCCCCTCTCTCTCTGACTCTCTCTCTCTCTCTCTCTCTGTGTCTCTCTTTCCTCCTCCTTCTCTCTCCCTCTCCACTCACTCTCAGCTCGAAAAAAACCCACACGTCCGTCTCTCTCTCTCCTTCTCTCTCTCACCCTTGGCTAAAACCAAACACATGCCATCCGTCTCTCTCTCTCTCACCCTTGACGACGCCCTCACTTACTGTCTCTTTCCTCTCTCTTATTTCAAACGGTTTTTAAAACGTCATATCACGTGAAACCTAAAAAAAATAAACGACATATGAAATTACACAGCACGAATCAAGTCTATTTGTCTGTGTCTCTGTCCCTTTCTCTCTCTGTCTCTGCCTCTCTCTTTCTCTCTGTTTCTCTCTGTCTCTCTCTGTCTCTGTCTGTCTCTCTCACTCTCTCTCTCTCTCTCTCTCTCTCTCTCTCTCTCTCTCACACACACACATATCACACACGTATGGCACTACCCATACCATTGATTCGTTTATCCGGATTCCAATCGGAACTCTTTCAAACTTTCGTACAACTTCTTTATGTGCGAGTAAGGATACACTAGTGGTGAAACCTCGTTTCCAGTGAAATTCTTCGAGATAAAAAAAATCAGTTTCACAACTTACTGACACGGAGCAAGTCATGCGTATGTATACATGTAGATATTGCCAACAGTTTTCGTCCGGATTAACGGAATCCGTATAAATGAGGTTCCACAGTACACTGTTGTTGGATGAAAAGGTAATACTATTTATTACATCTTCAGGAATAATCCTTGACTCCAACAGGTGAATAACAGTTATATGCATCACATAAAACCATACACGCTTACATTGTTGTACACAGAATGATCAAATGTGGTCATAATAATATTAGAATGTCAAATGTGTAATTTGATACACATATCGGTGTCTCCATTATCAATTATTATTCAACTTCTGTTAGAGAAAAATCTAAGAAATATAGTTTCCTTGAAGAATAAAGAATTCTTGTCTTTTTGAAGATTTGCAGAAGGAATCTTAGATGGGTAGTCAATTAAAGTAAAATTACAAAAGTAGCATACTTCAAAGAAACTGTGTCCATTTTCTCAGCTTGTTCGTAATTAATTGTTTAGAGATCGTAAAGGTATTTATTGAAGTTATTATGTTATTTGAAGGAAAAGGCATGTTTTCTTTAAGTCGCGCAAGATCATAATTTGATATTAGAAAGTGCCATTTCGCGTACCTTATGATGTGCACGAGGGGTATTGTGTATTGCACAGGGATTTCATCCATAATTATATGTACGTGGATTAATCCGGGCATGTTTTGTGTCATATAAAGCCAATATTTTTTCTGAAAGAAAACTTTTCGATCAAATCCCTCACATTAACATCCGTAGCTGTACATTCGTTATAGGCAAATAACTTGATGATGAAATCGAAGCGCCTTCATTCTAATAGCGCCATTGTAACCGGCTTGTCAGTAAACATGCCAAATGAAAATCTTTGCTCTTGAAACCCATTTCCTAACGCACATGAGCCGTATAAACAGAAGACAAGGAGATGGAAGGCTGACGGAAGAATGACCTACATTTTACTTGTTGGTACCCCCCGTCAAGTCAGGTGACAAAGGAGGGACACAGACATTAATTAGGCGATTCAGGTGAGAATGAAAACTGGGCGTTTCGGGGGGTGGGGCTGCAATGTTCCATTTGCCCGATCCGCTTTAATTAGATCTTAACGCTGGAGGCTATCAACCAAGAGAAAGGTTGGACGCTGCCGAGTTTCCGCGTGCTAATTACGTTCACGAAGATGAAAGCGAAAAAAGTTTTAGCCTTCACAGAGTGTTCGAGGCAGACCCATCTTGACTACTAGTGAAGAGGATTTCTTGAGATGGCGAGAAAATCCAAACCGCAAACATCTTAAAGAGATCAACTCACACTGTCCCTTTAAGACCAGGCAGCGTACATTGCTGTGTGTTTCAACATATCGCCGCCATACACAACGTAATGCATTTAAACCCTGATTAAAAAATTCTTCATTTCCAATACATTTTCTCCCTTTTTTAACTTCACTGCATGGCGTTGACAATTTTTAAGACGCACTAATTGACTCTTGCGGTGCGGGTAAATTTGGTGTATGGTATAGCTACAGTTCCCACTTCTACTCCCGAGGCACTGTAGTGGGTATGGTGTCGTTCCCAATAGCGCGTTATGAGGGCATTGTCCAGGGCGAAACAGCACAAGAAATGAATTGAAAGACCCGGGCAAAGTAACTCGATTTCCCGCAAGCCGTAGCCGGAGCACAAAGGCCAGGGAAGAATCGGTATTCCTTGAATCTTTTTCGAGATGTGCGATGAATTGGGTCCCCCTCGCGTTTATCATCTGTTCTCGTACGTGTGTTGGCAGTTCGATAATATGAAATAGGCTACAGTGCTTTCTAGAACGTAGATGCAACGGGCGTCTTTAATGAACCTCGCGACGGAATAATGGTCTTTTCTTTGCCATATGAAAGGCTAAATCCGCTCTCATAACTCGCGATCGAAGACAGCTCCTGTATTCTTGCCAGTCAGTGAAAGCGTCTGTAATTGCTGGAATACTGTAGAAGATACGGACATGTTTTCTACTCTCTAAGTCCCTTTTAAGCCTGTTTCGGGCCAATTTCTACCAAACCCTCTGTCTTAGTGGGTATCCCCATCTCGACACCGTTCCCGGGATCAATGGGAGTCGATGATGTTGCAGTCATGGGCAAGGAGGAGTAAACGTTACGCAGGACGAAGCCGCTAGCTTCAACACCCTGAAAAAGTAAGGCCATAATATTTACTTCTATCGTGTCCGTGTGTCTTGTGTCCGTTTCGTGTACAACTGATGACGTCATACAATCCCATTTTTTCCCAGCGATCCTGGCCACAACTTTTCCCTACAAGACCCAGTTGGCGTGCGGAATCGCGATGTTGTTATCGTTCCCTGTGGGCGATTTAATGAGACCCGCGTTAGTATTGTTGGGGGCTGCTGTTGAAACATTAGAAATGAAAGAGTTTAAATTGGTGCATCTTTGTATAGTATCATGAATGTATGTGTCTAAATCTGACCTTCAATGCAATAAATAAATTAGTTTCATCTATTAGAACTTAACGTGTTAATATAGCTAAGTGTTTGTTGTCTTGCTGATATACAAACAAAAGTCCTGCATTATTAAAATCTATTCTATTCAGGAAACATTGCCTTCAAGCTTCAGAACGATAAATATTTCAATGTAATTACCTAAGAATGGAAATGAGAATCAACTGACTTTGAAGATGCTTTTTATTGGTAAATCATAATGAAGTACAGTTATTGGCAAAAATAACTATCCAAGATATAAATTATTGTAATAAGTCCAAGAAACACGTTCTTGGAAAAATCAAGATTTAGTTACTTAAATTTAATATAATATGTATGATGAAAATACTTATTAATCTATTAATTCAGGAGTGGATCTTAGAGTAATTATTTGAAAATAGTGCAATATTTAATCAATCGATCTATCATGAGATAATAACGAAATTTAGAAAATTCTCTTTTATTTTATTTTCTAAAATATCATATATTGATCATGTTTCATTTGATTGAATCAGTGATAATATTTTCATAATTTCTCAATTCGTATAATTTGGCAACCAAACACTTTTGTATTAAGTTTTAATGAAATGTAAAATTCTAAGTAAATATTTACACCCTGTTTTTCAAGCAACAACAACTTTGTTCTTCGCTGAAGACAAATTAAATTTGTGACGCAATATTAATGACAAGGAAAATCGCTTGAACTTTGTTGACAGAAAAGCTCGGCAAATCCCTAGCTACCCTAATTAATCAGGTTAGAAAATAGCTGGCCTTTAGCGGCAAATGGAAGCATGTTTGTCTATCTTTACCTACTGGATTTCTCGCTACATCGACACATACCTTGAGCAAGCACCAAGCCCTGTGTAAACTCCGGTGTTTGATTACAAAGGTGCTAAACGCTCGTATGTAATGACTTTACTTCCACTCCAAAGATCCCGCAGAAAAATATATTGTCCTGTTTTAAAGTCAGTAATTATTATTTAGGATCATTCAAAGTATCTATATTTTGAAATATAAAAATCTTTTTGATAGTATTTTATTAAACTAGCATTGTGTTTGTTTCATCTATTTGTTAGATTAGAATTTTAAAAATTATGTATCATTAAATTTGTGTCATTTGTTTATGATAAAATATGTTGCATTTTAGAATGAAATTTAAAGTGTTTGTATTTTTCATGTTTGGAGACAGAATACTGTAAGGTATAAGTTGTAGGCGAGTTGGGTTATTTGAAAAACAGCATTATAAAGGTTTGTAACATCAATTTGACGAAATTTATTACAACATAAAACTGCAAGTTGCTACACGGATTTATTAACTAGTATCTGCTAATTCGAAACTTACTTCAATCTTAAAATTTCATAAATTTTATATCCAGCAGATTTACAACAAAACGTTGACTGTCATGCATTACCCGGTGTGAGCGCAATCACCCAATAAAACTGATAAAAGTAAAACTTGAAGGGCCCATGTGGTAAATGGCGCCAGTTAAACCTTCTATGATAATATGAAAGTGAGTACATTGAAGCATCTTGCCTGCTCCCGGTGTTTGATCCTCAGATTAATAGCACGTCATGCAACCCAAGATATCGTTCGGGATCACTTCCCTCGTAGTGTACTATACGTTACCATGTTCATAGAAACGTTTAGAAAATAGCCAGTTTTATAGTTTAAACATTCAAAAAACGCACTCGCTGCAGCAATGCTCTGAAGCATCACCCCTAGCGATTGAAGCAGAGACAATTTAACGAATATTTGTAGAGAATTGAAAAGATGAATTATTATCCAAAATCTAAAACTTACCTGTGTGTTTCTAAAAAAATATTTGACGGTACAGTTTGGGAATGTTTTGTGTGGTAAGTGAATTTTATGACGCGAAACTGTGTACTATTTTGTCTAAATATTTGTAAGCATTGAAAATTTAAATACATTTATTAAATCAGCATGTCGTTTTCTGGTAATCGTCATACCTTGGTTGTGTGTAAGGCTAGCTTTAACACATGTTGAAAATGCAAGCGCGTTTTCATATGTTCTGTGTATATAAATACACTTTTGCGTGTTATGTTGCAAACAATATATAAACGTAAATTTGCTTTTCATGCAGATATTCTATTTTCTTAAAACACGCAACGCTGATATGATGACGAGTTGATACTATTTCGCATGTTAAATGTTTCCTTTGCATAATTGGGAGGTTTTACTTTATGTACAAACTTGTATACAATTTGTCAAAATATATTATCAAGTGGCTTTTGGTGTTGAAACTCAGAACACACAATCGAAAAGTGTGTACATCTTGATATACATTTCAAAGCTGTTGACAGATTTAATATATGTGTTAACCGTCTCCCAAAGTTATCAGAAAATATATTCATGAATTTTTGAATTTATGCCTTTATGTATAAAAGTGAAGGTTTCTATAAAACAACTTATTATTAAAAAATACGATTTAAAACACATCTGGTAGTTTTAAGAATAACGGATTTATATATAAAAATTCGTTAGCATACTAAACGAACATAATACGTTTGAATTTGAATATAATTTAAACATAGTTCACATTGTTTTCTGTTATTTTCCAGTCATTGTGATAACGATGACCCGCATCATTCGAAATGTCTATCGATATCCTTTATTTTACGTATTTAAATATTGCAATTAAATAGCAACATATGTGTAAAAAAAATCATTCACTGTGTTATAAAGATGCGATAAGATTTTAATTTAATGTCTAGGCATTTAAATATATAATGACATAAATATACTGATTGTACATATTTTTACATGTTTACATCATATACACTTACAAGGGTAGATGGGGGAGGGGAGCGCTGTAAGACTGGTGAAGCAAGGCGTTAATACCGCAGACATCTACACCGGCAGAGGTTCACTGTGGCCTGTTATGCTATTACTGATGTCGCTGGGGGTCTTATTTATATACAACCGAAGCTGAAAATCGCTTCATGGAAAGCTATAAATTTGACCATGTCGTTGGCGGTTTAATGACCCGTCGAAACAATGTAATAAAACCCGGGACAAGGATCCCCGATCTCCCACTCCGCGAGATTGAGATGCCTAAACAGCTCCCGAGATCGAACCCTATTCGTTGAAGGCTATCCCTTTAAGTTACGCACACGGTAAAACCCTATCGCATTTCTTTAAACAGATATATACAAAAGTTTTTACAAGAGGGGTGCTATTTGAGCTTAAGAATTTTATTATTCGACGATTAGTGAGTATTGTAAAACGAAGACACTGACACCACCAGACAAGCGTTCGTTTCTTTACAAGATGAAAAATATCTCTCCCAAAGTCCTCACACAGAATGGTATTTCTCCTTCGCTGTTGAACTTGGCTTATAGAGCGGTATCAGGTTTCAGAACAATTGAAAATCGCCATTGTAGAGATTTCAACAGTATCCATAATAGCCGAGGATGGGGCGACATCATCGAGCCTAACGGTCTATAGAGAGACTCGCATAAGCTTTTCAAGACGTCACGATGCGCTCTTTGAAATACTGTTGCCTAATACACTCATTCTTCATGGATAATAAAAGTCACGGCGATGATTAGATATGAAAATGTTGGTGTGTTTACAAGCTACAACAGTCGGCAAAGCACGTAAACTCGATATCACGCATTAAATAATATGTGTTTATGTTTAATGTAAATATAGAATTATACAGTGTATTGACACCGTTGATATGTATTCGAAACTGAGATATCAGTGTTGAATAAGTCCAATTTATTTCTTGAGAAAAACAGCTTTGTGTGGTATTTTCATCTCGAATATTTATATAAATACGTAATGTATGTTAATGTAAATAACAAAACAACATCTTATAATCAATAAACTACCACTACATTCGAGACATTTTTAATTTAATCGTAAACAGTTTATGGATGCATTACAAACTTTTGTTAAGCTGAATTTATATTTACCTGACATCCACGAAATTGCATACATGAGACGTACTTCAGTCTATATTTGTTTTTAAGAATTTACTTAACAAAACACAGGTATTTAATAAACGTTAACACTTTTTAAAAAGAAATAAAAACTCTACGTTTCTTGCCGTCTCTAAGGTATAAACCAGCAATTTTCGCGAAAGGATACGGGATAAAGGGTAAGTGATAAATTTTGAAAACATTTATGAAGACATTAAGTCCTCCCAGACACAAGGCAATGCTTGTACAGACCCTGGAAGTAAGCACAGGCTTTTAATAAAGATCTCGCTCAAATGCTTATTGGAAAACAATAAATCGTACTATCTGAAATTTAGCCTCTAATTATTGGGCATTTATATGGAAATCATCAGATCTGAATGTCTCACAATTAAATTCGTGATTTCGAGGGCAGAAAAGTTGTGGAAAGTGGCAATTCCCATGCACACATGACAGGCAGTGATAGACGATCTAATAATATCAGCTCAACCTGTCAATGATGAATATTTAAACCTAGAATATTAGACATGATGAGATTTTACTATCTTTATTCTCCAATCGTGTAATTGATTATGAACGACTCATGGGTTTTCAGTGTGATAACACTCGCAAAGAGGAACTTTGAAGTCACCGCCCCATACCTGTATATTGTTGAGGGAGGCTACATTATCAATGATATACGTATATTAATATGTATTATCATTTTATATGTAAATATCCTTAAATTATATGTTCACTATACTGTTTTGAGTATTTTAAGTTTTTAAAATTCCAATAGTACTAAATCAGATAAAACTGTGTGTATGTATATTTTGAATATGAGGCTGCACAACTAAAAGATGTGTCACTATTGCACTTTTGCTATACCATATAAAAAAATATTTTTGTACAAGATATAGTGGCAATAATGTCACCGGTTAATTGAAAGTGGTACAAAGGGCATTTAAATCATGTGAAGACAAACTCTTTTCAGTATGTTTTGAACCCTTTTTTATAGTCATGGTTGAAGGTTATGAAATATAATATTTCATGATAGATTTCATCTTATAATGAAATTCATTAATCAACCAAGCACTTGGATGGGTTGACAAGCTATGATAAATGATAATTTGATATCAATGATAATTCATGACAACCACAAACATGCATGCACATGAACTCCCCCCCCCCCCCCCCCCCAATATGCATTAAATATAAAACACTAGAAATAACAAACAAACAGTCATGCAAGCCTATCATTTTCAGATTTCCTCCTCAAACAATGAAATCAGTGAAATTTCGCAATAATAGTGTGACCGCAAATTGAAATGTCAGAGACCATCAGTGATACTACGAGGTGATAATAGACATGATTTTCGCCATATGACAATCATTTATTTCGACGGATTGGGTAAACGCTATTGTAACTACCTGCAGGGACCTCTTTGACTGGGATCGTAAACTCAATCTTATCATAATTGTCGATCTAGAAGCTAGCGGTTCGGAAACCCGACTACGGCTATACGTGCTTTGTGTGGGGAGGGGGTAGTTTCTTTTGTTGCACGGTATCATAGCTATCAGATTGAAGCCAAATCGCTGGACCCGAGAAGAAACTCCAAGTGTTTATTGGCGTTCCGTTTAACAAATGTCAAAGTAAATTTGACTCATTAATAACTTTTTCATGTGGAACTTAATAACTATAAACCCTTTCCACTGACAAACAGTTTGATTACATGTTTGATTGTATGTCAAAAGAAGGTATGTCATTTGAAACAAAACTGTTGACATGTAGGATATTTTCATAAATACCCTTGTCCTTTTGAAATAAGTGATACAGAATCCCTTTTTAGCAGTAAAGTGTCATGCTTCTTATATTATTTATCCCATTAAAACAAAAAAAATAAACTGCATGTTGACATTTTCTTTCATCTCTATTCAAACGGATGATGTTGGGGATTTTTATCGTTGACAAAGGTATCTGTAACAAACACTCCATGCATTCTCCCATTGTTTTGACCAGCAAACACGCCATGCACTTGAAACATACATTCTAATGCATTTGGATGCAACTGAATTTAAATATAGGTTCACCACTTCACGTTGTATGCATTTTTTATACGTTGAATCTCATCTGCTATCTATTGAAACAACAAACAACCCAAAACAACATGATGTGTGATGACCTTTTCAGAGAACAAAAACAATGTTAACAGATAGTTGGAAGGATAGAAAATCTACATTCAATGACCAACAAAATTATAAACTGAATGCCCAAAGGTTGTATTTACATGTATTACAAAGGGTATTGTCACGAATCATAATCTTATTATGTATGGATCAAGTTAATTACAAGGGACACAACACCGTAACTTATCATAATTACAAACCATATGTATATATGGAAAGCAAATTGGTCACATTGAACAGGCAGTTAATATAAAAATATAAGTCACGATGTGACGTTAAATATGAACTCACTCACTCACTATAAAGATATACATAAAAATGAGGGTGGCATTTTTTGGAATATGAAAACGTATATATGACATTCTAAAGTAACATATCTATCAGAGGAAAGAACCTTTCCTGGTTATTTTGTTATATATAAAATATACACGAAATAATGGATATATAAAGGGTGCGTATCATACTAAATTATATCTCTTAAACCAAATATCCATTCGAGACGGTTTTAATGGGTGATTGGTATTGTGGATGCAATTGTTTGTACCCAAGCATTCATGTGCCCCTATTGTGCCGACAACAACTGCAGCTCTTAGTGTAAATACGACACAATTGTGGAAGAGATTGACCTTTTCTTGCAACTAGCTGCACTAGTTCCAACAGTACCATAGTAAACTGAGCGTGTATATAGCAAGTGACAGGTATTCGTGAAAAGGCACTTTTGCAAGGCTTTCATACTAAAACGACTAACTCCTTTATAAGAGATTGAATCCCTTGTAGAACATGGTATAGGCATTTCTGAGGTAAATGTTCCCGATTGAAAGCTGATCAAACAAACAGACACATTTGGGTTGGGGTGTTATATAGCAGTAAACGGCCATCGAATGACAGGGTTTAAGGTAATTCCTCGGTCAACAAGGCCATGTTGCAAGAAGAACCAGATGGATACGTTACCGTTACAAACGACGCAGCTTCTGGCTCATGTATCGTGGGACGCACGTGCAAGACGGGCGGATGGATTTAGTGAGTGTTTCGTCCCCACCCCACCTCTCTCCCATGTCTTTTTCCACGTAGAGAAAGTAACAGACTTGGTGTAAGTGACCACCTCGTGTGGCGTGGTCGGACCGAAGTGTAATAATGCTAATTGGAGACTATTGTTTCGTCAGGGAGACAAGATGTTTAGTCGTCGTATTCGCCCAGCAAAATCGCCGTCTAGCACGTTTTCTCCGCGCCTAGACTCCCCTCCGGACGGCAGAGAAAATTACATTTGTCCGAATTTACAAAACTAGCCCGAGGCAGATGTACCGCTTTCTAGCAAGGGGACGTGAGAGTAGAGAGAAAGACGGTAATCCCCTAGTCTTTGTCATTCCGGCATTGCAACTTTCTAAAGACAAACACTTTTCCACGCAATTAGGACTCGAGACACTAGGACCAATACCCCGAGGCGAGCGAAAAAGAAGAAAAGCCCAATTCGTGATTTGAGAGCTACAAAAACAGGCCTGATCGTAACGATTTTAACACGTGGCGAATACTCATCGAAATTGACAATATTATTGTCATGCCTGTCCAAAAATCTTGCCGCAAGAATATTTGTACACCCAAAATATTATTACAAGAGAAAATGTCTTAACTGATATTTAGCATGGCGGTAAGGGATAGTGGGGATGATGTGGAGATGGTGTGTCACATCCGTTTTCATCAAAGAAGGGTGCAATTTAAACATGTAATTGACTCTTGGAGTAATGTACACGAAACACTAATTATAAATGCTACAGTAACAACACTGAAAAAAGACAATGTCTTTCAGTTTGTTGAATGACGTCACAATGCCCAACAGAAAGAACTCTGTCTTGTTCTATTTTGGGATGACAATGAGATTGGTTTTGGACATGTCAACCTTATGCGGGGTTGAAACATGTTTATTAGCATTGAATGATACTGTAAACATGAGAACTTGGGATCCGGTGTAGCAATGTCAATGCCAACGGCAAAACTTACACTTAAACTGAAATAATTGTAACATTACGAAAATTGAGAAGCCTCTACCATAATATGATATATAATGTTGTGATTTGATTCAAAGAAGCCTAATCCTATTTTAAAGATTATCAAATCCCGTGAATCACCACGGGTCATTAAGGATGGTGACGATTCGTCTTAATAGTCCAATGTGCGTCAAAATGTTAAATTCACCAGCAAACGTGTGTCTTAGAAGGGGTTTGGCTAGTTGGCCAATCTATCACTTGTCAACCCTTAGCTTTTGAAAGTCTTCTCCCCCTGATCCTCGTTTCCTTGCGCTTCAGCTCACTGTTTTAGCCCGTCGTATAGGCCTTGCTCAGGACTTCACATCAAACGCCTAGATATGTTATAACTAAAACATAAAGAGCCGACGGACCCTGTTCTACCCCGTGTCAAAAGAATGAAGGTCATTGGGGTGTGTAGAGCCTTTTGTTGTTGCTGATCCTCAATTCCGATCCGACTTGCTGTCTCACGGCGGGGTGGTGATTAAACCAAATTCTTCAGCTACCCGAAATCCGTTTCCATGGTGACTGCGACGAAGCGTCACAGCAAGTGTCAGAGTAAGAACCCCCAAGCATGCCTCGCCCCAATTCACCAATGTTTGCGTCTCATGAATTCGTCATAATTTTCCTCTGACATGTTTTTAATGTCTTCCTGCTGTGTGGTGGGTTCTTCTATCTGGACCCCCACGAACGATCGCTTAAGATCGCATTGTAAAGATTCGCTTCATCTTATTGGTTTTCTATATCGCTAATTGGTTTTCATATATGGTAAATGTGTTTGCAAATACTTTATTCATATCCTAGGCAGAGCAGGGTGTTCCATGATACACCGAATTAAAGCACAGACACGTCATAATGGCATGGTTCTGATCCGTCCGTGAAATAATGGCAATAACATCATCCAGATCCACGATGTTTTCAGAAATGGTTATACCTCTATCATAATATGACAAGGTGTGAAATAGGACGCACGATATAAACTTCGGCGTCTCCATTAGGGAAATTATTTCCTAGTTGTCAGTGAATAGGTTTTCACGTCGTTTTAAACAATTTTGCAGAGTTCGGTTTTCCTTGTTGACATTGGCTCTTAGCTGAATAGCTAATCTACATATGGTGCGATATGTTTTTTATGAAGTAAATCATATTTAATATTCAGACTGCGTCAGTTTTCACAAATGCGATAAAATCAGTTTGGCTTACTTTTCATACTTCTGATAAAATAGCCTAATTCATATACTTTCGTATACAGTTTTGTTGACAGGCAATAAATCACATATGTGTGTCATAGCTTAAAGTTGTGTTCAATTATATCAACAACACATTTCGCGACCACAAACGTAACAGCTATTGGTTATTATCAGCTACCATTTTCTGTCCTTTTCACAAGAAAAAACAAATGAATATAAGAACGTTTCATATGTAACGTATCTTTTGAAAGGGAGAAATATATCAACAAATGTGCGGTATAGTATTATAACAAATATGAATTTCTTATTTAATTGTACTCTGAATGCATTTAATAGTGTTTACATATGTATAAAATCCTCCTTATTCGTCTCCAAGCAGGTTCAAAAGAAAATCAAAGATGCTTAACAATGAATCTACTTTTACATGTACAGTAGCACATACAGTGTGTCTTTCATATCATTATAGCATTGTTGTAACAAATTATGACAGTAAATTGGACACAAAGCAACAGTTTGTCCTTCACATCTCATGGCTAAAGTACCACAGTGTATTGCTGTGGTATACATTATACCTAATCAATGGGCATCCGAACACCCTCTATAAATTACTCTGATGCATTTAATACTAGCTTCAAAGACCTTTCGATTTTATGTTATCAATATATGAAGACCAGGTCGGAGCACCATATGTGCCAACGCCTGTGCACAATATTTCTTCATTTTATTAAGGCAACAATGGAAGAATGTAAAAGTCGATTTCTCATCAACAGCTTTTGCTATAGGACTCTATAGACATCACTCATTTGGTTAGGCGACAAATGTTATATTATTAACACAAGCGATAAGAAAAGTGTCAGCTTATTCATTTGTTTCGTTATTTCTTCAATAATACTGTCAAACACTCAATTTTTAATCAATGATTTAATTTGTCACTAACATAAACAGTTATTATCAATACAGTATGGTATTTTCTGGTATTGACACTTATTAGAGACGTTTATACCACGTGTACCGCTGTATCCACTTTAAAATATCAAACCAGGATTCCTTTTGTTTCCTTTTGGTGACATTTGTCATAAACCCGTTTCTGTTTGATGTTCAGGACATCAATGTTATATGTTTATATACTTCCGTGTTTCCTGTAGTAAAGGTAAACTAGTCGCTATTGCACCGTCCATGCATATTTGTTAAGATATTGCATATTGTAGTATTATCATACCAATGCATAAATGTAAAAAAATATTTGCAGATAAAGCTACCAGATTGACATGCCAAATACCTGTAAACATATCTATACGTATCTTCATAATATGCAGCACTTTCCTACTTATATATGGTCACACCATACGTTTTTTATTATATGTGCATGACATTTACCAATCATTTCCGTTTACTTATACTTAAAATATATCTTGTATTATATACTACACAAAAGAAGTTAAAGAACACTCGTTTTTGTTCACTGTTAATCTGTCATGTCATTTGAAAATATCGGGTGTTCTTTAACTTCTTTTAAGAAGTATATATCGATTACTTATCATCAGTGATAAGCCTTTGAGCCATATAAGTACAACTGTATAAGTGTTGCCAATAGAATATGAAAGGAAGGTTGTGTGTTGAATACCTTTAAAACTCAATAACATTTAGTACAAGAAGCTGCCACCTTGTGTGGAAGCCTTTTGAAGAAAAAATGCATGGTTTGGGCATAATATTCGTTTGTATTTAACGATATGAGCCAAGAATTGGTACTACTGGTAATGTTTTTCGGCAATTCCTGAAAAGGAAGGGATATGATCTTGATGTAGCCCATGTACTAAGCCTAGAACAGGAATTATACCATATGAGATGGTTTCAAGTTGGTCGTTAATTTATGAAACATGATAGACCTATATTTACTTCTGTATAGCAAGCACCTTGCCTAAGTTGATATATATGAAGAAGAGCTTTGCATAACATATACGGAGTTACGAGTTATGATATACATCAAAAAGCAGTATTTTCAGAAAATGTTGTAGAACTGGAAAGCTTACAAGGATATCCCTTTTAAACATGTCTTGAAAGAATGTTTTTAATTAGCAATGACACTGAATGAAGGGTTAACTGTTCTTGGAGCATCTGTGTCATGGATAGTAGGCATTTCAGATGAAGCTTTGGACGAGCAGACCATCTTCCAAAGCATTGGTCATGAAGTAAGAGAACATGATTCATGAAGCTGCAATCGGTGAACGTAAGACATACCCTTGACTGTAATATCATTGGAGTCCTAAGACAGCATACAAAACGCCTTTCAATAGCTTAGTCATTCGTGGTGATAGTACCACCAAATAATTCATATTCATAGATGACTTTGACAGCACATGTCTATATTCATGAATTAATAGTTCATGTACTTCATTAGTTTTTTGGAATTTCAGACTTTTAACCGTAATTCCTTCCGTCGACTTTGTTTCCTAATGATACGGTAGAAAAAAACCATATTTGATCATGTAGAATTAAGGATCCCAAGCTAATAAGACTTCCATGATGTGCAAACAAGCATTAAATATTCATGTCACAATCTCGAAATATGTTTTGTTGGCTTTGAAGATGTTTCAAAGGTGTTTCATTCATGGGGAATGAATGTGATTTCAGAATAATAATAAATATAATGAAGTTGCATGTATTTGATATTAACCTACGAAAAAAAAAAGAAATTTGTCTTTACAGCTTTCATCGCCTGTGATCCAAAACTTTGAAAAGGCCAACTAACAACACACACACGTTTGTGCTTCTCTTTATTACAAATCGTGACTTATTACTGTACATTAAGAATGAATACTCATGAAACCATCACAATAAAGCAAACATTAATGATCAAAAGATGGAATGAAAATGTAGATTAAGTCTTAAAAAACGCGATTGCTATTATTCTAAAACTATATGTGCCAATTTGACCTGGGAATAAACCATATAACCAATGCCATTGTTGCCAATTAAGCTTTCTAATAAATGTCATTTTCGAATGGAAAAACATATCTTTGTATCCATACAACTTCAATGTTTTCATCATAAAACGTAAGGGATTGCGCAATTCCTTACGCAATTAAAGTTTTTTAGGAAAAGCAAAATACATATTTTTTATATTATGACGGACGCCTATATTACTGAACTGAAATAGATGATGTCATTCCAAATCAAAGTAACGGTTACATGTGAAAAGTTTTGAAAAGATCTTGTAGATACTTAGTGTTGTTTCATATAACGTATAAACATAAAGAAATCAACATGTATACATTATTTGCTGGTTATTAGTTGTTGTGTTTGGTATGAAACGACTGTCTGTTTAGTGGCGGAAAACATTCCAAACTTTGCTGCTTCTGAGTAGGACTGTTTCTAATAAATGCATCACCAAGAGGCATCGTGTTCCCTTCTTGCATACAAGACATTATTTATGTTCCAAAGGAGATAGATAAGTGTGTGCATCTCATGTATATTGTCCATACTTGTTAAAGAATACATACATTATAAAGAAAATATAGACAAGTTACATGTCTTTTTCATGTATATTGTCCATACTTGTGAGAATATTCATGTTAAAGAAAATATAGACAAGTTACATGTTTTTTTATGTATATTATATATGCTTGTGAGAAGATTCATGTCAAGAAAATATAGAAAGTTACATTGTCCATGCTTGTGAGAATATGGTATGTCCAAGAGAAACATGCATATGTATGTCAAGAAAATGGATAAGTGCCGTGTATTCCATGTAAACTATCCATACTTGTGATTATGTCTAAGTCCAAGTACGTGGATATTGACCTGCAACGGATGTATAATTCATGTAAATTATCCATACTTATGACAACGGTTATGCCCTATAGAATATGGAGGGGCTTCTTGTACATTCTAGATATATTTTCCATACTTGTGACAATGATTCTGACCAAAAGAACATCGATATCAACAAGCAAGATGAGTATATAATTGTTGATATTGCAAACAATTTTCAATCTTATGACTATAAGTGTAGGATACGTTTTTGTTTTGTCAAGTGGTTAAAGAATTTGGCGTGTGCATTGACTTAGTGGATGAATAGATAATAGGCAATATGAAAAATTAAACTTATTATAACAAAAATTATCATTTATAGTTATACAATGACTAATGCATCAGTTGAAACTGTTCCAATGGTAAAGGTTTTGATACATAGGCATTTGTACAAGCTGAAGTTTTCGTTGTGATATTCCACCTAATATATCTCTGTATGGTTTAATCCTTTAAGTACACGCGCTAACAAAATGAACTACATGACTACATTCTGTATTGTATCAATAATATATTTCACTGGTAAGAACATAGCTGTTTCCACGATATGCTTCTGTATCCACCCAAATAATCCTTCATGGAAATTGTTTTTAAACTGATACAAAAACTCTCTCTTTAGGTGTTTGTGACTAGTTGTGTTTTTTTCGCGGCGAACCAGCCATATGAGGATTTATCGCCACGCATCAATTTATGCCGAGCCTCCGTTGGCGATAATTACTATAGAATGACGCCTGGAGCGGGTAGGAATCAATGCGGACCGGTATAATTATTACACTAGGTATTGTTGTTTCTTCTCATAACTCTTTGATTTATTATGGGCATTTTTACCCCCTCTACTCTCCCGTCTCAATCGCAATGATTTAGATATTTTTGATACTTTCTATTGTGTGTAAATCATGCCCGTTGAAATTTAAATTTCACGCTAAACTTATTTCTGTAAATGTCCTTTGCGAAAAATGTTTATTTTTACATCTTGCAAACGAGATTATTCCGACAGAGAAATCGTTAGCGCTTAATGTCTTAACATCAACAATTGTTTCTAATTTGTCTGTTGAACAAGTTTCGCAAACTCAAATAGAACATTGTGATAGAAGTGGTAGGAAATAGATAAGTCCAACTGCATTAGTGGATGTGAGTCGATGTTATTGTAAGCACCTCGTTTTGGTGATCTGGTAAATGTTCATCCTCGTCCCATCATTCATATAGGCATTAAGTATTTACTTGTTAAATGATTTCACACAATGGTTGTTAATAATAGTAGATTTGATGAAAGCGTTTTTTCTAAAAGTGCTTATGTGTGAAATGTAAATGAGATAATTCACCATGGCATTGGTGTTTTGATATAAATCTAACAATCAAATATAATTACAATCATTGATTGTCTTATATATTCACATATATAAGTATAACGGTTCAGTCACCATTTGCACATTACAGCAAGTATTGTCTATCATTTCACATATATATATTTGAAAAGTACATCGTTGACTTTCATGAGTGAAGTGCACATACATATGAACTTGGTGATCGATATTTTTGTGAACTGTTGTAAAACAAACAGAATAGCCATTTGACTTTAGAGTTATGTGTTGTTTGGGGGTAAAAGTGTACATTATGTCACATTTGTGCAGCTGAAATTCTGTTGCGTTCAAGATATGTTTTTCAACGGATAATACACTGTTAATTACAAATATCCAACAAACCAAGAATAAGTACCTGGTTTCCTCTGTAAACAAACCAAAATATGAAAGAATAAAGAAAAAAGAACAAATGCTCTCTCCAAGAAACAAACATCATATATAAGATTGATTCACATAATGAACTGTGCTATTCTATTTACTCTGTAAACTTTAAGGGGTGTATGTTGTGTGTTGGACGTCAAATATATTTTTTAACAGAACATCATTGTAAATATTTATGATATTTGTACTGAAAATGACATTTTTTGTTTCAGAGTGCGAGAATCCCAACGGAAAAGATATTCTGCAAAATGTAAACAAAACAGTAATTACTGGAAGTGGTTTGCATGACACATTGTAGTGATTGACAACACTGAAGTTACTGAAACAGCATCGCATGTGTGTATGCATATTATTAAATATATATCAGCAGTAAATCGTCAAAAAACATAATGCGTTAGCATAAGTTTTAGCCTTTATCTGAAATGGACATTTCGTTATATCTTTATTTGTAATGTATGGTTTGAGAAATAAATGCTATATACTAGAATGCTCTCGTCTTGATTTGCACTTAAAGATGTGTTACATGTTTGTTAATAGTTTGAGAACGACAAATGATGTTCTTTACGATGCAAATTGATCACGCGGGTAAACAATTCTGTGATCAAATATAACGATTGAAGACGTCTCATTATTCACAGTAACTAAAAGTAATTAGAGAAAGGAAAAGAGAAGTCAGATTTTATTTGAATTCATTATCGGAAAGGTATGCCAACTGCAGTTAACACAGAAAAATCACAAATGTGAACACCTCTCAGCTGCAATAGGTCTCACGTGACTTTAGATATGTTGCTTTATTTAACATACCTGCTACAACACGTGTGTCGTATATATGTTACTCATATCGAATATATTTAATGTTACTTTTGATACGTGTTGTTGTCGGAGATCCATGAGGGTATATGTTTTTTACATTTTTGAAATTTGCAACTTTATATTAATGTTTCTTCACATTCAGCTATAAGATGAAATGTTGGTAGTATGTATAGTTTAAATCGTGTGATATCAGTTGCTCTCACGAGCTGCTACGTCGGATTTGAATTGAAATACGCCTAAGCCCAAGTATTTTACAACATATTACGATTATGCATATGAACCTAAAGTCAATATCGTTCGTTTAAGATAAAACTGATATTGTAAGTTGCCAAGTCTAAGAGGCACCTGAAAAGAAACTGCATGATTATGATATGATGCATGAGCGTGTTGTTTGTGTTTATGAATATTGAACTTATATCATGTCTATTAATCAAAGATGCTGGTTTATTGAAATAATGAAAACATTATATGATGCACGAATGTTTTCTTTCTGTTCAGGAAACTTTTATTATGAATTATAATGTATATTAAACCGACTGGAAGTTTGTTGGTACCAGATATGTTTAGATGTGGTGTCACTAGTTTTGCGACAGTTTGTTTTTGCAATATTTTCGTAGAGGAGCGTGCATTAAAATGAAAGGAAAAGTAGAGTGCCAGGCATATTTGATCTTGGCTAAAAGTGAAGCAAACAAGAAATGGTTATTCGATTGTGATGCACGGGTAGTGGAGTTTGCAGAGTATCAGCGGCTGTTTTCAGCCTATTAACGTTTTCATAAGGTTTGCAATGTTTTGGTCAAATCCAGTTTTTAAGTGTATACTTTCTTTTCCCCGGCAGTTTAGTGCTGATGTCAATCACAAACGTTTCCAATGAATTTAGGAATCTTTAGTTAAATAAAAGCGGAATAAAACCTTGTATAATCATCACATCTGTTAATACGTTATATATCATAACAATGTTTACATTATGATCATGTTTATATTTCATTAGGCTGGTTAATAACAATAATACTACTACTACTACTACTACTACTACTACTACTACTACTACTACTTCTAATAATAATATTTCTATTATTATTATTATTATTATTATTAATATAAGATCAGAGATAATTCATAATATGCCTTAAATGATCGCGTGACCTGACAGGAGGCTCTATATATGAGATGATTATTCTTATGATTCGGGTGCAACATTGGCATCAACGAGATTCAGTCCACCACTGCAACACTGAAGAGTATAGTTTTCAGAAACTGGTCAGTGTTTTTCAGGCAGGATTTATTATGATGTCCGAGTTTCAAATGCTTAGTTTGTGGCTTCGGCATATCATGACATTTATCATAAAACATTGAATATCAGACAAACTGCAATTTGTAAAATCGAGTATGTGTCAAAGAAATGAAATGGATGATAGCCATTGAAAGCATTGCTGACGGGACGTCAGCCATAATGGAATGAGGCCACAGGGGTCAACTTCAAACATAACCTTGACCTTGCCGCTTGTCAAAATTCGGACAATATTTTGGTGAGAAATTACGTTTAAATTTTCCGTTGAGCTCACTCGTCAAATTCCATTAAAACACGACTTGGGGCGTTGGCAAACATGGGGAAAAATTTCTTTTAATTATGCGCCAATTTCTTTATACATCCATGGGTACTCAAGTAGTCCTTAGGGTAAGCACGTCAAACACATGTCTTTTGACGAAAATAGTGAGGGTGGGGGATGAGGTACCCCTCGTGAGAAGCCCCAGATGCGACAACGTTGAGGGAGGGGTGTCCCCTCAGGTAGTTTGCTTTTCAATGAATTTAATTACAATGTATTACATTAAAATGTCATTTATAGGAGACGTCTACAGAAGACAAGAGAGAACGTTTTTAAAACCTGCACATGGAGTGCCCTTGATAGTAATAAAAACCTAACGCCCAATAATGAGTTGTGTGTGTGGTGGTTTTCATCATAGACAAAGGGTCGTTACATAAAGGTCTTTGTATGAAACGGATGTATGAAAACAACGAATGATTCCCAGTAATTGCTTTCATATGAAAATTAAAAACAATCTAAATTGTTGTTTCATATCTCGTAATAGGCATATACTATTTGTGTTTTAAGGAAAGCAACTAAAGTTTTCGATTTGACATTTTATTTGAGATTTCATCACGTGGTACAGATCATATAAATTAATAGCAGATATGAAAGGTACAAATTTCAAATAATTTATTAGGAGCATAAATATTTCTTCATATCTATTCATAAATACATGTTTCATATATAGTCGGCATAGTACATTGGATTCTGCTTCTAGTGGATATTTCCTATGATTTTGGAAATGTTTTTTGTTGCTTTTATTGATAAATAATGACCTTTGTTTGTAACCTGTTAAACATAATTGAATAATTAATGCAACCATGTCCACATACAGCGATTCCAGCGGCAATTAGTGGTTTTAATACATAATGCTACAGAGACTGAAATTAAACTGAAACGTCGTGTGAAAAGCCGTGTGTGATAGCATTTGAAAGTTCAGACATAACAGCCTCATCATTATTTCTGTTATAACATACGAGTAGGAATCATGAATGCTACATATTATTAACGTTCTTGTTGAGGACGATATTTGATATAATGTTTCCGAGATCATTAAAGTTCTTGACCTGCATGATTAACCTATTAATTACAGTTTTCAAAATCCTTCCGCGAAGTTACACTATGTCTAATAATCTTGAGATATCGAAAAATATTACTATGAGGATTAATAACGTAGAATTATTGAACTTTGTAATATTGAAATTAATATGATATCCAAGCTGCATCTACGACGGACGCTTCCGAGACATTATTCTTCGTATGACGTCCCAATATAAAATACTTAAGTTTCCTATGAGGAGAAAATCTGAAAATCTGTTCTTGGGAAATTTCAAAACCCGTCGCTCTGATTGCTTCACAAGTGACTACTTAAGCGAGAAAAATGCGATAATTATGTGAAAACCCCTCTTTCTAGTCTCCCCATCACTGCTTGAGGAATATCCCCCCATCGTGCCAGCGTCTTCTACTTGTGGGAAGAGAGAGTGATCGAATTTCATTGGCTATTGTGTCCTTGAAGGTCGGTGTTTATGATACATCATCAGCCTTGTAAGATCGGGCCTGCCACTCTCAGACAGATCTGATCGAAACAAGACAAGTTTCAGTTCTAGAGGGAGAATGGAGGCTCCTGGTTAAAGAAAAAAGAGATTTCGTCAAGAGGCTTGCGGGTGCGAGGTGTCGACTCTTCACTGGGGGAGGGGGTAGGAGGGAGGGGGAGCTTCTACCCCCCCCTTCTTTCAGTTGTCACTAACACAGGTGATGAACGGCATGTTGCAGATGACTCAAATCAGTAAAAAATTGAATTGAGAATGTGTCCGTTATTCATCGAGTGGAGTTGGTGTCTTTGGTCAAAAGATGATTGGACAAGATTTTGTTCTGAATGGTTTTAGGTGAAACATGATCTTTTTAAGTCATATTTCGTTTGTTGCTGGTTTCAATTTACGTATTTGACAATGAGTTCTCTACCACATCTTTTATACTAAACATCGATTTTCAAGAAGTATTTATAAAAATGTTTTCGAAAAGATTGCAAAACAGCATTTTGTAACATACAGATCAAGAGAGAGAGAGAGAGAGAGAGAGGGAGAGAGAGGGAGAGAGAGAGAGAGAGAGAGAGCGTAACCACTGGAAAGACTTAATCAATCTGTAATATATTCACTAACAATCAGAAACAAATGCTTTTTTCATTAAACTTAACACATGTTTAGAATAATATTAAGGTACACTGGTATTATGTTTTCTAATAGTGTCATATAAACACGTTTTGGAGAGTAAGTATCAATGCAAATTGAATACAAATGCACCCTGTGTACGTTATTTGTTTTACGCCTATTTGGTTATGGTTTTACATTGCTTTTAGCAATATTCCAGCAATATCACAGCGAGGACAAAAATAGGCTTCACAACACATATAAAGAAATTTTGGTGACATTCATTCAGATACTTAGAATGTCCTGATTAATTGTTACATCTCCTGAGAACACAGATACACACTCAAAATAAACATGAATTATCCGACCTTGGTTTAATGTGATTAAAATAAAAAAAGATAACTTTGAGACGTGTTCACACTGATCTTGAGCGAAACTATAGTTCATCAGGGATGAAACGGTTAAGGGGAATTTAATCATAGTGATACACTTAACAGGTGCATTCTAACAGGAGTGTATTTCAATTCTCTCAGCTCTAATAAATTTCACTGAAGTTCTTACAACTCATTTCAATCGAATTAAATGTACATAACACACGTGTGACAATCTAAACCACTATAAAAGACAATGTGTTTTATTCCATTATAAGTCCATTCATATTAATGATTTGCCAACAGTCAGCTACCAATATAAAAAGAGTTGTGTTGATAAAGATATAAAAACCTGGCCGTCCCTTTTCGTTACATTACTTCGCTTACAGAAACAAAGGGCGGTCCTTTCAAACCAATATGGAGAACTCGCTCACACTTTTGGTTAGTGAATCGTCTTTGTTCGCACCCACTAGACATGAACAAATTTCACGGACTAAAAATATATACTGTTTGCACGACTTTTAATCTATTTGGAAGGAAGTTGGGCATGTTTAGAAAATGGTCTACTTTGCCAGAACCCTATCACACCCTAGCACCTCCGCCTCGCGCATTGTTTTAGTGTACCAACCGGAACTGACATGTATTGTTACGCGCATTACGTCAGACGGGCGACATGGGTTGTCAGCTGAGGGAACATAGGGCGCTATTCCTCTTATTTGTGGAACTTAAAGGCGAGATATAGCTATACATCGCCATCAAAGCTTTACTAATCGTCATTATCCGTGTGCAATAAGTTGGAAAAGTGACATTAAATTCGTATAATATTTTAATAGAAATAACGCCTCGCAAGGGGCACCGAGTGCAGGGCAGTGTACATAGACGGAATAAACTCAAGAAGATGCGGATACCATTTATACACGATACAACCTGTATTGAGAAACATATTACCTTGGGAAAGTGTTTTTTGTTCAGTCGGGAATTCTACTGAGACAAACGTGTCACTAAAGGCGTGATGCTTAGGTTTCAAATATGTTATAAATAAACCAAAAGTTGGAATCAATATCAAACGAAGGGAGGTGGCTGAATTCAGGTGGAAAGGACATATTTAGTGACAGGTCAGTAGGGTTTAGTCACACACGAAGGATTCCCCAAGGCTCGCACACAAGGAGGATAGTATACGGTAGTTTATCGGAGGTAGACTCAGTTGATTTGTACTGATGATCTTTTTATAAGCGGTTGTTTAATGTTTGGGATTTGTTTTCACCGTTTTGGTCAATGGTTGTTATAATCATTTTTTTGGAATATACAAATTATGTCTGAAGATGATTCTTTTCATCTTATGCTGTCTTCGTATTGTGGACGGGCGGTGGGATAGGCTAGAGGTCTAAGCTTGTTACGCGGATGACCAGGGTTTGATTTCTTACATGGGTACAATCTATGAAAATCATTTCGGGTGTCCCCCGCCGTGTTAGTGATGGAATTTGCTGGAATCGGCGCATAACTCATTCACTCACTCATATAGGGACCGTTACCTTTGACAGCTACATTAAGGTCTCTTAGGTGACATTTGGGACCACAACATGTTTCTTATTAAACTTAGTTTTGGTGTTAAAAGTGTACCCCATGTAATGAGTTAATGAACATCACGAAAACGTTCTGTTACCTTGTGTAAATATTATACACAAACTTTATCATTTCACTTCATAAATAAATGAACAATGTGTGTCTAAATTAGTGATGAGAAAGTCGTTAGATAAACACGGACACTTATGACAGAGACATGACTAGAAGATGATTTGTCGCAAGAACTTGTCACAGGAACGAGTGAGTGAGTTTGCTTTAACGCTGTTTTGAACAGTATATTAGTTATATCACAGCGTGGCAAATTGATGAGGGAGGCAATGCTTGTAAGTGATGCTGGCCTTACCAGTGGGGTGAAACCCACGAGCACGGGTATGGTGCTGACATACAAACATATAAAGGGCGAGCATAGGATTCGAACGCACGATAAAAAGCTTCTGGCACGCCTTAAGGACGCAACCTCGCACTACGAATTGAAGACGGGACCAGCTCTGCCTACTCGTGGAACAGAAGAAGACACAAACTAGATCATGTGCACCACAAGACAGAACATGGGGCAGAAACTATGAAGAAGCTTGAATGTCTCACAAACCCATTGCCTTATAATTGCATTTCAAGATCTGAAATGAGGAAAATGTCAAAATACTAGTATGGCAATCACTACACATGTATCAAATGAGTGAGTGAATACGTTTGTATGCTGTTTAGAGCTTTTAATGTTTCAGCGCGGTGTTTTATGGACAATGACACATGAAACATATTTTTCAAAAGTATATATTTCAAACGCGTGTAACATAAAGGTCATAAGAAACTAAGTGTTGTCAAATTTTCTTCAAAACGGAATGATTAAGAATGAACGTTACATTTATCAGCAGTTACAGTACGAGAAACTGATACCTTATGGAAAAGAACAGCTAAGGAGTTCTTGGCTCCGTTCCACAAAGCGATCTTAGCATTAAAGCTATCATAAGACTTCAGATATTAATTACGGTAGTCGTAACAATAAAAGCCATGATATTTGAATTCATGGGTAGACGGTTCAATGACTTGTATTACAAATATACATCTGTTAACAAAAAGACTGGGTAACAATTACTTGTCCTCAGTATTTAGGAAAAAGTCCCGTTCGCTAGACATGCTTAATGTTTTGAAAAAAATGTCTGGTTCCTTGCAGATACAACATGACATGTCTTGAAGCGCTGGCTGAAACAAAATTCTGTCTGAAACAAAAAGTCCAGAATACTAAATAATCAGTCCCAACGATCGCTTCAGGAACGTAGCCCTGATTCGCAGCTTAAAGACGGGGCTCCGTCCACAAAGTTGTCTTATCGGAAAGACAAACGGAACTCCCAAACCTTAACACTTGTCTGTCTCACAGTTGCTGAACCACATTATTTTCCCTTCCAGTACTTATTGTAAAAGTATAGGTCTAAGCAAGTCTAGATTTTCCACATCTGAATCTCCAATCACCTTTGGGCTCCTTTTCAATTTAAATGTAGTTGCTTGTTTCTGTCAAAATAATATATTCAGATAATAAGCGTTAGTCTAACATTTAACACGTGAAACGGTCGTTGGATTGAGGTGGCTTTGTGGAACGGGTTGAGGGTATTTGTTTGGCATTCCTTGGAAACTGGTTTTATCTGTACCCACTCACGACGGATGAAACCGGCAGGGCGAGAAACTTTCTGACATGTCGCAAACACCTGGTGTCATCGCTGCTCTTGAACTTGTTGTTCTGTATCTGATCGTGAGATACGAATATTAATACCTGATAAGACAGATATTGAGTGAGTGAGTGAGTGAGTGAGTGAGTGAGTCTGAACATTTTTAACACTAGTTCAGCCGTGCCACGGCATATCAGCTTAATTCCCAGGGTGCCGTTGTACAAAGCGATCTTAGTGCTAAGGTGATCGTAACTCCCATACCTTAACATGGACTTACTAGTCTTAGCGCTAAGATTGTTTTGTACGACGGCGCCCAGAGCTATATGGGCCACGGGCGTTAACGTCTCGTCTAACCCACCAACACAGGTATGGTGTTCACAAACAAAGGATCATAATGAGATTTAATCTTGGATTCGAACCGACTTTCATCGGATCCTGACACATCTAAGAGCACAACCCAAGTTGTTTTCACGCAGGAATGCACTGTGTACCATCGTACAATATGACATCATAATTCTCATTGCACAAAGAAGGATTCTTCTTTGAAAATGATGAACAGGGAAACAAATATTTGTTATGCTATCATGCTATAGTCATATTGATGAAGATAGTGGTTATCAGATATACATTTTTTCATAGATAGATTCCTTCAGTGGAATCGTGGAATACGAAAGTACACATGTGATTTTTTTATAAGCTGTCATGGGAAGAGGCTATAGATTATGAATATATTATATGAAATCTATACAGATTATGTTTCTATCCAAGGACGTATATTTCGAATGTGAATTTTGATGGATTTTTTTATCATCGAAATTCTCTGAAATTGAGCCACGCATTATGCACCTTTAGCTTAAACAATGTGTGAAAGAGCGTCGCGAGTCACTGGTCAGGCACTGACATGGCGTAGATGGATTGGCAAAACTGATGATGTAGCGATCGTTTGTTACATATTAGTTATGAAATGTGCAACAGCTGTTTGAGATCAATGACGGAGAATATGCACGTAAACATGCATCACACACATATAAGTTAGTATTTATAATTATAAGTTAGTTGCGTCCCTTAGTCGTGCAAGAAACCTATGATCTTAGTCATATCTTAGTTGCCTGATCGTAGGGTTCAAATCCCGGGGGTCACTGATGTGTCACATTTGGAAATGTCTGCCATGAAACATTTTACAAGTTTAACTGAGGCCTTGGATGTTGTAACGCTGATCAAACAACTTTTGAGCAAGAGCGGTTTGACGTGTTTTGAAATCCTTGTTGACAGTGCATGCTGGATGAAACATTAAATGTTGTAAAATGACACAAAAGGCTGGAGCTGCTGGAATATCGCTCGACCTGAAAGAGTAGTTGACTTTTGGAAGGTTGAAGTCAACCTTCTTGTCATACAGTCTTGTGGATAGTTTTTTGCCACTTAATGTTTCTGCACAGATCTACACGTGACACGGATGAGGATGTACAAGAATACTGACACATTAATTGGAGCAGGACATGGTCACTCTTCATATGAACACCTGGTGTCATGACGGAGTTTCAGTGATGCATTCATATCATTTTCATCACTGGGGGGCACGGGTGGCCCAGTCGTCTAAGGCGCCGCGATTCGCTGTGCAGAGTTGCGTCCCTTGGACACGCCAGAACCCTATGAATGTGGTTCGAATCCCGGTTCGCCCCGATTATGTTTCTAGGTTTGTTTGCACCATACCCGTGCTCGTGGGTTTCACCAAAGTGGTAAACGTCTGAGACCTGCATCACTTCGGGCTTTCCTCCCACATTAAGCTGAAACGCCGTGATATGACTGGAACACTGTTAAAAGCGGCGTCAAACACAACTCACTCACTCACTCATTACTATATTACCCTTAGCGCCCAATGGAAACATTTTTTTAGCACATAATGGAGACTGGCTATACTTTGACGTTGGCGTATTCTATTAACTAATAAAGGAATGCGCACAACGCCATGAAACAGATATCCACGCGTAGGTGCGACCACAGATATCCACGCGTAGGTGCGACGTCAAAGAGCGCTTGCGCTGTGACGTAAATTGAGATGTGTGTACGTTATGAATAGAATATGCACGGTGCCATAAATAGAGAATGTGCTTACGACGTTCTAATAGTAAATATACAAATTAATAAAGAGAAGATATATTTTCGACATCATAAGTCATGGTATGCTTACACCCAAAATACGTAAACATACGACGTCACGTGCGTAATGGATGTTACATGTATGGATGGTATATGAATGACGGCATATACTTGGCTATACTGTGATGTGGATATTGGTATATGTATGACGGCACATACTTGGCTATACTGTGATGTCGTGGATATTGGTATATGTATGACGGCACATACTTAGCTATACTGTGACATCATGGATGTTTATATATGTATGACGGCATATACTTGGTTATACTGTGACGTCATGGATGTTGGTATGTGTTTGACGGTATATACTTGGTTATACTGTGACGTCATGGATGTTGGTATGTGTTTGACGGCATATACTTGGTTATACTGTGACGTCATGGATGTTGGTATGTGTTTGATGGCATATACTTGGTTATACTGTGACGTCATGGAAGTTGGTACTAGTATGACGGCATATATCTAACTATACTGTGACGTCGAGGATGTTGGTATATGTATGAAGGCATATACTTGGCTAAAAAGTGACGTGGATGTTAAGAAACTTATGACGTCATACATGTAACACTACCTCATGATTGTTGATGATGAGGTGAGATTAAGTGAGGTTTAACGTCGCATATAATACACAATTATAGCGTCGTCTTAACGCCGGTTGGTTTTCTCAAGGGGTCATAAAGCTGTTGGTATAATTTGTTGGCGTGACAAATATTGGTATACTACACGTAACACGATATACTTATAAACATCGGGAATTCAAAAGCGTGATCTTGATGTTGGATACATTAGTGTAGAGGCATATGATCTAACGTACGACAATTAACCCATTGGGGATTCCCGGTTAGAATTTGTCTCCAGAACCATGCATGTCGCACGGGTCGACAAAGTGGACAGAGTCGTCAAGCTGGTGGATTTGTTTGATTGCGTGTCATCATACCCTAACCGCATGGAGCGTGGGTCATAATATCAGATCAGATTCAGATTCAGTTAATTCTCAAAGAGTGAGTGAGTGAGTTTGGTTTTACGCCGCTTTTAGCAATATTCTAGCAATATCACGGCGGGGGACACCAGAAATGGGCTTCACACATTGTACCCATGTCGGGATTCGAACCCGGGTCTTCGGCGTGACGAGCGAACGACTTAACCACTAGGCTACCCGACCGCCCCAATTCTCAAAGAAACCACCACCGGTGGTACATGAGCATTTCGGCTACATATATACTTTTGGGTGATACAGTTTTACAGGGTTTACTTAAATGTCAAAAAACTGGGTTTTTTCCTGGTCCAGATACGATAATTTAAGTCACATACCTGGAATATTGGGTACATCAAAAAGCCGTTCAATACACGGAATCGTTAAACACCTGAATACTTCCCACTGGCTGGATCCCTCGTTAATCCGGACAATCGTCTGGATTAAGGAAGTTCCCAGTCAGAGAATCCTGCGCAAGGGGCAATGGTCCCTTGGACACAGAAAGACGAATCCACCAAGACCATATATATGATGCCCGGACATAAAAAGGTTACAAAATCATTTCCATATAAAAGGTTCGGAGTAATGAGGTTCCAGTATACATACGCGAAAAAGTAGACCCACTCGTGTTACTCTGTGGCCACAAGACACGACCTTCAAACAAGTTCGAAGACACATATAACCTCACAGCGAAGACCGTCATGTTTGCAAACCTACGACCTCATGAACACACTAACGATGCAGTGACAACTGCCGTGTCATATTCCTAGGACAACATTGGTAATATGTTTTCTTGAAAATAGTACAACATTTCACAAGAACGCTTGAGAACTCCTGAGATGAGAGCGTGTAGACGTGCGGCTTTGTCCGCCCCGATGCAATGTCCACAAGATATAGTGTAACGTTTACTCTAATCACCAATCAACTCATATTCGTAGAACGGTAATTGTACCAGCAAATGTGTGCTAATGATTCGGAATTAATTGCAAAATTGAAGGTTTCGTTTTCAAAATTAACAAAATTTGTCAGATAAAAAGAAACTTTAGCCGAAAATATTACGTTGTGGAACTTAAGCGTGTTTTACTATGCAATAAATCTCTTCATCACAAGTTGAGATAGATTAGGGGGATTCCGGTCTTGAAGAAAACTGACACCTCGATATTGGGGTCTGCACGTGCCACACACGTTCGGTCAGCACGTGCGTCAATCACAGCCTTCCTGAGTGTCGTCTGCGGCAAGCGGTAAATGGCGGGAAATGATGCCCAGCCCACCAATGGCTGGGATGGGTTTGGTTTAGTTCGTCAAGGTGATGGCAATTACTCTAATGGCATCTGAGTCAGCCGAGCTCCTCGTTCCCAACTTTGGTAACTCAGAGCGAATGTGACAGCATTGTAAACATCGACTGACATCGCGACATCCGCCATTGACGCTTCGTTTCTTGATGGATTCCATTTTGCAGACTTTCCCCGGCGTAGTTTTAATCGGAACTCACGCTCCAGCGAACAATTTTTCCCGTCTCTTAACACGCGTGTGACTGGAGGATTGGTAAACGCGAGTAATGCCCTTTTAATCGGATTACTGTGTTAGATTGCAGTGTACGCGCGCCCCAGTGCTAATTGTCATTGTTTTAATGGAATTTCCAATCAACTTGAAACGTATTCCAGCTTAAGCAGCTAGCGTCTTTCCTGTGATGTGTCGTGACGTCAGCCGAGAGCGCCCTCTGTTGGCAAGATGTTCGCTTCCTCCTGTATGTCCACTGTCGTCACTTCATTGTTTCAGATCTCACACTGCGGCGAATTATCCCCCAGCGAATGTCCAGAAAAAACACGCCATGTTTTCCTAGTCCTTCTCATCTGCTGAAAAGCAAACAAGGCCGGCTACAGAGCAAAGACTCAGATCCGCTTTGCGCTGCCCGGGGAGTGATTGCATTGCAATTAATATGCTATTGTTTTAATGGATAAACATAAATCCGTTGTCTTTATCTAATTACAAAGGAATATCGCTGCTCTTTGTGTTGTGTGATGTTTTCTCACCATTCCAGATTTCTAACGTTTTATTTGCTGCCATTATGCCGTATTTGCTAATCCGTCGGGATCCCGAAATGAGAAGCAGAAGGCACACCAAAAAACTATAAACTTGCTTTAGTCTTTAAATACGTAAATGTGTTATTTTTCTCTTCAAAGCATTTTGACAATATTCAAAAGTTGAAAATGATAACATTAAAGAATAAAAATCACGTGAAATTCATTTTACTTTGAACGTATTTATAACATAACAAGGAACCAATACTCCACGAGGAACTTTCTTCAGTTCTTCGGGAAAGTATAACAGGAGAGATCGGAAACATTATCCTCTAATCTACAATGAGTTGCGCCCCTTAGGTGTACCAGAAACTTGTGATGTGGGCTCTAATTATAGATTCGTCCCGATTATGATCCTTGGTTTATCAGCACGACACAAATATAGGTGGGTTTATAGTTTTAAACGAAAGAGGGAAGTGCCAGATTGAACGAAGAAAAGTCAAATTATCTTCAATGCAATTAAACATCCCAAAGAAACAAGAATCAGCCTGCTGTGTTTTATGCCATGTATATTATTGAATTCAGGCGCAAGTTACTTTCTTACCATTTAAATGGGAGCGTAAGCTTATTTATATAACACTATCACCATATCTGGAGAAAGTTCAAGAAATAGTATCATATCATATAGTTGCCACAGAATATGGTTTTCAGACAAAATGTAACTGGTTGAATGTACATTTCGGGTATATTACATTCGTGTTGCAAACTAAACATATATGTATACATCTGTCTAACCCGAATGTTTCCCGAATGTCTCGAACAATGTCAGACAAGACGGAATCTACTTTCTACCATTTTCTGATCTATGATATCGTTTGGTTTATGTGATTAGGTTGTTGGAATACATAAATTACAGGGTAAAACAAAGTCTACAGTCACCTAAACATTGCCAACTTAGGGTAAAAAACACAACAATGATACCCATACCATGGAATAACCATAGTTTGCTTATTCGTTAATTTGTTAGCCACCATCAAGCATGAATGTATAAGGGGAATTTCATCGTGACAAATTTAGGCCCCATATTACTTAAGGTCTTACAGCCTTTTCCTTTTTTTCCTTAAAATTGTCACGCCGTGATATATCTAAAATACAGTTCAAAGTACACAAGGGTATTAAACAAATAAATAAATAAATTCTCTCTCTCTCTCTCTTTCTCTCTCTCTCTCTCTCTCATACGACAGTAGTACTCGTGGTATTTGATCGGAAAGATTACGCACGTAATTTGCATCCATCATTGACTACTGCGAAAATCTCTTTGTTGTTTCTGTAGACGCACGGGTGTTATGGTGTCACGCTTGAAGAAAGGAAACTTGTCGCGATGTGTTGTCTCCAAGTGCGAGAGTGGTGCGGATAGACAACAAAATCTCATCGAAAATTTATTTAAATATCGACGTAAGGGAATCATGAACGGCGATAGTCATCGTTGGAAAATACACCGAGGTAAATGCCTTGTCGCGCGTGAAATGGAACTTTATGAATAAACAATGACAATTCCACTCACGAACAATGTCAGAAAATATTATTTGTAATTTTTATCCTAGGTAACAGAGTAAAGAATTCTATAGGGACAGACAGCACAAACGCAACCTAGTTTAGATCGGCGTGCAGTTTACAAACGAGAGACATGGCGGCCCCTTGACACAACCACGCCATCTATAATGTACAAGGCTCCCAAGGGAGACAACTCCAACACTATGAGGTTGCTGAGAAGCCGGGCAATATGCATGCGTTGTTGTCTCACAAGACGCAAATCTGTAGGTTTTTATAATTTGACAGCAAGTGATATTATTCGCCTCAATTGATCTTTGAGGTAATGTCTTAATCCGTAAAAATACACTGTGGACGAACAATGTTCCGTTCACACATATATTATGGCACAGTATTTCCAAATCGTAACGTTAGTAATGTATAACATGTTCTGAAAGCGAGCTCGTTAGATGTGCATCAGTTGAAACATTTTGGGTGATATTTTACCACCACCACCACCACCACCACCACCACCACCATCATCATCATCATCGTCATCGTCATCGTCATCGTCATCGTCATCGTCATCGTCATCGTCGTCCTCCTCTTTCTCCTCCTCCCCCTCATCAGATAAATAACAGCCACAAAAAGACATTTCCATGGTCATAGGAAATCTCTGCCAAAATCGTGTCCGTTTTACGATTTACCATCAAATACTGATGATACCCAGGAGAAAAGGTGAGCAGATCCTGCCCCACCGTCGGCACCTGTCACAAACAAATACAAGGGAAGGCCAATTGTTCACCTGAAAAAAACATGTGGACATATAGTACCAACATAGGGAATGCATTGGGCATCGTTTATGTCACTGATGCGTCAAATTTAGAAATGTCCTCCACATGTCTACCATTTAAACGTTTTAAAGGTTTTCTGACTCCTTGAATGGTGTAACCGAGATATGTTTCACAAACGTTTACATCGTATTGTATCAAGTACATGGATATGTGACGCTTACATTTAAGATGGCCTACAAAAAGGCATTCTTACCTATAGCACACAACCACCTCACTCACTCACTCACTCACTCACTCACTCACTCACTCACTCACACACTCACTCACTCACCCACTCACTCACTCACTCACTCACTCACTCACTCACTCACTCACTCACTCACTCACTCACTCACTCACTCACTCACTCACTCACTCACTCACTCACTCACTCACTCACTACAAATGTACGTACATCCATTCGGAACGGTAGAACATGTCGAATTGGACGGATCATTTTAGAAAGGAGGACATCTGATAGGTTTAGAGAGACGGTTTGAGCAGTATGACTGACTTTCCAAACTACCAAGGAAAGGAAAGTACAAACTTGAGAATTGGACTTAACCAAAACCTTACAACCCTTTTCAACACCTTACAAGGCTGAAAGCTGTCGCCGTAACACTGCAAACCTAAGGTCCAACACATAACTATGATACCCGGATCAAACACATCACCATCGAACAACCATTTCTCGTTTGTTTCATTTTAAGCCATCATCAAACAGCGGAAGGTTCGAGGTTCGATCCCCGGCCGCGTCATACCAAAAGACGTTAAAAGATGGTACTAGTTGTAACCCTGTCTAGCGCTGTCACACACACACACACACACACACACACACACACACACACACACACACACACACACACACACACACACACACACACACACACACACACACACACACACACACACACACACACACACACACACACACACACACACACACACACACACACACACGTGGCTATATAAGTGCAATAATCTTGAACGCGACGTTAAACTCCATTTCAACTCACCTCACCGGCATCAAACATGGATGTATGCTTTCTTTGCCCGGCCGTTTAGTTGTCCGCTTAAACAGAACCACTACACCCTGTCGGTTACGACAGAAAGTCACACAACACACGGTTAAACAGAATGTTACACTTATGTGCGACTATCGAGAGCATTTACTATTGTGATAGAATTGCGATAGTTAAAATATCATTGTTACACTGTTGCAATATAGGCACAACTAAACATTACAAGAGTATTGCCATAGATTAATTAGTGCCTCTACTACCCTACCTTGTACACGTCTTCGAATTATTCGACATAAAATTAAGATCTTGTTTGAACAACAATGGATTAAAACTTAAATTGCATTGATCTAAAAAATAGTAAATTGATGTGAATGGTTCTATATTATTTTGGTGTTGTTTATACAGCAATAAGTTAGTCTATTGTTTATTGCATTGATCTCTTAAAGAAAATAAAGTTTATACAGTCATACGTATTATTTTGTTGTTTGTGTTTATGCAGTAATACTCAGTTGTTTTAGTTACTAACACTTATAATACATGAATCTGTCAAACAATAGTGGTTCAGTCCATTTAGATAGATAGGGGTGAAACTGAGTTCCCAATGTGCCTACAGTAATTTCTGTAGGCAAATTGGGATGTAGGCACAATTGGATTGAACCAATGAAAGAGTAACTCGCCCATAGAGATTAATGCGTGAAGTGTTAGCCTCGAGGTATTTACAAGTAACACCATGAACATTCTGAAACAGGTTATGAAACATAACCACACAGATGTGTTTGTAGAACTTGTACTCACAAATACAAGTACATATTCATCATATGTGACTCATCAAAAATATGAAAAGAATATTTTGGATAAAAGGATTCCAACGACAGGTTAAACCCCGAACTATTTTCCGACGCTCATTGTATTTCACGTAACACCATCGTCTACAGGTGAAAGTCTTCTGGGATTTAGGATATATGTTCGTCATTTAATTTCACAATGTAAAGATTCGGTCACATCGCAAATCAAACAACTAACAACTTTAATGATACAGCGAAACACCCTCACTCACCCACTTGCTAATTGGTTAAAGATTTAGTCATCAACAGGCCCATTAAATCGATGAAATAACGTAATCAAATGTCTTCTACTTTCAACGACTCGACGGTTTATCAATAACAGGCCCTATCCAGCCTATACCTGTGAGAGTATATCTGACGATACACACATTCTTTGCTTTAACGACCAACATTAAATTGCAAATGCTTACCGTATTATATTTATGACAAGTCGGGCGTACTGGTAGAGGCGAGCTGAAATTTACGAGATTTTAAATCCACAATAAATATGGTGCAAAAAGAAAATCGAAAAATAATTGCTCGTTTGACAATATTTTTTCCTGACTTATAGTTCCAGATTATGAAAAGCAAGTCAAAGCTTTTGTCATCGACGCCTGAGCATTTCATCTTGATAATGCCAAAGCCTAAGTGTGGTTCCCCTATACAAAGCTGCATTCTTCTCTTTCAGTTCTCAAATCCATGGCATGTTAACAGAGGGAGAAACGTCCTTTCTAATATATTTGGTTTATTAGATATTAATATGAGAATATAGTCACCTTTACACATCGCCAAAGCAGGATATTGTCGGTACAGTCTAATAAAGACCTCGTACAAGCCTCGAGGTGTCTAAACCATCGGAATCGCTCCTCTTTGATATCAAATCAAATAAAAAACTGACACTACTCTAATCCGTGAAAAATTAGTTGACAGGCACTGACACAGGTGGATATAAATCGTATGGACAAAAACAAGCAACAATGGACTTTTACAATTCAAATACACATTTTCCGCTTCATGGGTTCTGATAGGTTGATATTCAAATGGAGATATTGAGAATGACCCGAGGTCGAATTTGGGACATTTGATGGAAGGGATTCAAACAAGGCTCCTTGCCCAACCCATAGCTTTAAATATGCTACCTGATTTTAATATCTCCAGGAATTTAATTACCGTAGATATATGGTAATATTAAGATATTAATATTTCTACGATATTTATTGCTTCTGTTTTGGCTTTGATGTTGAAATATTGTGTTGGTAATATTGGCGAAAATGATATGATTTAACTAATAATGTATATTGACATCGTATTTGACACATACTGTATGTTTTATATCAATCGGTGAGCAGAGCTGCAGTTGTCTGTTCTGTATGATAAGAGGTACAGTACAGTACGGTTATAACGAACTCAAAGGGACTACTAATTTTAGTTCGTTATATCCGTCAGTTCGTTATAAGCATGTATACAGCATAACTACAGCAAATAGTCGGGACCAAAAAAGTAAGTTCGATATATCCGTCAGTTCGTTATAAGCGTGTTCGTTATAACCGTAGTTTACTGTAAAGTATAATGGGGGACATTTGGATGTACAGGCACTGAACATCATAACAGAGAAAGAATCACAGAAAAATCCACACAAGTGGGATGACCTTCATAATAAACAATATGAAAACGAGTCAAATGGTAATGAAACCGTCCTCCAAAATAGGAAATATACTTATAAAGTTCAAACAGAGAAAGATTCGAGGTTTTTCGAATAGCCCCACTTGTGGTTAATTCAGCATGCACCTACTGAAACTCCACTGCTGTATGAGACACACACGGACTGCCGACTGTCTTTGGTGATGAAGAGTGCAGATACAGCAGTAGTGCAGCCCAGGTGGTCTTGTTCATGCGAATCTTCCTACACATCGTCTTGTTCATATCCAATGATTACACATTTTCCATTCCCTTTCCTGTTTATGTGTCTGTTCCTGTTTATGTATTTGTCCTGTGTATGTAAATGTTCCTTTTTATGTATCTGTTCCTGTTAATGTAAATGTTCCTGTTTATGTAAATATTCCTGTTTATGTGTCTGTTCCTGTCTATGTATCTGCTCCTGTTTATGTAAAAGTTCCTGTTTATGTAAATGTTCCTGTCTATGTATCTGCTCCTGTTTATGTAAAAGTTCATGTTTATGTAAATGTTCCTGTTTATGTATCTGCTCCTGTTTATGTACATATTCCTGTTTATGTATCTGTTCCTGTTCACGTAAATGTTCATGTTTATGTTCCTGTCCCTGTTTATGTAAATGCTCCTGCACATGTGCCTCTTCCTGTTTATGTAAATGTTCCTGTTATGTAAATAATCCTGTAAATGTATTTGCTCCTGTCTGTGCATCTATTCCTTTTAATGTAAGTTACCCTGTTTATGCATCTGTTCCTGTTTATGTATCTGCTCCTGTTTATGTATCTGCTTCTGTTTATGTAAATATTCCTGTTTATGTGTCTGTTCCTGTCTATGTATCTGCTCCTGTTTATGTAAATGTTCCTGTCTATGTATCTGCTCCTGTTTCTGTAAATGTTCCTGTTTCTGTACATATTCCTGTTTATGTATCTGTTCCTGTTCACGTAAATGTTCATGTTTATGTTCCTGTCCCTGTTTATGTAAATGCTCCTGCACATGTGCCTCTTCCTGTTTATGTAAATGTTCCTGTTATGTAAATAATCCTGTATATGTATTTGCTCCTGTTTGTGCATCTATTCCTTTTAATGTAAGTTATCCTGTTTATGCATCTGTTCCTGTTTATGTATCTGCTCCTGTTTATGTATCTGCTTCTGTTTATGTAAATGTTCCTGTTTATGTATCTGTTCCTGTTTATGTAAATGTTCCTGTTTAGGTATCTGTTCCTGTTTATGTATCTGCTCCTGTTTATGTATCTGCTTCTGTTTATGTAAATGTTCCCGTTTATGAATCTGTTCCTGTTTATGTAAATGTCCCTGTTTATGTATCTGTTCCTGTTTATGTAGATGTTCCTTTCTATGTATCTGCTCCTGTTTATGTAAATGTTCCTGTTTATGTATCTGCTTCTGTTTATGTAAATGTTCCTGTTTCTGTTCCTGTTTAGGTATCTGTTCCCGTTTATGTATATGTTCTTGCCTTTCCCCGTTTACTCCGATCATGTTTTCGTGCAGTTTCCTAGTTCCTAGTTATGTTCCTGTTCCGGTATGTGTTTCTGTTCTCGGTAATATTCACTGTACTGGTTATGTTCCCTCCCATGGTCATGTTCATATTCGTGTTCCAGTTTATGTTCCTGGGCATGCTACTTTTTATCTTCCTTCTCCGATTCCCATTCATGCCTTTGTTCTGAATAATATTCCTGTTTAAAGTATTGTTCGCGTTAGAGAATGCTTTCTCTAACAATCTACGGTAGTACTTCATTGAATCTTCAAGTCCATTCAATTGGACTGAAATTATTTAAACAATTCATGGAAGCCCTCATTCGTACGGAACACAGAATAAATAATTTCAGTTCAGTAGCTGGTAGAATGATCCAACTTGAAAATAGAATTTGTAGATTGTGTAAATTTAAAACGATTAAAGATGAGTTCGATTGCTTTTTATGATAATATTTTCCATTGTATGCTGTTATGCTGTCCTCAACGTGGACGTACGCTCTTGAAATAAAAAAAACATGAAATCAAATAAATTCTCAAGGTAACACAGTTGGTTACTCACAGATATGCAGCTGCCAAACCCGGGGCCATAATCGAGGCGAGTGTTGGATTCGATCATACGGCCAGCGGATCCTGACAAGGGTAAGAAGATTAACTCTGCAAAGTGATTTGCGGCGTCTCTGTCTGCTGGTCTCTCCGTGCTGACACATGTTTAGTTTGTTTATATACTGTCTTGCAAAAGAAAGTATACCGAGTTTATTTTTTAAGTAGTTTAAAAGTGAAACTGTTGTTAACTGTTGTTAAATTTGATTATGTCTGTTTAACCATAACTCATTCCTGCAACAGTTTGTAAAAAAAAGTATTCTGTGTCTGGGAAGTTTTGTGTAAAATAATTTGGTTGAATGAAGACAGGGGTAAGAAATCAATTTGCAACCACATGACAACCTACTATGTTTGAAATATTGGAAATTTATTCCGAAGAAAGCAAATCTATTGATTTTCACAAATAAAATTTAAGAAAATAAACAAAGTTTAAATTGAAATTACATTTAAAAATGTCAAACCATGTGGAAGTATTCTTTGAGTGCTGACTAAGTGCCAGGAGAGTTCATTTTGTGAAAGTACTATCCCTAACTTAAGATATTTTCAATTGAAAATCAAACATATCATAAACCAACTGAGAGGTATTCATGTAGTTTTTGTTGGTCCTCAGTTTATACGCTAAAATTGAAACAAACAAGAAATTTTACTTTTTTTTATACAGGTAGCGTTGCTGTGTTTTGGACTTTAAGTCTTTTGGCAGTGTTTCGGCGACTGTTTTCAGTCTACCAACGTTTTGATAAGGTTTGAATGTTTTGTTATCAAATCCATTTTAAAGTTTGCAGTGTTTCGGCAAATGTTTTCAGCCTAGTCTAGCTTTTCAAGCGTATACCTTCTTTTCCCCCGGGAGTGTATGTTTGTTTGTTTAACGCCGCACTAAACAATCACTCCAGCTCTATGACAGCGGCCCGTAAGTAATCGAGCCTGGACAAGCCCGTTTTAGTGACTGATATTATAAGCAATGGCTGACTCTATCGGGTTATGACGACATGCAATAAGCCATTCACGGTGCCTGACCACCCGATCCATTTAGTTGACTCTTACGACCAGCAAGGTTGCTGGGGACCTATTCGTATCCGGAATACCTACGGAGAACGACCTGGTATACATATATATGGTTATGTCGTGATATTCCTGGACTATATATGGAATATCACGACATAGTGTCAATGGTCGTGTCAAGGCAAACCAATGAGTAAAAGAATGAGCAGCATCCTACGTCACCAGGGCACGATGACACCTACTGACAAAACAATCCCTTTTTGTGTCGGCTCTTAGACAAGCATGAGGTGACGTGGACATATTCAGACCCAGGATTCCAACAGCTATAATATAACAGCTAATAAACAGCTAATTTAATTGAGTGAGTAGTTTTAAGCTGGTTTAGCAATATTCCAGAGATAACGACAGGGGACACTAGAAATGGGCTTCACACATTGTACCCATATTATATAGGGAATCGAACCAAGGCCTTATGCGCGACGACCAAAGGCTTTAACCACTGGGCTACGCCACCGCCGTAACTATCATATCAATGTAGATAATTGTATAGCCCTAGGTAATAACACGTTGTGAAACACCTCCTCTTTATTCCACAGTTTACATATCTAACATTCTTATGCACAACTTTTTAAATAGTATGGCAGCAAAACATCGATTTGTAATAGTTCCAGCATTTTATTCTTATTTATCACGCCCATGTAAACATCGTAGGTGAACATAACTACACGTAATAAACTTTATAAGAGAAAGCAACAATGTTGCAGCCTCTTGTTACAGATGTGTGTCATTGCCAAAGCTATTATGTTACTCGGCGGTGCGGCCATTGTTAGATGAAAGCCCCGCAGTTAGTGGCGTAATGTGACGTAATGTAATGAATTACGTCACGTGACACCATTTCGTATTGAAAACACATTATGACGAAATTCATGACTGGAGTGCCAGCCATTTCTATAATTGAACCGCACTCAGAGGAGAGGCCAGCCGAATTTGTAGGGAACTAAATAGAATCGAATTTGGCATTGGAATCTGGAGTGCCCTATCCTTGTAGGTTCACTAAGGGAAACCATTAACTCAATAACCTCGCTCTTGCCATTATACCTGCACCGACCGGACATGACGTAATGTACCTCGTTATAGCCAATCAAAATAAAGTTAATTTTATCTGCTGGGCGGTGTTGCGTAAGACTTTTCATTGGTGGACAGAGCTCATTTACGTAACTACTTCCGCTTGGGTTCAATCGCGACTCACTTACGACAGCCGATAAAAGTACTTCCCCGCAGACAGGTTATATGCTTCTCTTCGGTCAAGCGGTAATTGCGTTATGTGCTTAACTTGAATTTAACTTCTTTGATGGATTTAAGAGACATGGAGTTAACCTGCAAAGGATGTGACCTAACAAACAGCCACGCTGCTTTATACAGAAATAACGAAAAACAAGAATAACTGTTGTTGGCTTGTATGAAATGTTATTTTTTCAAATCTTCGTGTTGCACTAAGGGTTCAACATTTCAGTTGGTGCAAAAAGTGTGCAGGTAAACCGCTGAAGCGTTGCTGTAAACGTTTATGACGAAGCAGGTATGACAACGGTATGATAAATGAACATAGATAAATTACTCATAGTTTCTGTACAATCGCATGTTATTTATCATGCTATGAAACAAAGAAAATATATGAATTGAAACACGCCCCGGACAATGTACTATAGTCATTTGCCTCTTCAGTACCATGAACAAAGATTGATTGACAACGGAATAAGGATCTATACCTAACCGTCATTATTGCAGTATAATAAACACGTTCAAGTCTTTGAAAGGCATCAAGAAGTGATACACAGGAAGAGAAGTTATTGATGTCAACGTCTTTATTATGATGAACAAAACGTTTCGGAGTATATGCTTACTCCTTCATCAAGTGAACGAATGCTTTTAGCCAGAGAACACACACACACACATATATATATGTACACGTAAGAACAACACAAGTAATAAGTAACAAAAGGCGGAAACTTAACAAGGGAAGCCAACAGATAATTGGCGCTGATAGGTGATTAGCCATAGACAATGGAAGCCAACACTTTACAATAACTAATAAACACGTTGTTATGCATAAACTTTCGTCTTCTCTGTTTGAATGGATACTGTAAATTATCTATAACAGCGTGGAAGTACACTGATAGGATCATCTGTATCCTGCTCGGTGGAGTATGTCCATCTATTGTGTTACAACAGTTCACAGAAACCAATTGGCCGTAAATGGATGGATCATAAAAAATCATAGGACGTCAACACCATAGGATAACAACTAATAGGCGTTATTCACTCAATCACTTAAGAAAACCAAACATTCTTAATCTGAGGAAGCCCCGTGGGGATTCCGGGTTAGTGTTGGTCCCCAGCAACCTACACTGGTTGTAAGAGGCAACCAAATGGATCGAGTCATCCTACCTCGACGTAGTGTGTCGTTGTTCACAATATCGAAGGCTGGATTGTCTGGTCCAGACTCGAATAATTTCAGACAGGCCATATAGGTGGAATATTGTCGTGTTAAACAACAAGCAAACAAATAATTTCAAAGTATTTTATCTCCAGAAAAAAACGTGTAGCGAAATAAAACAACTATAGCTCAAAATCCCAACTATATTTAAATCATCATCATCATCATCATCATCATCATCATCATCATCATCATCATCATCATCATCAACAATCAAAACAGAGCCAGACAAACCACTGTCGACTGTGTCCTGTCTGATTGTACTAACCATACATCAATTGTGACCATTCAAACCACATTTAAATCGTTTCTTGAAACATACGTTGCATAGAATGATAATATCATAATCGTGTATTGTTCACGTATCTCTTGAGCGTTTAGCTACGTCGGGATTCCGGAAAGAACAGGACTCGGCACCCATGCGTATACGAGTCGACAAAAGAGAATCGCCTATAGCCCATTGGTAAGTATTATTCCATTAGTTATGAGCTGCAATATTTGCGTACACCCGTTACACAATTGTCTTAAATATCGAAATTTGACCCTCTTAAGACGTCGCGTTTTTAAAGAATATCACGTTTCACAATGTTGACATGAAGTGTCTGAGTTATATGCAAGTACCTATTACATCCCTTGCTTATGAAGCAGTCGCATACTGATGCCGTCAGCGTGCTTGACAATGGCAGACGGCTTTGTAGTTAACCAGTCGTTATTTTCAATATTCCCTTCTCTCCTTCTCAAGCGCCATCTTATCGCCCTAATGTATCGCCATGTTGTGGTCGCGTCTAGGTCATTAGATAAGCAATCTTCTAGAGAAACATATGCTCCATTCAATTTGGCCGTGTTATCAGCGTTAGGCTTACCAAGCTTTAATCAAGTCGATCTGTAACAATGTCACATCCACCCAGAATTATAAATCAATTATACCCTAGCCGGAACTTTCATGAAGATGCAATTTGTTGAAGGACGTGTGTTGTCCAGTGTGGAGTCTCGTCAGAACTATAAGATCACAGCCTAGCCGCTCTGAAGTATGTGCAGAACAAACCGAACGTATATATCCGGTAAAGGTCTGTCATTTGATTCTCTTGAAGGTAGGATGAAGATGCTGGCATTGCAACAACAAAAACTGTTCAAGAAAATACCGAAAGCAATTTTGCTCATGATTTGCAAAAAAACGCCCTGAGAAAATATTCACTGGATGACCTGAAAAGAATGCATTTGGCTCCTTCTTTCAAAGATATACAGTGACAGATACATATTCTCAAACGAAAATCCAGGCCTTCCACCCAAGAATATTTTTTTTATTCCCATACAGTAAACTACGGATATAACGAACTCAAAGGGACCACCAATTTTAGTTCGTTATAACCGTAGTTCGTTATAAGCATATATACAGCATAACTACAGCAAATAGTCGGGACCAAAAAGTAAGTTCGCTATATCCGTCAGTTCGTTATAAGCGTGTTCGTTATAAACGTAGTTTACTGTAGTAAGGTTAGATATTGTGAAACATCTTCAGTCATAAACCCGGTCTGATTATATGGATTGTTATCGTGTGTCAAAAATGGTTTGATTTCATCAGTTCAGGTTTTGATGGTCATAGAAAAAATATTTTTGCTTCTGTGTTAGTGGTGTTTGATAATTTGCCTCAGCTGTCGTCAACATGATAATAGTGCGGTTTAACGAGAGTCCTGGCTACGAGGGTGGTAGTGATTCCTACGCAGGAAGAAATGTGGGGCAGGACTAAAGCTGCAGATGCTGAAATAGCGTACGTTATATGAGGTTTGTCCACAACACTAAGGCGATAGATGGCCGTGTGGTGACAGTGTTCGCCCGTCACGCCAAGGATCCGGTATCGAATATGTTCATTGGTTCAGTGTGTGAAGCCAGTTGTTGGGGATCCCTGCTGAAATAATCTCAGAAGCGTCGAATACACCGACTCATCCATGGACGACACACAACTTGTGTTTGCTTGCTGGCGACATTCAGAAACTAAATATACAACCAGTGGCTGCGGATCCATCTGTGTTAAACCTACCAAATTGTTGCTGATTCACATTACAAACTATCTGAAGGAATGAATACCCCCATGTTTTGAAGCTGGCTAAAATGAAACGAAGAAGAAATGGTTATTCAATGATGATGTATTTGATACGGATATCATATTTGTGTTTTGGACCTTACGTTAGTAGTGTTTCCGCGACTATTTTCAGTCGAGCAAAGTTTTTATAAGGTTTGCAATTTTTATTGTCAAATCCGATTTTCAAGGATATGATGTACCCGTCAGTTTGTTTTACACCCAGCTGGGTCCATTTTCCAATAAATAAAAGCGATAGAACTAGGCCATAATCATAAGAAACCCAAATCTTTTTTCCTGACAATATGTTATCATATTAGCTTCTGTGTAAAGCGTTATCTCTCACTCATAATTTGATAATAATGTGTCCTTGCAGAGTGAGTTTCCCCAACGTGGTAAACGCCAGCTTGCACAACTTCGGGCTTTTCTCCCACATTAAGCCGACACGCCATATACATACGCACTACAAACTACATCCACCCGACTCTCGGCATTAAAAGGATAACTTTGCAGGGGTGTGTTGTTATAATTATCATAATTATTCAATTCATTTATAAAAGCTCACATCGCATTCAATATTAAACGTATGGAGACTTTAATACCGCTTCAGAATTGTTTTAAATTGACCTGAGTTGCTTTGCGGTTTTACGATATAAAGCTCCCTCTTATTCCGTCTAAGCGATTAATCCTAAAATGTATAGACCAAAACACCCCCGAAAGAATAACACGACACCTAACAAGAATTGATATCCCAATCGGCTTTGTTTCAGGGGAGTTCAAGACCTAATCCATCTCAAAGCTGGCCATATTATCCAAGTTCTCGCAATATCTCGACAACGCCACGAGAGCTAGGTCGCAGAGAACTCACAAATTGCCCATAATTTAAAGAAGAATTCAAGAGAAATGAAAGTAAATGCAATAACGCTGGCTGGCTACGGGATGGTCAAGGGTCGGGTCTAACCTGCTTTACTCGTGCAATCAACACGCAAAATTCTATTTACTACTTTTTCTCCTTCGCGATTGCATTAGACTTCGCCAATTACGCTTTAATCTGTTTCTTTTGACAGCTCGGGCCGGCTCTCGCGATTTCTCTCGGGAGTTTGCGAGAAACTGATTCCGAGTTAGGATCAGAAAAAGACACATAACGAAGTTGGTTACTAGGCGGGGAACACACGCTTGGTGAAATAATTTGCTCGTGTTAAAACTATTCCCCTCCCGTTCGAAGCCCAAGGGAACCCCTACAATTAATTGCACGTCAGGAACATGGCTTGGGCTCTATGCGAGGGATTTGTGGATCGGACGAGAGCCGGCTCTAGATCTCGCGTAGTGTTACGGGATTTGGCGATAAAGAGAGAGATTAGGGGATCCTTTAAAACAGTCGCAGTGTTTAAACGGACGACGCACGCATGTCATTAATCAGTTGGGGAAATAGGTCCGTACTTTGTCTGATGGTGCAGACTTGGTTTAAATTTAAGCAATATGGTGAAGTGTTGAAATTAATTTCTACTTGGTTTAAAAATTGTTTTGCAGAAATTCTGCCATTCCACTGTTCTCAGCACACGGAAGTGAATTACATCTTTATACTCTTGGCGTTTATATCAAAAATAGACCGTGGCTCTGGTAAACCTGATAGAGTTCTTTGAGAAGCGAATGCGTGGTCGCTGGTACTGACGCCAGTATGAATCATTGTCGTGACGAAAGTAAGAACGGCTCAATCAGTTCTCATGAGCATAGGGCGGTTGGCGGCCTTCGGGCGCTGGTTAAAGTGTTCGCTCGTCACGCCGAAGGACCGGGTTCAGTTCCCGACACGGGTTGCCTTTGCATGTGTTTGTGATGGGTGCCATCGATGGGGCAGGATACGCTCACCCTTAGGCGAATAACTAGTATCATCACTATTTGATAGTGATTCATAATCACATGTTCATCGTACAGTTGACTCTCTATTTGTCAGAGATTTCTTATGAATATGGAAAGGGTTTTATCGCTTATAGTTTCAATGTGTGAAAACCATTTGTTCCCTGCCCTGATAATAGTTGAATATCACCAAAAGATGTCTAAAACACAACTCACTCACGCAGTGGGGTGGCGCTATGGGGTAGAGGTTGCTAGGTGGTTAAATCATGAACTCCTTCGTCAGGTCCATTTCATTCTTACTCTTACGTGGAGGGCGCGTCATCACCAGTCGCCTCCATCACTGCAAGACTGCATTTGACAGATGTTAAAACACCATATTTGACAGATATTAAAACACCGTATTTGACAGATATTAAAACACCATATTTAACAGATATTAAACCACCATATTTAACAGATATTAAAACACCATGTTTGACAGATGTCAAAACACCATGTTTGACAGATATTAAAACACCATTCTAACAGATGTCAAAACACTATGTTTGATAGATGTTAAAACACCCTGACAGTTTGACAGATGGTAACAAAGCCAGTCTGATATATATTAAATACCATACTGCCCATATATAACAGATACGAACAGCCCCATCAGGGGACTTAGTCACATATAGCAGGTCTGTCTACCCGTGAAGATCCGGGTTACAATTCGTCTTCAGCAACCCATCCTTGTGGTTGATACATGTCATCGTATCCCACTTGCGTAGATCGATGCGCATGATACCAATCACTGGATTGTCTTGTATAGACTTGATTATTTACAGACCACCGTCATACTGCTGAAATATATTGAGTTCGGCGTTAAATAACAAACAAAAATATATCGATAATAACAGCCATGTACAAGAATTCAAATATAAAAACCTTTTTTTCATTTCCCATTTTTATGATACAAAATCCAAGCGACTGCGGTCCTAGCTAAGCCTTTATGACACGGGAGCCTATAAATGAGGAAGCAAGGACATCTCTAAGGAAGGAAAAGCTAATTTTACTTTGGAGAGAATAAGTCTAAGCTCCAAATCTTTACTTGTTAAAACGTCAGCTGGCAATCAGTTGAAACCATTCCTTTGCGGACTTTGTCAAACGGTCACTACGTCATACAAACACGTTGAAATGGCCCAAACGGAATCTGACAGCAAAATAACTTTGACGCGGGCATATTGGAAGCCCCAATTACACGTTAATCATGTCTAATACCCGAATGTCCCAACCTTTGGCCTCAGATTGGCCCAAAACCTCTGTTCGCGGAGCCATTCCGTCCACCATCGTTCATGTGACTCCTATTTTCGCCCCCTCTGAGCTTTGTCGTGACTTGAGCTGTTTAATGCTGATGCACTTATGAGCGGCTTTCGTCTGGGAATCCCTAGGGCATTGGAATTGAAAGTCGCAGACTCGAGCAATATTCTTCCTCATTGAAGAAAATAGTTCCACTGATTAATATCACCAAACACAACATGGTCTTCTCAAATCACGGCTCGATTATGAAGGATCACAGAACAGTCGAACAAAAGCGGGTTGCTAATCAGCTTCCAGATTTCTGATTAGAAAGTCGGGCGGGAAAAGAAGCGAGATTTGTCGACGGCTAGAGGGAGCTGAATATGTTTATCTTAACAACTTCGCCACAACGACTTCTTGTGGCCAAATATGATGCTTTTTCCCTTAAGGAGAGACCGTAGATAAAATGGAGCACAACTATTTATTTTAATGATTTGATAGCATCCACACGTGGTCCAGTCCCCCCGAGCCTCTCCCAATGGAAACTGCAATTTAATTTTCAATATCGTGTTCAAAGGTCCCTTATTCCTTTGAGTAAATATACAACGGGTGCACCTTAAACTGGTCTGAGGGATCTGCCTATGACGACCTCTCTCCACTGATGCCGCACATACATTTGCATGTAACTATCGTTTTTCGGAGGAACCGAAATTAATTAGGCGATTCCACCGCGTAGAGGGTTCCAATCTCACTAAATCAAATCCCAGTGTGTTTCTGAGTTATAGGCGAAGCCGAAACGAGGAACAAGAGAAAGTACGCTTTGGTTTACAGCCTAATCAGAAGTGTATTGATTTGGTATCGAAGTCTGATTTCTTATTGAGAAACCGAATGTAAATCATACACATCATGCAAGCACTAATTTGATATGATCAGTGTTGTTTTGTAATCTGAAGCGAAATTATAGGTTTCCAAAACACGCTAAGCTAAACACAAGCACCGCTCACCGTCTGCACTGCTGCAGTCGTCCGCGGTCGCCGCATCGTGTAAGTAGCGATTACGGACAATTTTGGTTTCTTAAGGTAAACATTGAACCATTGGAACACATCAAACACACAGAAATCGTCCCTAAAGCTATAACTAACACCGTATGTTTCGAAACGTAATCAGTGAATTTGTAAAGATGTCCTTTGAGATGTTTTGTCGATCTTATCGTGACGTGTCATTACGTTTTAATTGAATGGCTTTGAGCAATGGCTACACGAATATCTTTAAATGTTTTTCCCAAAATGCGCGTTATAATGAGGGATTCGACGTGCATGTTATTCATGTTTCAGTTTTCGGGATGCTTATATCCAAAAGAACATCACTCAAGTCATTAAAAAGACTTTCTGTAAGTTTCTGCATTTTAATGAATGAATTGAATTCTCTACAGATTTCTCAAAGCCCTCCATGTTCCTCATATTCGTCTTCATAAACAGTTCTATTGATAAACGAGGCATAGCGTGCACTTAAAGATAAAACAAACATGAAATTGACATGAAATGCGTGCTTTTATAAAACAAACATGAAACTGGCATGAAATGCATGCTTTTGTTAAACAAACTTGAAATTGACATGAAATGCGTGCCTTTATAAAAACAACGGGGAAAACAAAAGTGCATATCTTTATACAAGGTCGAATATTAATCCCCCACCTCTCTTAAAATATATTGTACAAATTGCTCTCAACATAATACAAATCCTCGAGGTTTTTCTATCTATTTCATGCCAATATGCAGCTCGACCTGTAATGTAAGTTGTCTGGGTAATTAAAATGAATATCATCACACGATATGTGTATACTTGAAATAGTTTCACAGATGAGTAATCCTAGAAACTTCGACCAGCCGTTCAGTTGTGTTACAGTGTATTAGCGCGACGTTATAGGATATACTGTGGTAAGGTGACATGAGGTTTATAATGCCGTTTAAGATCAAGGTGCTCATATACATGTAGTGTGTTTGTGTGTGTGTCTTTGTACTAGTCCGGACTGATGCCGGTTTTACGGTTCTAACCCACTGAGATACCATGCCGCAGTTTAACATGGATACTTCACTCAGACACAGTATACTGACTCCGAGCCAACATGTTCTTGTTTTAGCCCTTAACGCCAAGCGCCAGGGAAAAACAAGTACCACCTTTTAACGTCTTTTGGTAAGACGCGACCAGGGATCGAACCACCGACATTACGCTCCCCCGACAAGCACTCTGCCACTAGACCATGGAGGCAGTATACGATGCAATATAAGTGATGCAGGGATTACTGTTGGAGAAACTGTGTGATGCTGACAGATGTGGGGTCAAAATCAAGGTCAGTCCGATATCCAAACAATAACAAGCCACTCGTGTAAACCGAGATATGTAACCGAGTATGGCGATGAAGAAATATAAATTATCACAAATAAATTAGAAATGCAAACACAAGTTAAAGAGATGATTTAATATTTATTGCAACGCATTATCGTTGGGCTAATGTCACGTGAACACTCCTTCATATCTATTATTGGATTGTTCCCGTTCAAAAACCGATTAAACATCAAAGGTATATCCGCCAGGAATGCTAAGAGAAAAATCGTGCTATTTAAAATTAAATTCAACAACATAAGAAAACTAATTTGTGGTTTGGAAACAATGTCGTTTCTAAAACTTCATATCCTGACAAAATTTAACGATTCTATTTTTCATACGGCTTCAAATTGAACTGCAAAAACACATGGTTTAATTAAACACAAAATGGTGCGATTTTCTTGCCTAAATCCCCTTGAGGGCCCGTGAATCGGGACAAAAAACAAGTGTTAAACACCGAACTTAATTGAAATGCACAAGCTGGTAACTGGGAGACAGTTTTCCCATGTCATTTCCGTCGAGATCTTGTCAATTTCAGGTGTTCTCAAAACTCAGCTCGGGTAATTTCCGGATCGCGGCAACATGGGGCGGAGAAGGGACCTCTTCCGTGTTAATTAGGGCTGTGTTTTGGAGCTGCTGGCCAAGTCTCGTCTCCAGTGGCACGAGATCTCGCCGTCGCAAGAGTGGACAGCATGCTGCTAATTGGGGCTAGTAATTGTCCGTGGGTCGAACTCTGCCGAGCACCTGAAAATGAAATGCCAAAGGTCAAAACACGGGTAGAATGGAGGGTGACGCGAATCAAATTAATGCCATCTTTCGACATAGAGTTTTCTCTTTGCTCAGCATTGTCTTTTTCCAACGTGTCTGTTTGGCGATCTCCATCAATTCAATGAATGTGTAACTATGCGCCTTTATCAATAGTTATATCAATCGCAGGTTCTTGTTTAATTGGTTCCGTCAAATATGATTTGATTTATGAGGAATAGGGATCTTGTGTACCTTATCCATGACACGTTGGTTTCTAATTCATGGGAAATATATCATGACGTAACCTTGACATGTGATTTATATCTTTATACTTGGCGTAGTTGCCACATTGCATGACCTGGATGGTTGTATCCACTCACTCACTCACTCACTCACAAACTCAAAAGCGTTGATCGTTAATGATGCTATCCCTCATTTACTCACTCAAAGGCGTTGATCGTAAATGATACTCCACTCACTCGCTCACTCAAAGGCGTTGATCGTTAATGATGCTATCACTCATTCACTCACTCACTCACACAAAGGCGTTACTAGTTCACTATGCTATCACTGACTCCCTCACTCACTCAATGGCGTTGATCGTTAATTATGCTATCACTAACTTTACAGACCGCCGTCATGTTGCTGGAATATTGCTGAGTGCGGCGTTAAACATCAAACAAACAATCGCACGATGAACGTGACGTCGTTGGAGCAATGGACCAACTGAGCATCACTGATGTTTCTATGTTTTCTCAGAAAACAGTCAGTGTGTAATATAAAGTATATTACCCGCTCGCAAGCTGAATAACGGATTATCCCTCGTGAATGTTAGGAAATTATTCACTCGGTACAGATAATCCATCATTCCTCGTCGCAGGAAGGTTATTCCCGGTAACTCTACTGCCGCCGTGCTGTAGTGGATAGAGCGTCTGCCAAGAGATCAGATCCACTTGTCTCGTCATACCAAATGACGTTTAAATATGGTGCTTGTTGTTACCCTGCCTGGTGCTCGGCATTAAGAGGATCAAACAAAGACTGGTCAGCTCGGAGTCAGTATACTGTGTCTGTGTTAGGGTATTCATGTTAAACTGCGGCATGGTATCTCAGTGGGCTAGCACAATTAACCGGGATACGTAAGGACTATTTTGTTTGTTTGCTGGTAAACGCCGCACTCGCCTTGTCGCCTTTCGCGGAAAGCAGGGGTTGCTGAAGACCTGTTCTAACCCAGATCTTCACAGGTTTCTGGACTAGTACAAGCAGCCACACACACGTGCATGCACGTCGCTATATAAGTGCAGCAATCTTCAACGCAATGTTCAGCCCCATTTCACCTCAGCACTAGCTGCTGACAAGCTGCTGACAACACAAGTCTATACTCTACATTTCGACAACCCCTGTACATTAGACTATCGTTTCTTAACATGGGATACACATTTCCTACTTAGGAAACACTTTTTTAATGTTATGTCTCCTGGATTTATTCCAGATTTTCCACACAATGTCGGTCCAAATAAAAATATAAATAAATAGCAATGTTAACCATATATTTATTTATATGAAAGTCGACGTCGTTCTGACTTGGAGTTACAACTGCAGCTGGCATTTGAATCACCGATAGTGAAGTAGACATGGAATATATATATATTACATTTTATATTAGGGGGTCTACATGTATATTACTAGCGTGCATGACAGAAATAAATATTTTCATGTTTAATTTATTTCTTTTCCAGCTGCTTTCCAGTAGAGGCGGCGGGCCCGTGAAAAAAAAATGTCTGGCCTTATATCATTCAAAGGAAGTGAGTGGGTGAGTGAGTTGAACGTGTAGCCGAATTGAACAGTATTGAACTGAACAGTCACGGCGTCTTAGCTTAGTTCTGAGGGGAACGTCCGAAATGTTGCATCTTTGACGTTCTCCAGGAGCATGGATATTGTGTTTAAAAAGAAAGGATCACAGAAATCTAGAATTTGAACGAACGATCTTGGGATCCTGGTTCCCCTAAGGGACGCAACCCTTCAATCTAGCCTGCATTACTTAACAATGCTATAGAATAAGACACCGCTGGTATCATTATCTCAGGGTACAGTTTTCAATTCCAAAGATAAAGAAAAGCACTGTTCACATGTCCTGCTATTTAGATTACTGCCTTTGTTTGCACATTTGGCCAAAGAATGACGAAACGCATATCCGAAACGAAGCGAACGCGCCCACGGCTTATACGCATCTGATCTTGTGGAGGGTCGTTCAAATAATTATGAATTTCTACAGAAATCTTAATGTTCTAATTGTCCCACCAATAAGGCCATTTATGGCCGAACTACGATATATGCAAATTAGTTTTGTTGTGAGGCTCATCTTCGTTCTTCAACGAACTCGACAATAATTACTCTCGAAACCTCAACGAACCCTTGAAGTAGAGAGTGTTAACACTTTCCTGGCAACATAAAGTGTTGCAGGGCACGGAGACAAACGCAGATCGCTTGCCCTGTCAAGATGGCTATCGGACAAGGCTACATTTACTGCCGAACCACTCAAGGCTGTGTTTGCACAGAACAGGAGCCCAGTCCCTTTCAATTAAACTAATCATAGGAGAAATTAGACTTATCCGTCTTTGGGAAGCACGGTTTTCAGAACCAGCAAGCAGATATCGACAGTATTCCAGGAACGTGCCTGCATCATCAGCGAGCGCGAGTTTGATGGTTTTTGGAACCTTGAAAATCTCAGCGACGTGTGTCTCGAAGGAATTACCCAAAATGCAACTGTAAAAATCAAACATTTGCTGAGAAATTTAGCTCGTGCATCGCTCGTGTACCACGTGCTGGGACATGCGCACACGCCGGTGTAGATTGAGCTGGCTGTCAACGTCAATCACTGTAATGGGATTGATTGGCCTAAAAAGCGCGGGAAAATCTCAGTCAGGCAGACGATGTTGAAATCTTGATCGATTTTCGATGTGAAAAATATTGAGAAATTATTCTCAAGAAATAAGACCCGGAAAACATAATTGGATTCCATGCTTGCAGCTTGTAACAAAACGAAAGGTGTAGAAATTGAAGACTGCATTACTGACAAGGCGAGCGTAAGACCAAGATCAGACAACTCCACAGAATTCTGACGGAGTCGGCTTCGGGCGTCTGATCCAAGGTAATCGCATTAGAAAACAGGATTTAGGCGGACTTAGTCCCGAGTTCAAATCCGTACACAAGTTACCATTAGCGAATAAACAATCATCATAATGCATTAACAGTGCCTGCGTTCGATTTTGCATCCCTCGTTACTCAAAATGAATTCCTTCTAAAGTTGATGAGACAAGAAACAGAGAAGAGGTTGCGGGACGAAAACTGTCTAATGTTACTGCAACACTGATAATTTGTCATCTGGATTGTAATAGTTTCATCTGCCTGTGATGCGAAGCGCTTACATGAGTGAGTCGAGTTTTACTCCGTTTTATAGCAATAGTCCAACCATATCATGGAGTCTTGCCATAACGTGGTGTAGATGTGGGTGTGGGTGTGGGTGTGGGTGTGGGTGTGGGAGTGGGTGTGGGTGTGGGTGTGGGTGTGGGTGTGAGTGTGAGTGTGGGTGTGGGAGTGGGTGTAGGTGTGGGTGTGGGTGTGGGTGTGGGTGTGGTAGTTGATGTTGTGGATCACAGAGTCTTTCCATAACGTGGTATGGATGTGGTGTTGATGAGGATATGGGTGTGGATATGGATGTGGATGTTGGCGTTGATTTTGACGTGGATGTAGATGTGGATGCGGGTGCAAGATATGAACTGTCCAATCTTATTTCAACTCTGATCATCTGGGTTGTTATAATTTCATCTACATGTGGTGCGGAGCCTCTTGCATGAGTGAGTGAGTGAGTGATTCGGGTATTACACCGAAACAATATTCCAGCTATATCAAAGCTATATCACAGCGTCTCACTATAACACCTTATATACACTGAACTCTATGTGTACAAACCACCCACAATGTAACGTTTTAAAGGTTCATTTTTCTTTCACGCGAGTCTCAATATCTAATCCACGACCCATTATCAATATCACACCATGAAGTGATAGTCAAATTCACTCTGATGTCATAACAAGGGATGTCTAAGGTCACGTGACCTTAATAAAGATGGCGAATGTCCTTTCATCAAAAGCCACGATCTCCCCGAGTTTTGGCATCCGACGATACAATCACTGCGAAGATAATGAACCCAGTTTTCGAGACAAATAAAATCCAAGGATCATTTCAAAGCTCAATGTACTAAAAGTGATGTTTTATTATATTATTTCATCCTACGTTTTTGCGAGCCTGCTCCACCCATTGATATAGCTATTCAACACAGGCACTTTCAGTTGCCTTCAAGACGATCATATTGTCTGAGAGCTCTTTCAAAAGCAGAACCGTGTTGACTGAAAATGGGTCTTTTTCACAAAGCCAATGAAAAGCCCCTACAATATGTTACCGATAGCCGTCTTTGCTTGTAAAAACAAGAAATTGGGCCCTCGTAAAACGGTGAATCCTTCGGTCGATCGCGACATTGCAGCGAGGCTGTTCCAAGCGAGCATATTGCTTGAAATTGGCGCTTCATTTAAGCTATTGCTTGGGCTATAACTTTAACCTCTAGATCATCAATACCGAAATACAGCACTCCGGCTAATTTGAGGTCGTCCCATGATAGCCTATAACTCGGCGGTTCCATTACCGTATTGGGCCATGAAGCTCATAGCGAGCGAAGGGATATCACACGTAACTTCCATTCCGCTATTTGACAAGTTGGAAGGAAGAAAGGGGATTTTCAAGTTTGATTGAAATAAAAAATAAAGCTGTTCGCATAAAATGAGCGATTTTTTGGGGGTAAAATTGGGGTTGGCTGTCTGTCACATCAGGGAGTTCATTTGGTATATATGTGGGTATTTATGTACGTTACAAGGATGAAGTATTTACAAATTCATTGCAATGGTTTCATCGAGTTTGAGCACTTACTTTTAAAAAACAGCTTATGTATTTTAAGATTCACAATAAATTGCTGTATGAATTCAACGATTACAAACGTCTAGTAATACAATTCTTTGAGGAGAAAATTTGAAAATCTTTCTGAAATGAGCATCACAATTCGTATAACGATTCTTTGAAAGTTGGTCGGTCAAGATAGGCTAGAGAGGTGAGTGAGGTAGATTTAACGCCGCTTTAAACAGTATGCAATTTCTATCATGATATATCGGCTAAAAGGCCTGTGTTGACACAGGCGGTAAACGTCTCCCACTTGCTGAAACCAACGATCAGGGGCTGACAAACGAGGGATCTTAATCAAGGAGAACTGACCTCCGCAGCCAACGATCATCGGATCCTGGTACGAGTAAGGAGCGTAACTCTGCATAGAGCTATACGGCGCCTCAGACCAATGAGCCGCCCGTGGTTCTTCATTATTTAAATCGTTTTAGCGTTCATTTTGACTTAAGGTTGGCCCCAAAAGATCTTAATATGGATTGAGTATAGATTATAAATTCGCATGCTGCCTTCCATATTAAAGCTGCTGTAAATACGTTTAAGTAAATGTATGGCTATTTTGAGTTTTCATTACCTGATGTAAAGTGTGTCCCTACTGTTTGAAAGCAAAGATTTAAAGGCGCCATATTTCAAAATTCGCGAAAACGAATTTAAGAAACCCCTCGACAGTTGACATGACAACGAAATAACCAAACTTTAATGCTAATATTTTCGAAATGAATTTAAGTTTATTATTAAAACTGTATTTTCACAGTTATTTTATCCCTCTGATATTTTTAGTCGTAAACTGTTATTGACAAGTCACATGACATGCGTGTTGACGTGCGATCGACACCTCTCACTCAGCATGATAATAGGCTGTTGACGTCTTATAATGAGGTCACACCACTGACAGTGTGTAATACAGGCGTGCATAGTGACGTCATCGCTACATTTTAGCTCTCACGTGTCGTTAAAGCTTCACAACAGGTGGCGTACTTTTCAGATGAAACCCTGTTAATACGTCGAGTGCAATTCAAGTGCATTCTTCCATATTATCAAATGTCTGGATTAACGAATCATTCTTAACGTGTAATTTCCTTGTACCCATATACACGATCCTGACAGTAATCGTTTGGTGAGGGGGTGAGTGAGGTTTAACGCTGCTTTGAACAATATTCCAGTTATATCATGGCGTGTTAGCCCCATGCAGTCTTAGATGTTTACCGCTTTTGGTGAAACCCACGAGCACGGGTATGGTACTGACAAACCTAGAAACATAATCGGGACAAACAGGGATTCAAACCCACGGCCATGGCTTCTGGCGTGCCTAAGGGACGCAACTCTGCACAGCGATTTGTGGCGCCTAAGGCGAGTGGTCACCCGTACTGGTGAGGAACGACGGGGCTTCACTGTGTGTGACAGCCATATTTGATCTTATGCAATGTACAAACACACGCACATACGGATGTGAGGGGTATTTGTCGTGTACGTATGTTGATGTTGATGTTGGTGTGGATTTGCGTGGATGGGGGTGTAGATGTTGGTGTTGTGTGGATGTAGATGTTGGTGTGGATGTAGATGTTGGTGTGAATGTGGTGCATGTTTGTGTGGATGTGGATGTGTCGTTGTTAGTGTGGATGTGGATGAGAATAACAATGTGGGTGTGGGTGTGGGTGTGGGTGTGGGTGTGGGTGTGGATGTGGATGTGGATGTGGATGTAAATGTGAATGTGGTGGTGTGGGCTTGTGGCTGTCGCGGTGGTGATACTAAACTCGATATGAATGTGGATCTAAGTGTAGACAAAGATACTAAACTCGATATGAATGTGGATCTAAGTGTAGACAAAGATACTGAGCTCGATTTGGAAGTGGATCTAAGTGTAGACAAATATACTAAACTCGATATGGAAGTGGATCTAAGTGTAGACAAATATACTAAACTCGATATGAATGTGGATCTAAGTGTAGACAAAGATACTAAACTCGATATGAATGTGGATCTAAGTGTAGACAAAGATACTGAGCTCGATTTGGAAGTGGATCTAAGTGTAGACAAATATACTAAACTCGATATGGAAGTGGATCTAAGTGTAGACAAATATACTAAACTCGATATGAATGTGGATCTAAGTGTAGACAAAGATACTAAACTCGATATGGAAGTGGATCTAAGTGTAGACAAAGATACTAAACTCGATATGAATGTGGATCTAAGTGTAGACAAAGATACTGAACTCGATATGGAAGTGGATCTAAGTGTAGACAAAGATACTAAACTTGATATGAATGTGGATCTAAGTGTAGACAAAGATACTGAGCTCGATTTGGAAGTGGATCTAAGTGTAGACAAATATACTAAACTCGATATGGAAGTGGATCTAAGTGTAGACAAAGATACTAAACTCGATATGAATGTGGATCTAAGTGTAGACAAAGATACTAAACTCGATAAGGAAGTGGATCTAAGTGTAGACAAAGATACTAAACTCGATAAGGAAGTGGATCTAAGTGTAGGCAAAGATACTAACCTCGATATGGAAGTGGATCTAAGTGTAGACAAAGATACTAAACTCGATATGAATGTTGATCAATGTGTAGAAAAGATACTGAACTCGATATGGAAGTGGATCTATGTGTAGAAAAGATACCGAACTCGATATGAATGTGGATCTAAGTGTAGACAAAGATACCGAACTTGTTATGAATGTGGATCTAAGTGTAGACAAATATACTAAACTCGATATGGAAATGGATCTAAGTGTAGACAAAGATACGAAACTCGATATTGAAGTGGATCTAAGTGTAGACAAAGATACTAAACTCGATATGAATGTGGATCTAAGTGTAGATAAAGATACTAAACTCGATATGGAAGTGGATCTAAGTGTAGACAAAGATACCGAACTCGATATGAATGTGGATCTAAGTGTAGACAAAGATACTAAACTCGATAAGGAAGTGGATCTAAGTGTAGACAAAGATACTAAACTCGATATGAATGTGGATCTAAGTGTAGACAAAGATACTGAACTCGATATGGAAGTGGATCTAAGTGTAGACAAAGATACTAAACTCGATATGAATGTGGATCTAAGTGTAGACAAAGATACTGAACTCGATATGGAAGTGGATCTAAATGTAGACAAAGATAGTAAACTCGATATAAATGTGGATCTAAGTGAAGACAAAGATACTGAACTCGATACGGAAGTGGATCTTAGTGTAGACAAAGATACTAAACTCGATATGAATGTGGATCTAAGTGTAGACAAAGATACTAAACTCGATATGGAAGTGGATCTAAGTGTAGACAAAGATACCGAACTCGATATGGAAGTGGATCTAAGTGCAGACAAAGATACTAAACTCGATATGGAAGTGGTTTTAAGTGTAGACAAAGATACTAAACTCGATATGAATGTGGATCTAAGTGTAGACAAAGATACTGAACTCGATATGAATGTGGATCTAAGTGTAGACAAAGATACTGAAATTGATATGGAAGTGGATCTTACTGTAGACTAAGATACTTAACTCGATATGAATGTGAATCTAAGTGTAGACAAAGATACTGAACTCGATATGGAAGTGGATCTAAGTGTAGACACAGATACTAAACTCGATATTATTGTGGATCTAAGTGCAGACAAAGATACTAAACTCGATATGGAAGTGGATCTAAGTGTAGACGAAGATACTGAACTCGAAATGGAAGTGGATCTAAGTGTAGGCTAAGATACCAAACTCGATATGGAAGTGGATCTAAGTGTAGACACAGATACTAAACTCGATATTATTGTGGATCTAAGTGTAGACAAAGATACTAAACTCGATATGGAAGTGGATCTAAGTGTAGACGAAGATACTGAACTCGAAATGGAAGTGGATCTAAGTGTAGGCTAAGATACCAAACTCGATATGGAAGTGGATCTAAGTGTAGACATAGATACTGAAATTGATATGGATGTGTATTGCACATGAGCATACATAATTGGACAATATAGATGGTGGTATCGATGTGGATGAGAGGTGTGTGTCTTTCTTAAAGTAGATCCAAAATATGTTGAGACCGAAATACACAGTATCTGCTATCCTTATAAAAGCGACAAAACCCTTTCCTTGATCAAATCACATAGCTACTAAAGGCAGAGTCCATCGTACGATTCCAACTACACGTATATCATGAGCAAGTGTTTATGAAGCACCATCAAAAATTATTGTTACCAAGTGGCACTCGTCACAAACACATGCAAAGTCAAGTTATTTGTTAACCTGAAAAAAGGACAGGAACACATGGTAAAAGTCAAAATAGGCAATTGCTTTTTTCACAGATGCGTCAAATTTAGAAATGTCCGCAACATGTCTACCATAAAACGTTTTGAATGCGTGTTTAAGGTTTTCAACTTTAAACCCCTCATTTACTAAGATGCATTATCACTGCCAAAAGAAGACTTAATGGTGCGGTATACAAATAGTACACACACTTTGATAAATCATACATGCACTTTTCCCGACGAATTACAATAACCATGCAATATTTACGAACGATTACTTGCTAATGGTGGACTTCCACGACAGCAAACAACAAAATCACAACGAGACTACCAGGAGCATTGTTGACAAATGCATTTCAGCTTTTCGAAATAACCCTATCTGCAGAATCCTTTATGTAACTCCTCACTCAAGCAAAAGCGTAATGACCGTTTTCGATATGCTTTCCGTCGTTTGTGCAAGAGACAGTTGAGGCCACGGCTTAATTTATTCATAAATTCAGAGGAATGAATACAGTTATCATTTTTATTACAGCAAGTGAATTAATAATTCAGCCTTTCTAGTCGGGAAAATTACACCCAGAAATACCCCTGTTTACAATTCTTGACCACATGCTTAGCGACAACTGGTGAATTATCATCAATTTTTCAAATCCTTGGTTATTAAAGTTTCGTTACTTGCGTCCTGTGAAACTTGTTTAAATATTTAGTGTTTACAGCAGGGAATGGAATTAATGTGGTGTTAGATGTTTTTTGCACCATTAATACTTCTCTTTATTACCACCATGCCGTGAGCGCATTGATAATCTGGATAGAATGACACTGGTAATCCGGAACACTATATAAAGGATTAGTAGCGGATATTAGTATAAAGGATCTTTAGAGCGAGATATTACGGACACTTGGTTATCCGGACAGCTTTTAAAATAGTCCGGATAAAAGTTGTTCAATTGTATATCTGGTTATTTCAATCTTGTTTAGTTTGGCAAAAAGTATACACCAATGTTTGATGGCGGCTGACAATGAAAACAAAACAAGAAATGGTTATTCGATGGTGATGTTTTTGATATGGACATCATGGTTGTGTTTTGGAACTTCTGTTTTCAGTGTTTCGGCGACTGTTTTCAACCGAGTAACGATTTGATAATGACATTTTCAAGTGTATATTTTCTATAAAGTTTCTCAATCGTTTTAGACTAATAACTCATTCCAATACAAACAGTAGGTTATGAATTAATTTAGATGGCTTTCCAATATTATAGAAATCATACACCATGTATAAATATTTGAACACTGATAAACATTTAGTCTGTTTGCATGCTTCATGCAGAAATCACGTTACGGAGTTAGGTCTCTTTATAAAACTGAACAGCAAAAGAAACTGTGCCTCTCAGTTGATTTTATCATATGTTTGATTTTAGTCAGCACTCAAAGAATATTTCTACATGGTTATATTTGAAAAAATATAATTTGATTTAAAACTTTTGAAAAATTAAAAAAATCATTTTTCTCCTACTACACAACTGATGTTTCTCTTAAACCTCTTATCTTTGAAAATCAATTTATTAGTTTTCTTGTCGGGACAAATTTACAGAATTTCAAACATGTCAGGAGAAATGAATTGTTTACTCGAGTCGTCATATTCCCGTGTTTTTTTAGGTGAACAATTGACCTGCCTTTGCACGTTTTTAATTAATTCATACTAAGCAATATTCCAGCTATATGACGGCGACCTGTATATTATCAAGTCTGGACCAGACAATTCAGTGATTGATATCATGGGCAACGATCCACGCAGTCGGCGTACGATCACACGACATCAACAAACACACTGCCGGGCCACTCGATCCATAAAGGCTCCTCTTACAACCAGCATAGGTTGCTGGGGATCGATTCTAACCCGGAATCCCCACTCGGTTCTCTGTGTAGCAATCAAATCATTTTTAATCTTGACAAATAACGGACATTTGACATTATCTCATCTGAACTAGTAAACACCTGTACCTGAACTGTCGACAGGTGAATACAACTCTAAAAAAGAATATTCAAGGCATAAAATGTTTTCACGTTAGCAAAAAAAATGACGGAAAAATATTCATAGCCTTTGTGAAGGGTGATACCGATAGGGCAAGGACACGCTCACCTTGTGGCAGCGTAAAATATCATTCACTCATTTCATTTAAATCTGGATGAGTATTTAGGTATACTGGACTTGGCACTGAGCGTTCTCATGAATAAAGATACACTGTACACATTAAAAATAGATTCAATATGAAACGTTAAATGCTAATTTCAATTTAAATAAGACTGTTCCTCGTTTAAACGAATCGGTATATTTCAAGAAAAAAATGTATGTTTTCGAGAACAAAATTTCATCACTATCATCACAATTTGATAGGGATTCATAAACTCATGACAATCCCATAGTCAGGTTCATACAATTGGCTTTTGTCAGAGATTTCTTATGAATATGGAAATGGTTTTGTCGCTTTTATTTGAAAAATGATTGAATATACAAACATGTAAAACAAAATATTGACATATTACGTGTATGGGAATCAACCATTTCTCACAAACCAACCAAAACATATACATATGAATCCATTAAACATTAAACAGATATATTTAATAACCAGATTAACTGAAGATCAAACACATAGAAGATAACGTATTCATCATTCCTTGGATATGTGTACAAATGTGAAAATGCTATAGTTCATTAACAGTAGATCACAGCGTGGTATGAATCAGATACCCACACTAAACAACCTGGCACAGCAATACGACAAACGAACAAAGGTAGCCGTGCTTAAGTGATGGCTCTATTGACGCTAGGTACTACCACAGGCCCGGCTTGTAGGTATTTTAATGGCTTCGTTTAATATCAGTATTGTTGATAACATCACAATGGGTTCACAGTATCTGCGAACAGTTTATACACTTGCGGGTTTTATGAAACACCGTTGGCAACAGATTTTCTATGTATCATCGCGTTTCGATCAAATTGCTATGATGCTTGCAACAGCTTGCCTGTCAATACCGTTAGTGTCATTTTTAGATATGCTCTCACGGCGCGAGTGGGAGTAATAAATGGGGGAAATATTTAAATTGATATTGGGTGATTATTTCAGTTATTGAATTTTTTAATGACTTTGTGAGTTATATATATTTGAATGTATTAACTATTATTATTAAATGTTCTCGTCTTCTTTTTACTATGCAAGAACGAATGTGCTCGTTAATTAATGAAATATGTTCTAACCAGTTGAACAGATAATGTTAGAAATTAGGCCCATGTTTTATATTTTCTGATAATAAAAATATATATTGTAATGTGTTTTTAAATTGCTTAATTTTTTGTATGTTTGGAAAGAAAATTACTTTGATATATTAAGGGAACGGTTGTAAATAATATGAAAGCGACAATAACATTTCCGTAAACATTAAAAATCTTATTGTCCATTGTACGATTCCGACTTTTTTATGAGCATGTGTAATGAATCAATGATGACACCACGTGTTGGCGAAAACACCCGTGTCGTTTGGATACACACATTGAAATAAACAACTTCGTTCAAACTAGGTGCAACATTATTTTAATTGCAATTATCATCTAAAGTTTCATATTGAATTTATTTTCAATATTTAAAGTGCATCTGCACTGACGAGCACGCCCAATGCCAAGTCTAATATAACGTAATACTCATCCAGTTTAAAAAGAAATCTCGATGAACGACTGAGCGAGTGAATGTTATTTTACGGTACAGCCAACAACATTTGAGCTATATCACGACAGCCTGGAAATACTTGAGTATGGGACAAGAAAACCATTGGTTGATAATATGAGCAACGATCCATGCCATCAAGTTAAACACCGTGACCACCCGTTTCTCAAATTTGTCGGTTTTACGTCATGCATGGGGGTACTTAGGATCAATTCACACCCGGAATCCCTATAAAGATCGGATTACATGAACTCGGGTTATATCGAAGGAGAACGCATAACGCATAGGTGAATGAATATGGTTTTACGCCGCTTATAGCAATAACCCAGCAATATCACGACCGGGGACACAAGAAAAGGGCTTCACACATGTACCAGTGTGAGGAATCCCAGGCTTTCGGCGTGATGGGAGAACGTTTAAACCACCAGGCTACCCCCACCACCCACCCCCACACCCCCACCCATGACTACTGAGCTGTTACTGCACAAAGTTGCAATAATCATGTGGAAGTATTGACGCCGACAGGTGTCGCTTATCATGCGTGGACTAGTACTAAAGTCTCACAGCATAATCACTCAGTTACATCTAGATCTATTTATTTCTAACAACTCATCTTGATTTTGAAGACACGTGCATCTGAGACAACATGGCAGGCTTGTTAAGTCATGTGGGTTTACTTTCGTGCACGCACGGAATGGTCACCGTGTGGACTTATTCAAATACTTATCCCGTAGGTCAGAACCGCGCACCATCACCAGCCTCATCTCGCCGTGATTCATCTTAAATTTAAATATCAACAAATTCCCAAAGAATTTAGAATTCCGCTCCAATTAAAGAACGAAATGCAACTTGAAAATGCCACGGAGGCTTATCAGAAGCACCAACAGAGGGCGCAGGGTGAGCGTCGGTTTTCTTCTCTCGTCTGCCCTTTGTCGTCTGCTAATTGGCGCCATTTTAAAAAGACAGGCCTCGGTGACATTACCGTAAGTGAGGATAGGTGTAGTCGGTTGACAGAAGCGCTTGACTCGACATCACACACCTGTGTAACGGTTTGAAGAGAATATGAAAACACTCGTCCACCAATTTATTCACTTGAGGAAATACGAGGTGTAAGTTAATATCCAAATTTTCATTCACGAATAGAAAATACTCGTGACCTTTGATCGAAAGGCGAACTCCAAACATCCACTGAAAGTGGTCATTAAAAAGTATTTGCTTCGTTTTAGATTTTTTAATCGAGTGAAAAATGGGAACGTTCTCCAGTCAAGGATGGGTATTGATAACATGACGTTTCACAAAGAATGGCTTCTTTTCTGTCATGTTTTATCTAGCATGTAGGTAGAACCGAAATATATGACATTAATTAAGACGGAATTGAGGTGTTTTTTTGCCTTGAGACGTTTCAGTACGGACACATTATCTTTGTAAAACCAGTGACGTTAAAGTCAATACGTTCTATATTATATTACAGCTTCCAAATTCAAAACGTCAATAGGGGGGCACGGATGGCCCAGTCGTCTAAGGCGCCGCGATTCGCTGTGCAGAGTTGCGTCCATTGGACACGCCAGAAACCTATGATTGTGGGTTCGAATCCCGGTTCGCCCCGATTATGTTTCTAGGTTTGTCAGCACCATACCCGTGCTCGTGGGTTTCACCGAAGTGGTAAACGTCTGAGACCTGCATCTTTTCGGGCTTTCCTCCCACATTAAGCTGACACACCGTGATATGACTGGAATACTGTTAAAAGCGGCGTCAATCCCAACTCACTCACTCACTCACTCAAAACGTCAATGCCAGAGAATAATAAAGGCAAAATTGTGATAAAACTTTGAGGAATGGATCACCAAAAAATCAAAGATGACACCAGGTGTTCGCGAAAGGTGTTAGCATGTCCTGCTACCAGTGTTTGTTTGTTTGTTGCCTAACAGTAAAATGCCACTTAAGGATAAACGAAGAAATTCTGTAACTCACTAATGAAGAATATTGCTCTCCTATATGTGAATCTGTATGGAATATAATATCTTATTTATTTTGCAAAACTTTCATGTCATATCATGCCCCGTGCTCTCTAAGAATACTTGTTACCAACACATGTATTCCTGGAATATTCACATAGCTACACACGTGAGTACAATATACACTTAAAGCATTTGCCCAAACGCATATCATAACACCGAGCAAATAGATAAATTAAAGACTGAGCTTCAAATGACACAAGATATATAGATCTAGCAGATGTTATCTTTCAACCAAAAAATCCATTTTGACTAAAATGAACATGCATTGTTTGACTCGCATGGATCTTTAACAGAAGTCCCCTTAAGCTAAACGGATTGATGGAGATGTTATCTAAATCGATATTTGTGTTTAAGAGATCCAACTTCCCATACTTGGAGAGGCTCAAGACGAGATGACACATTTCCCTTTTCTTTAACACTTTCAGTTACAACCAATCCCTTATTTATTTTACAATGTAACGCATTATTTGGTCCAGATATAGGTTAAGATTAACCGGTGTATACAGGATGAAGTGTGTGGACAGTACATGTGTGTAAATGCTGCTTGTTTGGTCACATCATCATCATCATCATCATCAAAATAATCTAAACCATAAACCAAATCTTCATCATCAAGTCATCATCTTCTTCATCATCGTCAAGAACAAAATGACCATCATCAAAAGCGTCGTCGTCATCATCCTCAAATCTGCATCATAGTCAAATGCTATCTACTATGTCTGTATGGGTGTATTCATAAATACCACGACACGCAAACTGTTTCAGATGAAACTCTACGACAACGGTGCATAGCGATCAGAACGAACACCAGTCGTAAAGTAATATAATTTACCAGGTTGCTCCATTTGTTTGAGAATATAAGGTGTTAACATTTAAAGAATACAGGTGCAGTTTTTCTCTATCTAGTTTTAGTATTTACGTACGACTGGTCAATAAAGCCGTGATGCGCTTACGCCGAGCATGCGCACATCAATCAATAGTCAAGCGAGATCATGAAGCGAGAGTCGGGTAGACACAAAAGGCGGAACGAATCGAAACAAAACAAAACAGATGGGAAAGATTGCTATCTGTCCAAATCTGTACCCGACTAGACAAAGGACCACATTCAGTTCCGCATTCCGGTTCAAACAGAATTTACAGATTGGTGAGTTTCGATATGACAGCAGGGTACAATTTGGAGGAAAATACATAAGTTTCTATATTTTCGGTTTTGAAACGTGATTGAATCTAAATATAACACCGTGATATTAAATAAAATACCCAATATATAGCTTCACACCAATATAGCTTGGTTGATTAAACAGGTTGATTATTTTGGAAGCAGTAAAATAATAAATGGAAGAACTGTTGTTTCTCTTTCACATCTGATAGTAAAAATATGAATTTAAACACGTATTTAAAAAACCCGTTATGATATTATTACCCATCGAACCAATTAATTGGTAATCAAAATATAGACACACACATCCAATAGTGTTGTAGCAATACATAACTTTAATTGTTGTTCAACAACATTTCTCGAAGGAAATGCTTGACAAAACGGATGCCCGATGCAATTCCCTATTTTGACTAACACTGTATGTTCCCGTGTTTTTTTCAAGTGAACAATTGACACGCCCTTGCATGTGTTTGTGACTGGTCATTTCTCACACATGACATTCTTATTTTAGCGTTTACAGCAGCACTAAACAAGATTATAACAGTAACGAGCGCAAAATCAGGCTTTCGAGAATCACATTGTGTTCACCTGCGACTATGCTAATCCCGAAGATAAACACTTGTCTTATACTCTTGATATGTCATTGATGTCCCTAAAAAACAACAACAAACAAACATGCTCCAAAGTGAGTTCACACAGGAAACGCATTTTATATATACTGCTGCAGAGAAGTTAAAGAACATCCGATTATTTAATAACAACACGCATATGTCAAGGCATTGGGTGGTCGTATTTGCGTTTCGATCACAAAACAAGCCCTGATTTAAGACATAATTGGACCGACGTATTGCCTCTGTCTTTGAAGACCAGGAATAATAGGAAATTAAGAGGAATAATACGAATAAAATTATGTGGAATATATGCGATATATTTGAGGAGCATAGGGAATATCATGTTGAATATATCAGGCTAGGATAACACGAGGAATATATTAGGAATATCATAAACAATATGAGGATCACAACACAGAGACAAGGATTATATAAGGGATATATCAGTAAGAAAGAAAGAGTTAAAATTAAACGTCGCATCGGCATTATTGTGAGGAATATTATGAAGAATACAGCATGAACATGGGGCATATACTGAGGAATACAGAAATATTATGAGGAATATTTTTAGGAATGTATATAGAAATAACCATGAGAAGATGAGGAATACATGAAATATATATATATATCTTGTAGGCGTCTTTATACTCGTCAGTAGTGAGACTTTCGCATGCATCTTCCACAGCACTGGTATTTGCACGTTGAAAACAGTCCCGGGCCAGTAAAATATTAAACGAAATCTCCCGGCCTTCCTTCAGTACAAAATAAATGATGTTTTTAATTTTTTTATTTTGTTCAGTTTCACGTGCAACATTATATGCTGCTGGCGACGTAATGCAAAACAACAACTAAAAAACAAACAAAAACATACTGTTTTATGAAAATTGTGTGAGTAGCTGGTGCTACCGACAGAGCAGGACACATTTACCCTTTTCGCGAACACCTGGTGTCATCACTGATTTTCAGTGTTCCATTGATATACTTTTCATCACTATATTGCCTTATACGTACAATGAAATCTGTTTTGGCAGATAATCGAGCAATCCTCTGTCGTAGGCGGTTTGAATATATACCAGTGTTTCACTCTACTCAATGCAATCTTAGCGCCCAGACTACCGCAAGTCTATGGCATGATAATTATAGGGCTGAGAATGCTTGATGGAATATAAGATGCTATGGATCACATGGAACTGAACAAAAAATACATAATAAAAACATAATTTATTTAGTGCTGATGTGAACCCGGGAGATTTCGTTCAATACTTTACCGTTATGCTCCATAGGTAATCGATGATGACAGTTAGTTTGAATATTAAAAAAAGAAACAGTTCATATAACGTTGCGCATCTATGAGACATTGTATTGTTTTCGTTTCCTGATCAATACTGTTCAAACTTTGGAATCAATGAACACGTCTGAGATCTGTTGTCGGTGTGAACCACGGTTAGGCCAAGATTAAACCGCTGTCATATAACAATATAATGTTATTGTTGATTGTTTTGGACTAAATGTTTTTATGAGGTGAAATGGGGTTTAACGTCGCGTCCAAGGTTATTGCACTTCTATAGCGACGTCTTCGCGTGTGTGGCTGCTTGTACTAGTCCGGACCAATGCCAGTTGCACAGTGTACCGCACTGAGATACCATGCCGCAGTGTGGTTTAAACATATTTCTATTTCAAAAGATGTAAACAAGCAACAATTGCTTTTGTAAATAGCTGGTTATATACAAGATGGTGCTAAACATAAATATACAAAATTCACAAATGAAATACTTGAAAGCCAATACATTAAATGAGTGAGTGAGTAAGTGAGTGAGTATGGTTTTACGCCGCTTTTAGGAATATTCCAGCAATATCACGGCAGGGGACACCAGAAATGGGCAGCACACATTGTACCCATGTGGGGAATCGAATTCGGGCCTTCGGCGTGATGAGCCAACGCGTTAACCACTGGGCTATCTCACCGCCCCCGAATACATTGAAGTGAGTGGTGTCTGTGAAATAAAATAATGCAGTTTTCCATTACCATATACATAAAATCAAATCTACTCAAATATTTTGCTGTTGACAATGACGTGAACTGATTGAAGGATATCCATGTTTGTAGAACTGCTGACAGAACTATTGCCATGTAATATTGTTTATAAATCACACCCATGTGTGCAGAAATACAAAAAAATAGTGTTTCTGATATTGTCGTATTTTTGACAGGTATAGAAAAGTAAATTTAACCGCAGTTTAAGGTGGATACCCCACACAGACACATCATACTGACTCCATGTCGGCCAGTCCTTAATGCCAAGCGCCAGGCAGGGTAACAACAAGTACCATCTTTTACTGTCTTTTAGCGTGAAGCGGCCTGGGGATAGGACTCCGAGCTTTCTCTCTCAATACAGACGCTCTACCACTAGGCCATGGAGCTGTCGACTAACGTTTGATACTGGATACTGGTTTAACACTGTCATCACATATATAAACTATTGGTTCAATGTTCCCAGATGAGTGACTACACAAGGACTGTGATTGTACATGGTGCGGCTGTGTCGAACTTTGAATTCGACACAACAGGCTCGAAAATATTTTGTATTGGACCTTGTCAAATAAGAGTCGACAACGCTCTTACACCAACACAAACGGCTTCTGCTGTTTCTATTTCTACTACTACTACTACTGGTACCACGACTACTACTGCTACTAACTACTACCATTAACTACTCTTAACTACAACAGCTACAACTACTGCCGCTACGACTGCTCTTACTACTGCTGCTCCTGCTACTGCAGCTACAAGAACCCACCACTGCAACAGCCGTTTTTCAACTACTACAGCTGCTATTGTAATATCGTTGCTACTAAGGCTTCTACTACTACTACTTCTACTACTACTACTTCTACTACTACTACTACTACTACTACTACTACTACTACTACTACTACTACTACTACTTCTACTACTACTACTACTACTACTACTACTACTTCTACTACTACTACTACTACTACTACCACTGAAACGACGTAGTCTGGCCGACCGTTATCAAACCATATATTGAAATAGAATCCCCGATTCTTACCCATCATTAACCCAGTCTTACACATGAATAACCAACCCATTTGAGAACATGATTCTTGTGTTTTTACGCAAAAATAATAAAAATAGTTTTTAAACAATACATATTTCGTAGCAATTAAATTACAAGTTTCAAAAGATACTTAAAAACCCATAACCTCAGAAAAGACATGGGTATACGACGAAACGTGACATTTAAGTATGTCATTATAATGTCCTTTAATGTCATATGTGGAACAGTTAGTGAAGTTGTTTGACCTGTGTTTGTTGTACTTCTTTCAAACATACAGTCAAACAAATATATATTGATAACAAGACCGGTTCATTGATACGCACAACAATATGCCTCTCTGTCATACATTCGATCCTAACACACCATTGTGCATTAACGCGTCCATATACACCCATAACAAACAATAATAATCTTTTAATTCCTCAACAAAACCGACAAAACATTTATGTTTTCACCCAATCGACTTTTCTTGAGGACAGTCGAGGAACAGAAATGTGTCACTGATTAAATAGTGGCTTGTTATTTACACATAAATCTGATTAAAAAGCTTCTTTGTTTAAACATTATCCGCGAACATAAACTCACAAAGTCGTTGAAATCATTTTGTATAGGTATAAAGGGAACGAATCGATTCGTTAACCAAGCATTCAGGTAGAGCAACGGTCGCGATAATAGCAGCATCTCGGAGTACCGTTTGACCTCGTTTGTTGGAGAAGATACGAATATGTAAATTGCTCACGTTTAAACAGAAGCTTGCCCGCGTTCCCAGGTGTTCTACGTGAGACGACAGGTACATTGTCCACCTGACACAATCCATAGTCTTTGACTTGAGTGACAGTAGGTAAGCTTGAGACTGAATCCAAGTCATTTGCACGTACTCCGGGGCTGAAACGTGTTGACACGCTGTTCCTAAAATGAAGCAAGTTTCATTGCAGTGTTAGTTGAACGGTACTCTTTTCGCTGTCTCAGTGTGTAGGGAGATACCGTTATAGATGTCAACATAACTAGGTTGTTAATTTCATATAGTACACTACGGTTATAACGAACACGCTTATAACGAACATACGGATATAACGAACTTACTTTTTTGGTCCCAACTATTTGCTGTAGTTATGCTGCATATATGCTTATAACGAACTACGGTTATAACAAACATAAATTAGTAGTCCCTTTGAGTTCGTTATAACCGTACTTTACTGTATTTATAATTGTAAAACCCACAAAGCCTTAAAAATGATACTTTAAAAGTGTTATTCTATGTATAGTTTTATTAATAAAATATACGTACAATGTGATTAATAATCAGCTTGAAGGTTAGTTTAATTACTGACACCACGCAGATATTGAATACTGTTTACTTCGTTCATAAAGGAGAAGAAAAAGAAAGCGAAGAAGAAAACAGCTTCTATTTAAATAAGTTTCATACCTGGTATATGTGATTGGTATTGTCACACGCGGTATCCGGAATCGATATTGTCACATTGTCACACGTGGTATACGTGATCGGTATTGTCACACGTGGTATACGAGATTGGTATTGTCACACGTGATAAACGGGATTGGTATTGTCACACGTGGTATACGAGATTAGCATTGTCACACGTGGTATACGGGGGATTGGTATTGTCACACGTGGTATACGGGATTGGTATTATCACACGTGGTATATACACACACACACACACATGTGTATATATACATGTGAGTGTGTGAGTGTGTGTGTGAGTGTGTGTGTGTGTGTGTGAGTGTGTGTGTGTGTGTGTGAGTGAGTGTGTGTGTGTGTGTGTGTGTGTGTGTGTGTGTGTGTGTGTGTGTGTGTGTGTGTGTGTGTGTGTGTGTGTGTGTGTGTGTGTGTCATGTGTATACATACAATCTTCTTCAGTGCACGGTGTTGGACAACAAGATATCCCAAACTGACAGCAATGGTCAATTGAATCTCATGCAATAACATTGAACATCTAAAATGATTTTATACTTTACATTTTGATATGAAAAAAAATCCAAAATACATCGCATGAAATATTTTGTTTGTGTATAATGAATAAAGTTTCCAATTATGTTTTTTTCATGACCAGCGAGTTACAACACAGGTCACATTTTTTTTCAACCGCGTCAGCATTTTTAGCTATTCAGGGCGTGAACGTTTTAGTTCTCCAGCACCGTCATTCTTTCTGCACTAGGTAAACTTAGAGTCATCATTCCTTGGTGCTTCTGTTGTAACGGTGCACTAAAATAAAACACCATGAGAACACTTCACGGAATGACAGCCGGTGAACGAAAACAGTTTGACAACGCTCTGGGCTTCCGTCACTATAATGAACATGACTTGAATCTATGTTTGTGTGCATATGATAATTTTAAGGTAGAGAAATTAGATTTCTGTAATAACATTAATAATCTATGTAAAAAGCATAATGATATGGCTTTATTCAAATATTAATAAGCGGTTTAGATACAGCATACTTAGATCTTTTGGGTGACAAGCTCGGTAGATTCACGCTGGTACGCATAAATATAATTATTGTACGAATATACTGTGTATAATTACTTTTGGATTGATATATTTCTTTTTAATATGGCTAAGAAGAAGTAAATAAACTCATATCATAAAACGAATAGCTCTCTTTAAATGTCTTTGAAATTCAAGGATTGATTACACCAACAAGAATGTCGTAAATACATCAAAATATCAAATATACCCCGAAAATAACCCTCGAAGAAGTTCACGTGGCACAAGCAGGCAAAAATACCTAATCCATAAACAAAATATTAATCACGATTGACATTTTGCATCGTAAAATCGATAAATCAGCATAGAAAGGAATTGTCCTATATAATATTCGCGCTGTTTATTGAATTTTCCTACCGCCTCTCGCCTGCTAGATTGAGAAATATCGGCAGAACTTCCCAAGAAACATCTAGCTCCAAATCCTAAACAATGAGATGCTTCATAGCCCGAGGCTACGTTTTGGCATTCTAGCGATGTTTGTATTTCATTTGGACATCTTCCACGCTTCCTTGAGAAACACAAAAGACCTATTTTCCAAGTGCTAGGAAATTTAATCGTGCAATATGCACAGGAAGGGCCCCGAGGGGGGTAGATGAGAACCCAGGTCCGAAAACAGGTGCGCGAAAATAACCTTCTTATAACCTGGCATTTTTCAGGAAGTGTTGCCTGGCGTCCCATCCCAAGATAAAACACGGCTGGATTGACAATTCCAGTTCCTATATACCATTTGCTTGAAATATACTTTTGATGACGTCCGCATATTTTGAGTCATTCGAGTCACGACATTATGTGTCGATCACAGACATCCTTTGAAGTATGGTTAATTAATCCTGAATTGTAAACCCTTGACAGGGGTAAGACACTGTACGAGTTCAACGTGAAATACGTCGTCGAAAGGACTGCCTGCCCTTCGCCAAGCGACTTCACATGAAAATATTGATATAAAAGTCCTCATGGTAACAAGACCCGACGTCACAACTATACAATGGTGTAACGCATAAGCGTTCGTTAGGCTGTAAGTTCCACGAATTCAAATAACCTAAACATTTCGTTAAAAGTTGTTTAAATTGAAAGAAATTTCAGAACACACGATAATACTTTGACACAAAATAAAACTGATGGATGTTTTAAATTAATCAATAAACAAGGAATACATGGAGTCAACGAAACGTATCTGACTTCAAGGCTGAACTTCATTTTTTCAGCGCATATTTACGCAAGCAAACTCCAATGCCAAGCCACATCCTCACACAACGCATCGAACCGTCGGGTCTGTTATGTTAAACAAGGACGTTGTTGTCCTCTTGTGTGTAGCAGGTATGATACAACGTTGTTGGTCATCAGGTGCGATACATCTAAGCGAGACATGCAATTTCAATACATTTACTGTGGTAACTCTGGCGTTCGGCGCTTTCATCCACGCCATCTCGGTTGAACTCACATCCAGATTACTCTTGTTAATCTTGAATGGATGATAGTATTCTCAATGTGAATATATCAGATATTATGTGGCATAGTTTTTTTGGTGTTAAAAAGTACTAAAACATCACTGGGAAGCCCCTCACCCCATTAAATGTGTTCATTGACGTGATGTAAGTAAGTATTGGTTGTCATTAATAAGTAAACGTGTTTATCCATGGGTGAAATGCAGAGTGTTTAGTTGTATTCTTTGTTTTGTATTAAACTCACCCACACAGACGATGCACGGATGGTGGACGACATATTGGCTAATACTCGGGAGAAATACCGACATTCGGATTTTAACGATTAATCAATCCGAATGCACTTGACAACCTTTGTGTGACTCTAATCTAATTTTCTAAGTCGATTGATGTCATACTTATTAATGTTGGGGCTTATAATTCCCACGTGTGCCGGGAAAAACAGGAAATGGAATCGCTATGTGCATTTCATTCTGCCATGACCTTTAACCTACGTGTTACATTAACACCGCTGTAAAAGTCCACTTCCGGTAGAGCGAAATTAGCTTGACGTCAGCCTCCATTACTCCTGATCTTAAGACGGCCATATGGTCTTTTTATGTAAAATTCCTCTTTGATCTTGGGTGATGTATTTAAAATTTGGCCTAATAATAATTCTGATCTTGAAACGTTTAACTTTATTAATTCGGTTACTTTGATACCATTATTTCGTGGGCTAAGATTTGAATTTTACTGAACTTTGATCATCAAACCCCCATACTATACACATATATCAATAGTTTGCGTAATGATAGAAAAATGGATAAAAAAAGTTCTGGAGATGCTGTTGTCTACGATCAATAATAAGTCTGAGCTCACGAAACTAAAATCATACTTTTGATTGACCCTGATTGAAAATACTTCGATCTGTCCGAATAAACATGTTCATAAACACGTAAAAAGATTTTCAAACTGTTCAGGGACCAAATATAACCGTGGTTAATCACCCCGATCTTTTACGCTTAGACCTGCCACCTTATTATTTGCAATTGAATTATTAACAGAAACAATTGCCAAATCAAAAGGCCAGTGATAAAACCGAATCAGATTTATTGACCTCGTTACACACGAGCACGACATTCGGATTACATCGCCCAGCTCCGGCAGCATCCAATGACCCTTCCTTGTCAATAGCCATTCCCAGCTAATAAAGCGGGACTGGTCCGAATCCCTAAACCATTAAAGACCATTTTACACCCGCTGCAAATCACATCAAATTGTTTCAGTCCTAATTACGCTGATTGGCTTTAAGGAAAGGGATTCATTGAGCTAATCAAGTGATGATTAGATGCTGTCCTGACTGCCGCTCGTTTAAGGATCTCGCTCGCTGCTGACATTCCTAAGGGCGATAACTCTGCCTGTTTGAGACAATCGGACACCCCTAGCGCTTGTAGCGAGCTCCCTTGAGAAATTTGGAGGCGGCAGTTAACATATTATTGGCAGTTAACCAATTTAGGAAAATATTACCGCTGTTTCTGATTTTGACACGATGTGTCGACTAGCTGGACAGCTCGAGTGAGTGATTTTCCTGATTGCTGGTTGTCCTGATCGGGCGGACGACATGAGTGAAGGGAGTTAGTGTGATTGAGATGCTGGAGCCCATCAATAAAGGGATAGGGTGTATATCGGCGTGCACTAAATGTTGTATATGTATCAAGAAACAATTGTAATCTACTTTGCTGTTTTGTATAATTTACATATTTGATTTCGTATTTGAAAGTTATTTTGGATTGGATAAGTTAGTGGTATCGAAAGGATACGGGTATACATGAGGGTTGTTTATAACTAAGGATGTTCATGAGTGTTGTTTGAGGTTGGATACGTGTATGAGGGTTGTTTATAAGTAAGGATGTTCATGAGTGTTGGTTGAGGGTGTATACGGGTATATATGAGGGTTGTTTATAAGTAAGGATGTTCATGAGTGTTGTTTGAGGGTGGATACGGGTATATATGAGGGTTGTTTATAAGTAAGGATGTTCATGAGTGTTGTTTGAGGGTGGATACGGGTATACATGAGGGTTGTTTATAAGTAAGGATGTTCATGAGTGTTGTTTGAGGGTGGATACGGGTATACATGAGGTTGTTTATCAGTAAGGATGTTCATGAGTGTTGGTTGAGGGTGTATCAGGTATATATGAGGGTTGTTTATAAGTAAGGATGTTCATGAGTGTTGGTTGAGGGCGGATACGGGTATACATGAGGTTTGTTTATAAATAAGGATGTTCATGAGTGTTGTTTGAGGGTGGATACGGGTATACATGAGGGTTGTTTATAAGTAAGAATGTTCATGAGTGTTGGTTGAGGGTGGATACGGGTATATGTGAGGGTCGTTTATAAGTAAGGATGTTCATGAGTGTTGTTTGAGGGTGGATACGGGTATACATGATGGTTGTTTATAAGTAAGGATGTTTATGAATGTTGGTTGAGGGTGTATACGGGTATATATGAGGGTTGTTTATAAGTAAAGATGTTCATGAGTGTTGGACTAGGGTGTATACAGGTATATGTGAGTGTTGTTTATAAGTAAGGATGTTCATGAGTGTTGTTTGAGGGTGGATACGGGTATACATGATGGTTGTTTATAAGTAAGGATGTTCATGAGTGTAGGTTGAGGGTGGATACGGGTATACATGAGGGTTGTTTATAAGTAAGGATGTTCATGAGTGTTGTTTGAGGGTGGATACGGGTATACATGATGGTTGTTTATAAGTAAGGATGTTCATGAGTGTAGGTTGAGGGTGGATACGGGTATACATGATGGTTGTTTATAAGTAAGGATGTTCATGAGTGTTGTTTGAGGGTGGATACGGGTATACATGAGTGTTGTTTATAAGTAAGGATGTTCATGAGTGTTGGTTGAGGATGGATACGGGTATACATGATGGTTGTTTATAAGTAAGGATGTTCATGAGTGTTGGTTGAGGGTGGATACGGGTATACATGAGGGTTGTTTATAAGTAAGGATGTTCATGAGTGTTGGTTGAGGATGGATACGGGTATGTATGAGGGTTGTTTATAAGTAAGGATGGTCATGATGGGTTGGACGGGGTATATGGGTATATATGAATGTTGTTAATTGGTTAGGATGTTCATGAGTGTTGGTTGAGGGTGGATACGGGTATACATGAGGGTTGTTTATAAGTAAGGATGTTCATGAGTGTTGTTTGAGGATGGATACGGGTATACATGAGGGTTGTTTATAAGTAAGGATGTTCATGAGTGTAGGTTGAGGGTGGATACGGGTATACATGAGGGTTGTTTATAAGTAAGGATGTTCATGAGTGTTGGTTGAGGATGGATACGGGTATACATGAGGGTTGTTTATAAGTAAGGATGTTCATGAGTGTTGGTTGAGGATGGATACGGGTATACATGATGGTTGTTTATAAGTAAGGATGTTCATGAGTGTTGGTTGAAGATGGATACGGGTATACATGAGGGTTGTTTATAAGTAAGGATGTTCATGAGTGTTGGTTGAGGATGGATACGGGTATACATGAGGGTTGTTTATAAGTAAGGATGGTCATGATGGGTTGGACGGGGTATATGGGTATATATGAATGTTGTTAATTGGTTAGGATGTTCATGAGTGTTGGTTGAGGGTGGATACGGGTATACATGAGGGTTGTTTATAAGTAAGGATGTTCATGAGTGTTGGTTGAGGGCGGATACGGGTATACATGATGGTTGTTTATAAGTAAGGATGTTCATGAGTGTTGTTTGAGGATGGATACGGGTATACATGAGGGTTGTTTATAAGTAAGGATGTTCATGAGTGTTGGTTGAGGATGGATACGGGTATACATGAGGGTTGTTTATAAGTAAGGATGGTCATGATGGGTTGGACGGGGTATATGGGTATATATGAATGTTGTTTATTGGTTAGGATGTTCATGAAGTGTTGGCTAATAGATACGGGTGTACATGAGAGTTGTTTATTGAACATTTGGAAGTGTCAAAACCGAAAATATGCATTATATATTAACGATATAGAGCGTGGCATATACAATACTGGGTGACAGCGAACATGCATGTGCCTCTGTGCGAGTACACCTGCAATTCCATGACAAATTTTGCTATTGACGTTATTATTAAGCCGTTTATCGTTCAATGCGTGTTGGGAAAGATCGAGTTGTCAACCCGAGTTTAAATATATTGTCGACTGCCCACTATCATAGCACTGATAGAGATAGATATTATTTAAAGTTTGATACGCATGAGTGTAAGTTTGACTCACGTTATGTTTGTTGGGACAGTATAACCAGCGTTCAAGGCGAATATGTTCTTACGTATGTAACAACCCTTTCAGCTCACTCCCATTGATAACCTAAGTCACTAGTTGCATTTTTGAGTGAGTGAGTTTGGTTTAACGCCGCCTTTAGCAAGATTCCAGCAATATCACGGCGGGGACACCAGAAATGGGCTTCACACAATGTACCCATGGTGGAATCGAACCCGGGCCTTCGGCGTGGCTGAGCGAACGCTTTAACCACTTGGCTATCCCACCACCACCAGTATACAACGCATTCTGGCGGCAGATCTTTATATAAATGTGATATATAAAAAATAGAATATTTAATTTCTATCAACCTTAAAAAGCCTATCGCAAACTCGACCGTCCTGATGAAAATTCTGAATGAGGAGTCATCAGTCGGTATTTGGTTAACAAGAAACATCAATATCACTATTTTACTGCTGCCCTGGGTAATGTATAGTTAACGGAATATACCGAGTGTAACCGAATGCGCATCTAAGTGACAGAGTCTGCATTTTACCGACAGTAATATCCAGGCTTAGAGGTCAGGTGAACGTTGCGTCCAAAGTTATTGCACTTATATAGAGATCTGCATGCACGTGTGTGTGTGTGTGTGTGTGTGGCTGCTTGTACTAGTCCGGACTGATACCGATTTATAGTGCTAGCCCACTGAGATACCATGCCGCAGTTAAACATGAATACCCCACTCAGACACAGTAAACTGACTCCGAGCTGACCAGTCCTTGTTTTTGTCCCTTAATGCCCAGCACCAGACAGGGTAACAACATGTACCATCTTTTAACGTCTTTTGGTATGACGCGGCCGGGGATCGAACCCCTTCAGCTCTCCGTGCAGACGCTCTACCACTAGACCACGGAGGAGGTCTTCTGGCTTAGAGCTGAGAAGGATGAGGGGAATGAACTCTCTCTAAACCGGTCTCACATTGGGAAGCTGAAAGAAAGGCTATAGAGCCTACCGAATCTAATTACGCCTTAGGTGTTACTCTATCATTATTTTCAAATGGAACTAAAATTTAATATTAAGACAGCTGGCACCGGGATTAGTACAGCCATTAGTACAGGCACAACCATAAGGTACCTGGAACACAACTGTCAGCGTGGAAAGGTGTTGTGTAATGGAGGTTTCTTGTTTCTAAGAATCAAGTGTAGCTGTACGGTTAAGACGCTATACAGTGAACCCCGTTAATCTGGGCGGTGTCATTCCCAATGACATCGTCCGGATTAACGAGTTATTAGTTTGTTGTAATATGGCAATAACTTTGAAATGAGGTTCCCATCAGAAGGTCGGGTCTGTATTGACGAGGTTTCACTGTATTAAGTGCCAGTCACTTGGTGTCGTGTGTTGGAGTGTTTATCATGAAATCGCTTGGACTGCTGGTGTCCGGATTAACGTAGTCCGTGTTAACGAGGTTTCACAGTATTGAGCGGAAATCACTGATGGTGTTGCGTGTTGGAGCATTTGTCGTCAAATCGCCTGAATGCGGGTGTCCGGATTTACAGGGTCCGCACTAAAGAGTTTTCACTGTATTAAATGCTCGTCGCTGATGTCGCTGATGTCGCTGATGGGGCATTTGTCATCGTGTCTGGGATTAGCGTGTAGCGTATTTTAATCATTGAACGTTTATTACGATAGTTAAATGTCGGGTTCAGAAAACAGCATCGAGAGCAGATGTTAAGGGACATTTCAATAGAAAATAAATCAAGGAAATTACAACGAGATGTAAATCTGTTCTGTGGATTGGCGAACGCAAAGCTGGAAGTAATTACTAGTCCATGGAATACACCCAGCATATGGCAGCGGGTTTTAATCATCTTCCCTCAATGAAATGAACACAATCTGCCAATTTCTATCATTTGATATTGATTTTGATAACGCATGTAAAATATTGAAATTAATATGTCCAGGTGCAAGCCTTTTGTCGTTGGAATACCCGACAATCCAACTTTTTGATTATTGTCACTAGATCCTTAGTCCAGAAATCTATTTTACTGCAACAGTTAAAGGTAGTCATCGAGTGCTCAATCCAAACGCTGCATAAAACCCTTTTTCGCAAACACTTGGTGTTATCACTGACTTTCAGTGATCCATTCATATATTTTTCACCGTTATTTTCCCTTTTACGCCAAATAGAATCTGTTTCGGCGGATAATCGAGACTGGTTAATCGTTGACGTGTTCTATTTACACATTATCGTGGTAAAATGTCACTGGGTATTTCTTTAGTGTGAGTCAGAACACTGGTACATTGTGCCGAAAGGGAATTCCACTGTCACGTATTGTGGTCACGTGGTACTGAAGGTCATGAATCCTTTGGGTGTCGCTCGATAGCTTCCTCTCATTATTCAACTATTCAACTCAACCCTATTTTGCCACACCAGGGTTACTTCCCCTTACTCTCCGCTAAGAAGCTCAAAATGTGTCTTCCCTCAACCCTAACAGAGTTATTTCACACTGGACCAACGATCTCCTGATCTTCCGTGTGATTTAAATGTACAGACGTACCAAGGATCTTCGAATCTCCAAAACATATTTAAAGTGCAGCTGTAACAATGACCCCTAGATCAACTTCCCATTTCCAGCTGCAGCTGTATGAAAGATACCTAGAGCTTATGTCGCCCCCATAAAAAACTGCATTTGTAACAGAGAATCCCTGGATCTCAGGTCCCCATATAAAACTGCAGCTGGGACAAGGATCACGGGCGCTCCCGTGCCCTTTTAAAACTGCAGCTGTAACAAAGAATCTCTTGATCTAACGTGCCCATATAAAACTACAGCTGTAGCAGAGAATATTTGGATCTAACGTGCTCATATAAAACTGCAGCTGGGACAAGGATCACGGGCGCTCCCGTACCGATTTAAAACAGCAGCTGTAACAAAGATCCCTGGATCTAACGTGCCCATATACAACTGCAGCTGTAACAGAGATCCCTGGATCCACTGATAAAGCAGATGTGACAAGGATGCCTTATACTCAAGTAATCATCAGACTCCAGCTGTAGCAAGGATCCCTTGATCTCATGTCTTAATATGGTCTGCTAGTGGTGGTACCAGCGTTAATACAAGCGAGGCAAGGATCTCTCAATTCATATCTTTCTTTCAGGGAACGTCGTGTATCATACCACACTTTCTTGATCTTTCCACAAAAAGCAGTACAAGTTCGAATTCAGAAAAACTTAATTTAACGTCGCATCTAAGATTACATTGCTAATATAAAATCCGTGAGGACCAGGTTTAGAACTGATCCTCAGCAGCCCGAGCTTGTCGTAAAAGGTGGACTGATGGGTTCGGGGGATACTATGGCGCCGATATCAAACTTGTCCTTGTTTTATCCCCTTAATGCCGAGCGTCAGGCAGGGTAATAACAAGTATAATATTTTGACGTCTTGGTATAACGCGGCCAGGGGACCGAACCACCGACCTCTCGCTTTCCGCAGACGCTCTACATGTTGGGAACACCCGTGAAGATCCGGGTTAAATTGGTCAACAGCAGCCCATGCTTGTAAGAGGCAACTAATGACATCGGGTGGTCAGGCTCGCCGACGTGGTTGATGCAGGTCATCTTATCCCAATTTCGTAGATCGATGCTCATTATGTCAATCACTGGATTATCTGGTCCAGACTCGATTGTGTATAGACCACTGGCTCATAGCTGGAATAATTCTGAGTGCGGCGTTAAACAACAAGCAAACAAACAAACAAACAAACATGTTAAAAACCATCCGAGTCGAATACAAAACCACCTACTGCACACGTATTGAAACACGGTTGACGTCGTGCATGTATGGTCTCGATTCGACAGCAGGCCTCCTACCCCAACTGAACGACACCCCCACTCAGGAGGGATGAAAGGGTTGCAGAGAAAGGGTAATCCTCACAAGAACTTTAAACCCACTAATCCCAGTGTAGTCGATTCACGCAAAGATCTTAATATCGCAACAATTGAAAGGCTATAGAGGGTCGGCTTTATATCAGAACAAAACAGGGCGGGTGACAGCGCTACACATTAAGGATCTAAGGCACGGGTAGGGACAGCGGTTCAGGGAGAAGGATGGGCAGGCTATAAGGGGTGGGGCAGGGGAGGGAGGGGGTACGAAGGGAGAGGGGCGAGGTAGATGAGGATGAAGATTTGCCATTAGATCTGATTTCGCAAATAATTCAGCGGTCTCTATATTTAGTTCGCAAGATTGAAATGGTATGGATCCTGGAAGTGATTTGTGTTTAAATTGTTGCAATGTATTATTCATACGCACTTTGCTGTCATTATAATGAAACATGGACGTTTTGTTGATACCAGACTTAAAATCCCCGTTGGTAAAATATGGATACAAATCTCGTGCCCATTTCAAATGAAGTTTATGTCCCGAGCAGAATATGGTTCACTTGTCCCGAGCTTTAGTTCGTTTAATATCCTAAAACTCAATCGTGATGCTGTGTGAGTACCCCCCCCCCCCCCCCCCCCCCCCTCTCCCTCAAGCTTTAAACCCCATACATACCCAATACACCACAGATGAAGTCCGATAACTCCTTCACGTTTACACCTCGAGCTTATTAACACCGTCAAGGGGCGGTGTGGTAGCCTTGTGGTTAAAGCATTCGCTCGTCACGCCGAAGACCCGAGTTCGATTCCCCACATGGATACAATGTGTGAAGCCCATTTCTTGTGTCCCCCGCCGTGATATTGCTGGAATATTGCTCAAAGCGGCGTAAAACCATACTCTCACACTATTATAGTGAGTGAGTGAGTATGGTTTTACGCCGCTTTTAGCAATATTCCAGCAATATCGCGGCGGGGGACACCAGAAATGGGCTTCACACATTGTACCCACACACTATTATAAGCATCATCGGCTACAAATTAATAAACCAATTTGTTTGCAGGACAATAAACCTCAGATTTCATAAAATGTCTTAGGACTTGTTATATTCTTTTGTTATTAACAATAACACGGAAGCTAAGTAGCTCCAAGGAGTAAGTAAGCGTATGTTTTCATTTCAGGACTTGAATTAACTGTAGATCCCCCGGCGATGTGGTTGATTATTGTATGCCCCAAAACACGTACAGAACAAAAAAAAATCAAATACCCCCTGGATCAAAAACATTCTATATTTATGAATCGAAAAAAAAAATAACAATGCGCGGTTTATTAACAGTAATTTAACAATCGTAGTGGTGTTTTTAGATAATGCGCACGCATAATGCCAAAAGCCACAATTACGGAGCCATCACGCGCAGGTCCGACTTGGCGAGAAGACAACGAGGCGAATGAAAAATGCGTAGAAATACCGTTAATGCCCACTTTAGTTTCCGGCCGATGGGGATTCTAATGATTAAAGACTCTTATTTGTGTAAATAAGGCTAATTGCCAAATAACAATAACGGATGCAGAAACTGTTACAAGAAAAGACTGATGTGAAGAGTCTGAAAAGAACTTGGCCGGAACGTCACCAAAATGTGGAACATGCAATTATTGTGTATAAATTGGAAATTGGTTGACCAAAATGTATTTCGGGATATAAAAGGTTTGTAGCGTGAGACAAAGCGGGTGTGTTACTCTTGTTTAGAAAGTACAGTCAGGTGTGTTGCTATGTGTGTTGGTCTCCTTCTTCAATGTGTTGTAAAATCACGTGCATCTTGCTTTTCATGGTACCCTTAAAGTCATATTTAATTTTGGGGAACATGATGGTAACTTTATGAGGCTCGAACTCGGAATGTGACGATCGAGCGCCCTATCCATTCTGTTTTCATGAAAGAAAGGTGGTTTGATGAAGGAATGAGTTTATCTGAATAATTAGAGAATGGACAGACGGAGAGAACACCGTAATGAATTGAGAGAGAGTGAGTGAGTGCTAATAAAATAAAAGCGACAAAACCATTTCCATATTCATAAGAAACCTCTGTTAATATCAGAATCCATTGCACGATTCCGACAATATCATGCGCATATGTTTATGCATCACTATCAAATAGTCAATGTTACCAGATATTCGCGAAAAGGTGAGCTTTCCTGTCCCATCCGTAGCACCCATCACAAACACATGCAAAGGCAAGTCATTTGTTCATCAGAAAAAGAACACGGGTACATATGGAACAAGTGAAAAATGGGAATTGCATTGCACATAATGTTGGTCACTAATGCGTCAAATTTAGAAATGTCCTACTGAAACATTCTGAAAGTATTACTAAGGCATTAATGTTGTACCGTTGATCAAACAACATGAATGTCGTTCTATATGAAAAGCGTTTTGTTGCTTGTATTTATTGCAATCTTCGTAGAAAAAGCATGTTCGATTGTACCAGTCCTTAAAAGTTGTGAAAAGTAGATCCCAAAAGCTGGAACTGCTGGAATATAGCTCGCCATTAAGGGACAGTTGAACTCTGACTTCTTGTGAATAGTTTTATGCATCTAAATATGAAACGGTTTCAAAGTTGAGTCGGTTTCGCTGGTGTCTTTTTCTCTAGCTCCGGTGGGTAAATCAGTGGCAGGGTCATGGCTGTTTGACATTACTGAACGATCTCAGATCATCAAGCAAAACCTCAGAGGTCTGTAAATGATCGAGTCTGGCCTAATAAACCAGTGACTGAAATCATGAGCAGCGGTCAACGCCATCAAAACACGATGTACGATCGCTTAATCAACCAGGTCACAGGAGCTCTCCGCAGAGGACCCATGCAAAAGGTGAGCGACTCTTGCCACAAATATATTTGTTTGTTTGTTTGTCGGCAATATTCCAGCTATATTACGGCGGTCTGTAAATAATTGAGTCTGGACTAAACAATCTAGTGCTACGATTTTGGAATATGATGACGTGCATCAACCAAGTCAGCGAGCCCTGACCACCCGATCCCGTTAGTCGCCTCTTACGACAAACATGGGTTGCTGAAGACAAATTCTAACCTTACGATATACTATACTATGATGTATTATGAAGTACTGGAGAGATATTGCCTTCCGTATAGACAAAGTTCCCACAGACTAAATGGTTGACCCGGGATCAGATGGATCGCAGGATTTATTAAAGAACAGACGGATTAGCGTATGACAAAATTGATTAAAGTTTGCAAAAAGAATTGATAGATAGTAAAAGTCAGAAGTTTGCAAATCCAACCATGTGTGGCAGAGTGGTTAAAGTGTTCAAAATGCCGAAACCTGGTTCGATTCTCAAACTGGTAAAAACATTTGCAAACTCTTGGTGGTTTTCGCCATTCTTGAATTACAGTAATAGCGTCATAAAACCATACTCACTCACTAACTCTAAGTAAGTGAGTGAGTGAGTGAGTTGGGTTTAACACCGCTTTTAACAGTATTCCAGGTATATCGCGGCGTGTCAGCTTGATGTGGGAGGAAAGCCCGAAGTGATGCAGGTTTCAGACGTTTACCAGTTGGGTGAAAACCACGAGCACGGGCATGGTGCTGACAAACCTAGAAACATAATCGGAGCGAACCGGGATTCGAACCCACATTCATAGGTTTCTGGCGTGCCCAAGGGACGCAACTCTGCACAGCGAATCGCGGCGCCTTAGACGACTGGGCCACCCGTGCCCCCCCTCCCCCTCCACCCCTAACTCTGAGTAAGTGAGTGTTTATGTTTTGATTCCGCTTTTTGCAATATTCCAGCAATATCACGGCGGCGGAAACCAGAAAGGGGCTTCACAAATTGTGCCCATGAGCAAAACACTGACCCATGAGAACACGTGACCTTGGAAATGCACTTTTAAACACGTTTGAAAGCATTGACATTTACGTGATTAAATTCTACTCTGATCCCCCACAACAGCTGCTTCACGACCCGGCAATACACATTCAGACGACATGAACCTTCCAGTGTTCAAGAAAATGGTTTAAAGCTCGCACCCATAGTTACCTCACAGTTGGGAGTTGTTGAGAAACCCACTTTTGAAACATCCGTGAAGACGCATGCATTACCAAAGCCAAACGATTTTCTTAGAATCGAATCACTTACTTCGTCATGAAAATCTTTCTAAACGTTACCAAATGAAGATTCAGATCACGAAAAACACGGCATTTCCTTAAATAGAGCCAAGTACATGAAAGGCGATTCCTCCCAGGATGTAAAAGTACCGGGTGCCAAATGTTATGGTTGACACCAGCCCTGGTTCACCGGTGAGAAAATTCTCTTTGATGAGTTTGAGCGTTCTTACTGAGGCATGAAATATTTTGCAGTTATGTAAATAAACTAAAACAAGCATTAAATTACACGACATGTTTTCCAGTGATTTGTTACGAAAATAGCATCTCTTAAGTTTCAGCATCACGAATGTGCCTTTTTTTGCTATGTCTGGCGGTTTGTCAGGGTAATTATTAAAATACCAAACATACTAATATGCTATATGATTTTAATTAAATACATCACAAACATTAATATTTCATACGCAGGTATTTTTTCGAATTATCAAACTATTAAACTGTCTGTTTGTTCACAGTTGAAAGTCCATCAAATCTTAAGTGCTGTAGAATCTTCATCCAACGTGGTTTGTTAATATATAACTTGTGCTAATCAAGGCTGCAATTGTGCCTGTGTGATTTACAATTTGAACTGACTCACTCACTCTCCCATCAACACTATGTGGTTTTGCTGCATCAGACAAACGTTTATTTAAATGTGTGGCCTGGGTTTGGGGTAGCTTTGGATCGCATTTCTGTTATATCACGTGAGGTGAGGTGAAATGGGGCTTAACGTCGCGTCATGCATATAGCGACGTGCATGCACGTGTGTGTGTGTGGCTACTGGTACTAGTCGGGACTGATACCGATTTATAGTGCTAGCACACTGAGATACCATGCCGCAGTTTAACATGAATACCCCACTCAGACACAGTATACTGACTCCGAGCCGACCAGTCCTTGTTTTAGCCCCTAAATGCCGAGCGCCAGACAGGGTAACAACAAGTACCATCTTTTAACGTCTTTTGGTATGATCGAACCCCGGACCTTCGGCTCTCCGGGCGGACGCTCTACCACTAGACCACGGAGGCGGTCTGTTATATCACGGCTTGCGGCGCCAGTTTAAACGTGATGAAATTAAAAAAAATGGTAAAAGCCACCAGCAAGCGTATGTTGCTGAGTAGCTTTGTTAGACACACATCATCGGACACACCTCGGAATATTTGATATCAATTTTATCAAGGCTTTACTAAATACGCATTGTCGAGCATCTCAGCTGTTACGGGTGTCTGGGGTTTATGCATGGGTGCGTGCAGCGACACATCTATTTCGGGTGGGTGTGCTTATACGGCGCTTCCTCTAGAGAGAGCTTTTGCTAAGTCTGCAGATCTATTAAGATTTCCTGACAAGGTAAATATGAGAATTCTTTTCATAATATGTGCAGCCATGACAGTTGTTTTTACAGAAGCGGGTCGGTATAAGAGCGGATAGGATAATCAAAGGGTGAAAGGGATGAGTTATCGCGACGTTTGTAAATCAATCCTAGATCCGAGAAAACCAGTGGTCGATGTTGTGAGCATAGAGCCATCTCGTTGGGTACAATTCAACACAAACTGCTACAATTGAAATTGGGGAGAATGCATTCACGGCCCGATAGGAACAGTCAGCAATACGAGCAAGGAAGTCAAGCAGTGTGGCTAGCATTATGCCAGTGTTGGAACTGAACTCGTGTCGTCGGCGTAACGAGCGAACTCCTTTTCCAATGGGCTACACCATCCTCTGTTAATGAGTTGCTTGACATAATTTGGGTGTGACTACTCGTAAGTAAAATCTGACCCAGGTTTAGCAATATCCCTTTGTTATCAATGCGGATGTACAAAAGAACATGCCCGTTTTTACGAAGACGTCAAAGAATCCCAAACGACTCTTGTTGTTTGATCAGGTGAGGTGAGGTGAAATTGGACTTAACGTCGCGTCTAAGATTATTGCACTTATATAGCGACGTGCTTGCACGTGTGTTTGTGTGGCTGCTTGTACTAGTCCGGACTGATGCCGATTTATAGTGCTAGCCCACTGAGATACCACGCCGCAGTTTTGAAATGAATATCCCACTCAGACACAGTATACTCCGGGCCGACCAGTTCTTGTTTTAGCCCCTTAATGCCGAGCGCCAAACAGGGTAACAACAAGTACCATCTTTAAAAGTCTTTTGGGTATGACGCGGCCGAGGATCGAACCCCGGACCTTCCGCTTTCCGGGCGGACGCTCTACCGCTAGATCACGGAGGCGACCCAAGTGCAGTAACATGTAACTGATCGCCACGGAGGCGGTCCTGTTTGATCAGGGTTACAACTGTCAAGGCCTTAGTAAAGCTTTCATAAAGTTTTAGGGTGGACACGTGGAGGATATTTTCAAACGTTACGCTCATTTACGAAAACCGATCACCGATGCAATTCCTTATTTTGACTTGTACCACATGGTCCGTTGTTTTTTAGTTAAAACAATTTACTTGCCTTTGCATGTGTTTATGACGGGTGCCACCGTTTGGGTAGGATGCGCTCACCTTTTCGCGAACACCAGTTTTTGATAGTGATTCATGAACATGTGCTCATGATTAACTTGGAATCATGCAATATACACTGTGTTTAGCAAATATTTTTACAATTATGGAAATGTTTTTGTTACTATTATCTTATCAGTATGAATAGGCTTCACCCTGTGTATCATTAGGCAAGAGAAAGATCTGAATCCCTCCAATTCCACGTCGGGTCTGACTGTTCGTTGATATACAGTACACTACGTTTATAACTAACACGCCTGTAGCAAACTGACTGATATAACCCGGCCATTTGTTGTATATATGCTGTATAAATGCTTATAACGAACTACGGTTATTACGAACTAAAATTAGTGGTCCCTTTGAGTTCGTCACAACCGTAGTTTACTGTACCATCCTCACTGACACCTGACATGCAACCTCTACAATGTTTGTTTGTTTCGTGATTTGGGTAGTGTGCATTCCACGTTCTTCCAATACCTGCATTCTCCTCTGTGAGCTATTACAAATTGCACGTTTTCTTATCAACAACAATATGGACCCTCAGAATGACGTCACAATGTACAAACATCGCTTTTAAAAGAAAAAAAACCGTTTTAATACACGGTTGGGGTTCGATCCCCGCCGCGTCATGCGAAAAGACGTCATATGATGGTACCCTATCCGGCATTATGGGAACAAAACAAGGACTGGTATACTGTGTCTGAGTGGGGTATCCATTTAAGTGCGGAATGGTGTCTCAGTGAGCTAGCACTATACAACAGGCATTAGTCCGGACGAGTACAAGCACCCCTCCCCTTCAACACCCCCCCCCCCCCCCCCCTCACACACACACACACACGTGCATTTACGTCGTCGCTATATAACTGTAATGTAATAGTGTTGAACGCGGCGTTAAACCCCATTTCACCACTTCCCAAACCACTGGTGGTGGCGCGTGTGTGTCTCGCATTCCGTCATCGTTCCGTCGATGTTTGCGATGTTCCAGATTACTCCTGTGACATGATTTAAATGTTTCTCGGAGCTTTTGCAAACTCTCTTAGTTCAAGAATCAACACACACCGCGCGCGCGACATTTTCCCTATCCTGTTTATTACAAGGGGCAAGGGAGGGCGCGCTTGCTATTGTTGCGTTTTGATGCCATGTTTGCTCATCATGATTCCAACCCTCGCTGTCAGGAACACAACGTTCTACTGATGAAATCACTACATGTCAATGGTCATTGGATCGCCGACCCTAATACTCCCATCACCATCTCGCGACCAAATGTTAAATGATATCATACAAAGGGAGACAACTGCTAGAGGTGGCTGGAAATGTACCCGGTCATATCTTAACGTGGTGATTTAGATGTTTCTTTTGAAACGAATACAAGTTGAATGATAGAAGCCCAACTTCTTTGACCCGAGACAACTTGGAGGGGATTTCTCCGATAGGCTAGCACTTGCAGTAGCATTTGTTTTCTTAATTTATCAACTGATAAAAAGACACGAGACATAAATCTGATTAGATAGGTCCAACCGCTCATAGCAAGGCTAAAAGCCACTTGCAGAGATTATAAATCTTTTTCACTAAGGTCCGAATCGTGGCAGATCTCACCAAAGAATTTCTTTTAATCTCGCACACTGAATAGCAAGAGGAATATTAACTCCGACTCGTTAAATGAAATATCTACAAGCTTCGGTTTATATCCGAAAATCCACAGGATATGACGGGGCTGCTTTGTAAGGGACGTCCGTGATCGGTGCTAAAGCTGGTCAATTTGTCTCGTAAGATGAAAACGAGGCTTGGTAGGCACTTGCATCACTCGGCAGTGCAACACTCGAGTAGTTGATATCTACTTTGTAACTGACGATATGTCACGCCGATGTAGAGTGTCTATTACAAGCAACCGCGTGTTAAAACACTGAAGAGCACTATAGACCAATAACAAAGTCTTGAAAACGATTGCGCAGAATAACTGAGAGCGTTTCGCTTGTAAATGATGATTAAATTCAAATGGCGTTAGACTGAATAGATAAAATCGAAACAGACCAAGGGAGTATAAAACCTGCAATGAATTGATCGGGCAGGAACTCTCTCGTATATCACAGCGTTTTATGTAAACTATATACGAATATATCATTTATAGGGGAACGGTATGGGAAGCTACAAGAGCGCTGTGCTCGACATTGTTTAACAGCTTGTCCCGAACTATGCGTTTTGAGCGGGAGAGCATCGGACCCCGAATGTCATAGACTGTGCTCTGATAATCTGAACGATCACCACGGTGAGGTTGTTGAAGACAGTCCAGTTTGGCAATAGACTAAATTATATCTATTTAGTCAGGATCCTGTTAATCAGAAAACATCGATACCACTGGTGACACTCTCAAGTGGAAGTGCCATTTTTAATTAATCCGGGCATTCGTTAATGCGGACTATTTCTCAAGAAACCATACCTTCCGATAATAAAGGTTCCGTTGTAGGTCAACAAGCACAGGAGAGTAGATGTGTTTTGGGGCAAAATATTAATTTTATAGCAGTATAATAGACTTGTGTTTTAAACATTCGTTACTGCACCGAAGACTGGGTTCGAAGAGCAAAATTATTTGATGAGGTTTACAGCATTCAAGGCATTAGTGAAACTTTCAAAAAGTTTCATTAAAGACTGGTGTAGGGGGTCTCTAAGTTTGATGCATAAGTGACCAAAATGATACCCGATGCAATTCCCAATTTTGACTTGTACCAATGTTCCCGTATTTGTTCAGGTGAACAATTGACTTTCCTTTGCATGTGTTTGTGAATATCACCGTTTAGGAAAGAGACGCTCACATTTGGTATTATCACTATTTGATGGTGAACAAAGGCTTATGATATAGCCGTAATCGTACAATGGACAGTGGAGATTTCAGATTATAGTGAATGGTTTGTCGGTTTTGTTTATAGTATAGCGGAGGAACACCCAAAGTATCGTTTGCTTCCAGCAATATGCCGGCGGGAGACCACAATAAGGGTTTCAGGCATGGTACCAATGTTGGGAATCGAATCCAAGTCTTCGAGATGACGAGCGACCGCTTAAACCACAAGGCCACCACACAAGCCAAAACTACGTTGACAGACCTAAAGGAGTTGCATGTAATGTTATGTCACTTGTTTGCATGTCACTGTATATAGTTACATGTCACTGCACTTGGGTGCATGCTATTGCACTAAGTTACATGTCACTGCACTTGGGTGCATGTTACTGCACTAAGTTAAATGTCACTGCACTTGGGTGCATGTTACTGCACTAAGTTACATGTCACTGCACTTGGGTGCATGTTATTGCACTTAGTTACATGTCACTGCACTTGGGTGCATGTTGCTGCAGTTAGTTACATGTCACTGCACTTAATTACATGTAATTGCACTTAGTTACATCTTATTGCGATCAGTTACATGTTACTGCACTTGGGTCGCCTCCGTGATCTAGTGGTAGAGCGTCCGCCCGGAAAGCGGAAGGTTCGGGGTTCGATCCCCGGCCGCGTCATACCAAAAGACGTTTAAAGATGGTACTTGTTGTTACCCTGTCTGGCGCTCGGCATTAAGGGGCTAAACAAGGACTGGTCGGCTCGGAGTCAGTATACTGTGACTGAGTGGGGTATTCATGTTAAACTGCGGCATGGTATCTCAGTGTGCTATCACTATAAATCGGCATCAGTCCGGACTAGTACAAGCAGCCACACACACACACACGTGCATGCACGTCGCTATATAAGTGCAATAATCTTGGACGCGACGTTAAACCCCATTTCACCTCACATCTTATTGTGCTTTGTTAAATGCAACAACAGTACATGTACAAGCGTTATAGCGAGCATTATCAGTATCCCCTTTGGCTTTCTGTAAATTACTACAGTTGTCGACGGTTGCTAGAAACATATTCCATATTTATAAACAATGTTCATGAAGGCTTGTTAACGCAAATCAATGTATGTATTAGAACTAGATGGAGTATATTTCAGCCTCTTAGTTATCAGCTGATACACGAGATGGACGTTGTTATGTAAAACACTTGAAGAGCTGGTATCCTCATCAACTTGTTTCTCTGTTATTGTCATTCAAGTAATTCCACGTTTTTTTCTATTTTGAGTTAAATTTCAATCAGCTGTGTGGAGCGTCTCATTGGCTCAAAGCATTGAAAGGAATTTTGATACTAAAACAAATAAATATGAAACCGTTCGTTATCGAATTCTTGTAAGTTTCGGTTTTGTTTTGTAGCCATCTCAAGGGTGGCTATGTGGCCTCATTGGTGTGAAGAGTTGCGTTGGATCTGCCAATCGTTAGTTCGAATGCCAAGTTCACCCCTTTTATGATTTTTGGTCTGTCAGCACCATACATGCGATCATGGGATCCAGTTAAAGTAGTAAAAGCCTAAGACCTGCCTTGGTTTTGGGTTTTCACAACAGCACCATTAACAGCAATGACGTAACTAAAATAATCTTCAATGCGACGTATTTAAAATACAAGTTAGGCTAACAAACTCATAAATGTTCTCTTTATATTAGTCTTAGACTATCATAAAAGTTAGCACAATAAATAGTATTTCGTTTCAGTAAAGTTTTGCCATTCCACACTAAAGCGGAATGTGAGTTTTATCGAGAAATACTGTCTTGTCCGTTGTCTTTGAGCCTCGCTTTGTGCGGTCCAGACATTATAGTTTATTAATAACGGATCGTGTTCTCAATTCTCTCGTGTTAATTATTTCCTCCGAATTCCTCCGGAGCCCAAAATCAGTTTGACAGAGGTGGTTGGAAACGTTGATGGCATTCCTGGACTTTTTCATGGAATATTTACAAGTCACGATCCTGGAGGGCTGCCGCTGACAAGTGCCCGTCACCCTGCTAAGCGTGATTTATGACCTGGTTGTAATTTCAATAATGCATACCGCTCTTTGGTTTTGAAATTGACATGCTTATGATTAATAACAGGGCCACCATAAACTGCTGGGGTTAATAAACGCCGTCAATGTTTAGGATGTTCGAGCATTTATCAATAATGTTTCATTACCTTAAATGTTTACATATTTGTTTGGAAATGATTGATTCAACACCCCAGTCCTTGTTCAGAAATGTAAGTGCATTTTTATAAAAATAAACAGGGAAACATATCTTCACATCTATACGTGCAAAGCTGTAAACATTGCATCATTTAATCCATGATAAATATGTTTTCGCCATTGATCGAAAAACACGTTGAACGTACATCATATTACATTAGGTATTCATGACCGCAGAGGTCCATGTTCTCTGTGACCGACTGTTTCGAAAATATTTCTTGAAGTTCTGCTATCCCGATTTAAGACGGAGAAGAGAAAAGCGTTGGTTAATTTGCGAATAGATGTAAATGACATGCAACGTAAGGAGGGGATGAATATTACATTTTGTCCAGTTAAGATATAAAAAATGGTTATAAATTATAAGCTCGTGGTCATAACAGAGTATGTGTTGTCTAAATGTTACAGGGGCGGTCGGGTAGCCTAGTGGTTAAAGCGTTTGCTCGTTACGCCGAAAACCCGGGTTCGATTCCCGACATGGGTACAATGTGTGATGCCCATATCTGGTGTCCCCCGCCGTGATATTGCTGGAATATTGCTAAAAGCGGCGTAAAACCGTACTCACTCACTCACTAAATGTTGCATCGTTCGATTCATTTCAGTTAATCTGTTCTATAGTAATAAATCCTGCAACTTTGTTTTCTGTTCTTTTTCTATGTACACGGAAGTCTCTGTCATCTGAGGCAATTCGCAACACAGAGTTAGGTCCCTTAGTTATACCCGGATACGCTTATCGTAAGTTCGAATCCTGATAGGTAATAGGTGCTTATGAACATCCTCTCGCTTCATCCTCCTACTTCAAGGATACGCGGGATGATATAACAGAAACACTGTTTAATGTGACGTTAAAACTACACTCACTCATTCACCATTCTACACGGGTGTCGCAGATACGATTGTGACTACCTGGTGGCATCCACGCGTCTCCTTGTGCGGTTCCTTCACCCGTTGGAACTACTCATTACCACTGAAATAACACTAAACGTTTTAATTTAGCCATAAAAATGTAAAAGACAGTCGTATTTTCCTTTAATTGTCACCGCTATTTTGCCTTTCACGCCCAATGGAATCTGTTTCGTCGGATAATTGAGACTGGTTATTATCGGGCGTTGAATATTATATGTAGGAAGAGTCCCATTTTGATTAACGGGATCTGAATACTTAAAGAATTGAGCTTTTTAAAATTATTTTTTGAAAGTGCGTTTATATGAAACTGAAAGACGTCTTCATTTAAACATCTGCATGCATTGGACTTCAAAACGACACTAACTGTATAGTTGAGGCTTAATGTGGTTTTCAGGAAGCATGTATCAAATATTTTTCAACATGAGTGATATCGATAAAGTGTACAAACATACTTAAAAATATTTCCTCTTGGCTCATGAACTTGCTTATTATTGAATGTTATCTTGAAAAAAAAATCATCTCTCCACCCCCCACCCCCCCCTCCCCTCTCTTTATCTTTTCCTCTCCCTATCCCACCTCGTACCTGACGGCCAAATAATACATTTATTGTGTTATTTATTTGTGTTTGTGTAAAATAGGGAAATAGTGTAAATATCAATACCCGAAACACATTTTGTTTTTAACTGTGTTAACACAAAACAAAATACATCCCCAAAATCATTATTACAAACCTTCCACACACCAAACAATACAAACCCAACACAACAACTACAAAACAACCCGAAAAAAAACAACCCCAGATTCTATAGCATTACGAAAATAATATAATTTCAACCCATTCTTCAGTAAATTATATGACTTCCATATAATATATGTTTTAGAGGCGAACTCATAACAACTAGACTGTTTGATATCGCCCATAGAAATGGCCATTGTTGGAACTCTTATGCCTTCCATTGGACTCCAGTAAGTTTTAATTGCCCCGACGTTAACATATAAAACACTACTTTGAAAGTTGCAGAATTTCTGTTAAAATTGCAAACTAACATCCATTTGTTCAGAAGGTCACTTTGAGAGTCGGAAAGTTACATTGAGAGGGACGAGCATCTCTGTAGACTCGGGGATGTGACAGAACGACGAGAACACAAAGAATAATACAAATGATATCTGATTTATTACAAGCCATACAACACTGTACGCTAAAACATTTAACAGCAATACAAACATTCCAGCATGCTACGTCAATGGAGACAATACGCGTCATCTAGAACAAGAGAAAATGCCGTTTAGCGACTTCGACTGATGACCAATACGTTTTCTATTTGAATTTCTTTTTTCAGTTCTTGGAATGAAGAGAACTATTGATACCAATTGCGTTGTAAATTAATACTTTAATCGTATGATTACGGTGCTACTGGAATTTTAATAACATCACGATAAGCTCTACATACATAAAAGATAAGATAATTAACGAGGTGATGGTAGATGCTTTGATGCTCTTCTTGACATACAATCGTTGTGATGAGAAATATACAATGATAGATTGCAACCAAACATCACACACATTTGACAATAGTAGACGCGAAAATTAGCATCAAATAATTATAGCGAACAGTTATTAAAGGTTCGGAATCACAATAGACTTTTCAGTCCTGTGCTTTACCCTCGTCAAAATAAATCAACAAATTTCATTTGCCATGAAATCAAAGATGTGAAATTTATTGCAATCTACCACTCTCGATGTCAATCAATCAAACAAGGACGATATAATCCACTAAATGATTTGTAGTTCATTCGAGCATAAAAGTGTCAAGCTGCATAGAATATTTGATACAGGATTATCAATTCTGCTCAGAGACCTTGTTAAATAGTTTGCACCGTGGCTCTGTCGAATCTGGGAGTAAATCCCCTGATACACAGCGCCATCTTTTCTAAATATTGCGTTATTTAGTTTCATATTAGCAGTAATCACTCAAGCTAGCGAACAGAATTGCCTTGGCTCTTCGTATAGACTGGTACAAAGGGGCCCATTCATGATCATGATTGGAGCCTTGTAAAATTCAAATATGAGTCGAACTCACCTAACACACGCAGTGACCCCTCAATTAACCCCTAATTTCCATTGAGCATGCGCATTCATGTCTTCCTGTGGTAATTACCTGCTCTTCCCGCCCAGTAGAGGTCGCTGCGCGGTGGCTAAGCAACCTCACTTTCGTCTCGCTTGGCTGAAACATGAAATTGTTTTTAAGAATAATTCTCGGTCAAATACGCTCTGATTAATCACGCAAGATTTAGCCATGATTAAATTTAACTCTTTTAATACCTACTCTGGAATTAAAGGCTCGCGTTGATTATTTCAAATATATTTGTGTTTGGGTCAAGGAATATATTTGATAGATTACACATGTAATGTTATGCACATATTCTAGTAAAAATCATATAAGCTTGACTTTGAAATTATTTGTAATTCAGCATTTAAATAATGTCTTCCCACGGGAAATATTGTTCGTACTTGTAATATTCAACACGTCAACATATCAACAACTTCACGTCTACAAACAGCCGCGTGAAGATCTGGGTTAGTATCGGTCAGTCTTCAACAACCCATGATTGACGCGTCGATTGAAGGGATCCAGGGTGTAGCTCACTGACTTGGGTGATGCATGTCATCGCATCTCAATTACGCAGATAGATGCTCATGATGTCAGTCACTGGACTGTCTGGTCCATACTCGATTATTTACAGACCGCCGTCAAAATGTAAGACTATTGCTGAGAGCGGCGTTAAACAACAAACAAACAAAACTTCAACCAACAACTGTGGATTATCTATGTATACACGTCAAGACACATGTATAAATTGGCCTATAGTACCCTCCAATTGTATACAACAAATCTCCTTTAGTTGGGACCCGGCTAGTTTGCACCCTGACGTCAATATGGTATTTATTGTTTCCCTGCCTGGTGCTTGGCAAAAAGGGGATAAAACAAGACTGGTCAGCTCGGAGTCAGTATACTGTGCCTGTGCCGGGTATCCATATTAAACTGGGGAATGGTATCTTAGTGGGCTAAGCGCTACATTACAACCTAATACGCCTGTTTGTAAACTGGTATAAAACAAAGTTACTACGATAAAAAATAATCTTCTTTTTATGATATGAATATTGACATCGTAGTTACTTTGACTTTTCTATTTATTACGTACAACAAAAAGGAGCATTACCACGTACCAGTGATTTTCAATAACCCAGACAAGTCGTTGATACGGATGCTTTAACAGCGTAGGTACCGTCCGGATTAATGAGTTTCACTATTCATCGTACAAATTCAGTTTGTTGGACTGAACGGAGCCTGTGTCCCTTTAAATACGTGGAAAACGAAAGAGAGTCAGTTTAACTCATCCGGGCACTTTATGACCCAAAACGGAAGTGAAGAATCCGAAAACGAGGCTTGAATATACCAAGCATCGCGAACTTGTAGACGGCCTGTCTGGTGTTGTGAAGGACCGTCACCATCCACCACAAGCTCCTGACACAGCTCGGGGTGTTTGTTACGTTCTATTAAAACGATAAGCCCTGTGTTTATCTAATCCCTTTGATAATTGATTTTAATTCCAACTCATTGTTAACGCTGATATAAAACGTCATTAACTTCAGATAATACTGGAAACTGAGCTCGCCCAAACTGGAAACGATCCTGAATAATGCAGATATTTCTTTTCATGTAATTGGTATCGGCGATGATCCGTGGGTAATATGTATGTTAATGTGTAAAATGTTGCACAAATAAGCTTCACTATTACCTGTTTAATAGGTGCAGGTTTTCGGTTACGAAATAGGACCACGGCATATCGTTTGTAGAGAAGCATTACTACAACGAAAGTTGATAAAATATTTAAAAAACATCCACTATTATGTTATCATATGTCCAAAAAACATGTACGAACATCTAATACACCTTTTTGTAAATGGATGAAGAAAGGCGACCAGTGTGGTTATATAGGGTAACCCTCATTGAGAGAGAGAGAGAGAGAGAGAGAGAGAGAGAGAGAGAGAGAGAGAGAGAGAGAGAGAGAGAGAGAGGCACTTTGCTAGTCACGACTCCTTATGAAGACTATGTACCCCGTTAGTCAGGACTCCTTATACATACTATGTACCCCGTTAGTCAGGACTCCTTATGAAGACTATGTACCCCGCTAATCACGACTCCTTATGAAGACTATGTACCCCGCTAATCACGACTCCTTATGAAGACTATGTACCCCGCTAGTCACGACTCCTTATGAACACAATGTACCCCGCTTGTGAAAACTCCTTATGACACTATGTACCCCGCTCGTCACGACTCCTTATGGACACTATGTACCCCGCTCGTCACGACTCCTTATGGACACCATGTACCCCGCTCGTCACGACTCCTTATTACACTATGTACCCTGCTAGTCACGACTCCTTATGGAGACTATGTACCCCGCTAGTAAAGACTTAAAGAGGTTTCACTAAATACGAAGTACAGCTTAGATTATCAACAACAACCGAGACAGACAACTCAATAAAACACATTCTGAGAATCCAAAATCAGCTGTTTGAAAGTAACGAACATACATTCAAACCAATGACAAATCAACACATGTTCTACTCTCATCATACACCATAGTCCGACAGTGCCGGCCTCAAGAAAGAGCCTGCGTCTTCGGGCTAGCATGTTTCACGTTGACGTGTCATGAATACTAAATGCACTGCTACATTTTGCATAGTACCTACATTCCTGGGACGCCGACAGTTTCCTATCATCTTCCTGTACGGGATAACAGTATAACCGTGGGAAAGTTGTATTCGGGGATGCTCCGGAGAGACTAAACTTTCAGATGTCACTCGATAAATAATTGAATAATTTCTCTATGTCAATGATGCTGCTTACATGAAATAATAAACCATCTTTCTTATTTCGATTAACATACATTAATGTTTAATATGTCCGGTGTGAGAAGATGAGAGGCATATTTTTTACAGAGATTGTAAACGGTGGCATCTATGTAAAAGATATTACATTGAACCATAAACTCCAATAATGAGTTGTAATTGGTTGGGGGCGAGTGCCTGTAAAGAGTGAGTGAGTGAGTGAGTTGGGTTTAACGCCGCTTTTAACAGTATTCCAGTTATATCGCGGCGTGTCAGATTAATGTGGGAGGAATGCCCGAAGTGATGCAGGTCTCAGACGTTTACCACTTCGGTGAAACCCACGAGCACGGACATGGTGCTGACAAACCTAGAAACATAATCGGGGCGAACCGGGATTCGAACCCCAAATCATAGGTTTCTGGTGTGCCCAGCCAGTTAAGAATCCATATGGTCATGATAAAAGTGATAAGGGTAGTATTAAACTGCAGTAATCATTTATTGATAATATCAGCCAGTTGTGTAGGTGTCTGTGTTGCGCGTTCGTCCTTGACGTTATCAGGTTCCGGGTTCAAGTCCAATATGGCGCAACAAAATGCTGTCACATGCCGTCGATCTCTGCATCAATATTTCATCTCCATAGGGGTACAGAGCACAGGTGACAGATCAGTCGATTGTAAACAACAGTAGTCGCGGCGAGGAGGTGGATGGGTGACCGTGTTCGCCAGCTTCACTCTTGACAGTTTCTAGGTCTTCGGTCCTGCCTCACACTGAAGCACACGTAACATATGTGGCATGTCCTTAGGCAGGCATCGTTTTTCGAAATATGACTCTATACATCCAGCAGTGAATGGGTACCCGGCAGGATGTGATTGTAATGTGACTGTTAACCTTCTAGGGCTCCAGGGAGCTGAGAATCGAATTCACACTGATCCACTGACTGGTGTTATAATAATGAAGCGAAAAGGGCTTTCATTTGGTGAATGGAATTTTGACGCATCATAAATGGACTTCTTATTATTATCATGGTATTATTATGGTATTATTATTATTATGGTTTAGAAAGGCGATGACAAATACAAAACAAGGACCTGGCATCATGTTTTTTTTACAGGATTAGTGAGTGAGTATGTGAGTTGGGTTTAACGCCGCTTTTAACAGTATTCCAGTTATATCGCGGCGTGTCAGCTTAATGAGGGAGGAAAGCCCGAAGTGATGCAGATCTTAGACGTTCATAGGGGCGAACCGGGATTCGAACCCACAATCATAGGTTTCTGGCGTGTCCAAGGGACGCAACTCTGCACAGCGCCTTAGGCGACTGGGCCACCCGTGCCCCCTTTTACAGGATTAGAACTGTCTTCGTCATAAGCGTTTAAATTAGGTTTAATCACATACAGAAATGTATCAGAAGTAAATATTGTTTCAGATGCTGATCGTGATGTCTTTATCGCGGTACAGTGTATACCATCCCGAGGTGATTCATGAAGGCCAATGAATAGTATTGAGGTGAATGTGGGACTCGAACCAGAATTTGCGGATCATGGTAGAAAAGGGAAGCAACTCGTGTCGTTGCGTCTTAGGTGACCATCACGGTACTGTTTCCATCAGGCCTCAGATGTGGTTTGCACACATAACAGTTTCATGTCCATCAAATACCATCTTCCTTCTTATGTTTTAATTAATATTGATCCAAATCGCAAGACATGGTAAGATAATATATAAGAAAGTGTTTGAAGACTCAAAAATACAATGCGCTCATTGGTGCAGACTTATGCAAAGTTAATTCATCCAAATGATATTAATTTTGTAATCGGCTGGGGGATAACGACTGGGAATTGCTTTAATAAAGTTGTTGTTGCACTTTGAATTTCACAGCAGTTGTTTGTGAAAGGGTTAAAACAATTTGTTACGTGGATTGAATACTAAAACGGCAGCAGGAAGCTTAACTGTGAGTTTATTTACCTTGATCCGTGTTCATCAATTTCATTTTAATAAGCACACGATGGAAAGAGTACATCCAAAAAACATAACTCGCTGTCAGCGAAATTGCATACGAAATAAATTACAACACCAATGTCAGAGTAAACAAGCGCAAATATGGATTTTTAAATTCCGGAAGAACGAATTAGACCGCCCAACGATGCGGAAACATCCAGTCGACCAAACGCTGTCTTTTTTGCACACGTTCCGCTCATCGCTCATCCGGGTCCTCTCAGCAGGGGGTAGTCCTCACGTGGTATAGTTTGTAGCGCGGCGTCTCACATTACTGCGCGCCTTGACCCAACTGGCCCCTGCGCTGCGCAAGTCAGCCATTTGTCTTTCCAAGGTGGGTTTTGACGTTGCTGCGGAGATCGGAGAGCCCGATATGTGCCGAACCGCTCGGTCGGTTCGACAGGGTAGAAATTCTATACTGGGAAACGTAGGGATTAGCGCGGCACCCGACACCCGAAATTGTAGATGAAGGAATATTGTACGCGCCATGACCCTGAAACGGTGGTGGCTTTGTTTTTATCGCGGAAGGATCTGAAAACCGGTAGAGATAATAACATAAATCGTGCGCGTAATAATACAGCAAATTGCCATCTTTTGAGCACGTCGTGGTGAGAACTAGAAAACGAGACCCTTGTTTCACCATTAGAGAAATCCAAGCCCAAACAACTCCAAAGTGCGTTCCTATTAAGAGTAAATAATCTGTTTGAACCATTCACAGTACTTGCGATACAACAAATAAATCCGAGTCGGCGGAGCGCTTTGCCAACGATTCTATGTTCATATAGTTTTGAACAATAGAAAGTTAACGTTTAAACCGACAGTCTATGAACAAAAGCCTAAGACAAGAACCAGTCTGATACCTTGTTTAACATGCAAAACAAAACTTTCTTAAAAGAACAAAACGCGTTGTTCGGTTTGTTTGACAAAGCGGTTCATCTGCTGTATTTTGATAGTTATGTGATAAATCATCAAGGCTCTTCCACGCATCACAAATAAAGGAATAAATCGTACATGCATATATTTCGTTTACGCAAATCAAGCGAAATCCATATTGAAGCAGGGTTTGGCCATATCACGGTGAAACGCAATCATTGTAAACACGAATCAGTCTATCGTTTTTTGTGTGATTAAATTTCATGTGTTCTTCAATTTTGTTCATGCGTATTTTTATGAAAGTGATTTAGACATGAAACCTGATACGTCTTCAAGACGTACCGATGTTCGCCTTGATCTGTCGGAGTAACGAGGTAATAATTCTTCTGATAAACCTTTCCAAAAGAAACGACCATCTGAAAGGTCAATGAGAACATAATTTTGAGTGGAACAAAATTGTGTATGAAAGATAATATCTAAAATTAAAAACGCAAAAAGGGAGTTTGGTGTGTGGACGATATAAATACCAACAAAGCACAATATGTATACTGCATAAAGCGAAACCTCGCGATTCAGGACAGCGTAGTGCCTGATTAAATCGTCTGGATTAATTAATTTCCGGGTTAAATAAAGTTACTGAGTATATAGAATATATAATTCTAATGTGACGTACATTGTATTTAGGTCACGTGGTACTATATTCCTCCACACTTGGGTGTCGCTTGATGATTTCCTTTACATGTTAGGTGCAAGATTCTTATAATACGAGGTTTTTTTTATACAAACCATAATTGTATTTGATACGTCCATTCACGATGCACCATTTTCTATTAACCAAGATCCATCAGAGTAGATCGCGAGAAGAATCTCTCACAGTGTATGTAAAGGCGACGCAACTTCCAAATGACCGCGAACCAGTCGATGCAAGAATGGTTTAATTGTAGCGCCATTCATGAACATAGTCGCTACGATATCAGTAGAGAATGTGATATCGCTTTGCGAGGGTTCAAGGAGAACATGCGTGCATACAAAGTGACGTCACTGATGTGCGTCATTGTACATGACGTCATTGACGGGCATTAGTGGATTTGAGTGGATGTGCTTGGCGTTATCTAAAACACAATTTGGAGTCATAAAAAAAGCCTAAACGATGACTGAGTGATTATTCTTATCATTATAAAAAACGGCATTAGCCTAGTCACGCACGCACGCACGCACTCACGCACGCACGCACGCACGCGCTATGTTAGTGCAATAATCTTGAACGCAACATTAAACCATATTTCACCTCACGACACCTGGTCAACAAATATGCATGAATGTGTTACAATCATCGAGCATAGTTTCATCATTCGTGTTCATGAAGAATTCATGAATACACTGTTTGATACTTCCATCCGTTACACCGAAGCCCCGTCTTGTAATGATGAACGCTACGGAATCCACCAACGAAAACATTACTGGAATTTTTCCTGGAAATTGTAGAACGTGTTGAGGCGATCTAGTGTCTGTCGGAAAGAAAACAGACTCTTTTTATTCTTCAAGAGCCACCAAATGTCAACGGTCTTGGAAACGATCAGTGCGTTCTCTGACGCCGTAATATGAACACACGCCAAAACAAGGTCTCGGATCTTACTTATTTATATTCGCGCCGTCCCAACATTTAAATATCTGGCTATTTCCTGTCGTATCGCTGACGGTATTGACTTTTTATGAATAAACAATAGCGAAAACGTAAAAAAACAATGATAGCCGTGTGAAACAGATGAGTTGGTTCTTGTATCAGGTTTTAGATGATACTGTCAGATATTTATTTGGTGAAATAGCTCTTGTCAATAAATGTGTAGGTGCAGATAATGGTAGATTGATGTGTCGGATGTATAATGAATGATATATATATTGGGACAGGAGAGGATCTTGCTTTTTAGATAAACAAAAGACTAAATGATGGTCATCTAAAGTATCCCTGCTATAAAGCTCTCAGAGTGTGTGTGTGTGTGTTTGTGTGTGTGTGTGTGTGTGTCTGTGTGTTTGTTTATGTGTGTTTGTGTGTGTGTGTGTTTGTGTGTGTGTGTCTGTGTATGTTAGTGTGTGTGTGTGTGCGTGCGTGTGTGTGTGTGTGTGTTAGTGTGCGTGTGTGTGCTTGTGTACTATAGTTCCCTTTAGCTTCACATTCGCAAATGTATACATTCCTGACGTATATTTGTTGCATCTTACGTTAAACATGGGGCATTATAGTTCACTTTAACTTTATATTCACAGGTTTATCCCGAAAGTGTAGTCTTTGCAGTTTATCCTCGGCGAATAAAACCCTCACTACAATTAAAAAATATTCAATAATATTTCAGCTTGTATATCCGTCTACGTGTGTACAAATGTGTTTTAGTTACACTTTGTGGTTAAATGGTGTAATACCTCTGAAAAGAATGTGACGAAATCACCAAATATATCAACACATTCACGATGGGCAAATAAAGTTGGATATTACGTAGAAAAAGAATCCGTTAAAATGTAGTCAACTAAATGATAATTAAATATAATTGCCCATACTTCAAGTCAAACATGCTCATACGTCAAGTCAAACAACGTTTAAAAATCTCCACAAACAGAAAACATTTGGAATGTATACACGCTATTCATCTACAGTTTTTATGTTAAGGTCTGAACTCAAACTACATGTAGACTGTTTCAGTTTGACTTGCAAATGGCATGGTTTGACACTGCACGGAATAATATCAAATGGAGACTAATATCAAATGGAGACTAATATCAAATGGAGACTCATATCAAATGGTAGTTTTTCACGTGGATGCAAAACCATATTCGCACTGAGAGACAAAATGAGAAACATTACATATTAGAGTGAGTGAGTGAGTGAGTATGGTTTTACGCCGCTTTTAGCAATATTCCAGCAATATCACGGCGGGGGACACCTGAAATGGGCTTCACACATTGTACCCATGTCGGGAATCGAACCCGGGTCTTCGGCGTGACGAGCAAACGCTTTAACCACTAGGCTACCCGACCGCTCCCATTACATATTAGACACAGTGTGGTAATATATTGGCGTTGTCGCAGTGTTCAATAACACCGATACACAATAACATACGCATGGCCTGTAGTGTGGTAATATATTGGCGTTATCGCAGTGTTCAATAACACCGATACACAATAACATACGCATGGCCTGTAGTGTGGTAATATATTGGCGTTATCGCAGTGTTCAATAACACCGATACACAATAACATACGCATGGCCTGTAGTGTGGTAATATATTGGCGTTATCGCAATGTTCAATAACACCGATACACAATAACATACGCATGGCCTGTAGTGTGGTAATATATTGGCGTTATCGCAATGTTCAATAACACCGATACACAATAACATACGCATGGCCTGTAGTGTGGTAATATATTGGCGTTATCGCAATGTTCAATAACACCGATACACAATAACATACGCATGGCCTGTAGTGAGGTAATATATTGGCGTTATCGCAATGTTCAATAACACCGATACACAATAACATACGCATGGCCTGTAGTGAGGTAATATATTGGCGTTATCGCAATGTTCAATAACACCGATACACAATAACATACGCATGGCCTGTAGTGTGGTAATATATTGGCGTTATCGCAATGTTCAATAACACCGATACACAATAACATACGCATGGCCTGTAGTGTGGTAATATATTGGCGTTATCGCAATGTTCAATAACACCGATACACAATAACATACGCATGGCCTGTAGTGAGGTAATATATTGGCGTTATCGCAATGTTCAATAACACCGATACACAATAACATACGCATGGCCTGTAGTGAGGTAATATATTGGCGTTATCGCAATGTTCAATAACACCGATACACAATAACATACGGATGGCCTGTAGTGTGGTAATATATTGGCGTTATCGCAATGTTCAATAACACCGATACACAATAACATACGCATGGCCTGTAGTGTGGTAATATATTGGCGTTATCGCAATGTTCAATAACACCGATACACAATAACATACGCATGGCCTGTAGTGAGGTAATATATTGGCGTTATCGCAATGTTCAATAACACCGATACACAATAACATACGGATGGCCTGTAGTGTGGTAATATATTGGCGTTATCGCAATGTTCAATAACACCGATACACAATAACATACGGATGGCCTGTAGTGTGGTAATATATTGGCGTTATCGCAATGTTCAATAACACCGATACACAATAACATACGGATGGCCTGTAGTGTGGTAATATATTGGCGTTATCGCAATGTTCAATAACACCGATACACAATAACATACGGATGGCCTGTAGTGTGGTAATATATTGGCGTTATCGCAATGTTCAATAACACCGATACACAATAACATACGGATGGCCTGTAGTGTGGTAATATATTGTCGTTATCGCAATGTTCAATAACACCGATACACAATAACATACGGATGGCCTGTAGTGTGGTAATATATTGGCGTTATCGCAATGTTCAATAACACCGATACACAATAACATACGCATGGCCTGTAGTGAGGTAATATATTGGCGTTATCGCAATGTTCAATAACACCGATACACAATAACATACGGATGGCCTGTAGTGTGGTAATATATTGGCGTTATCGCAATGTTCAATAACACCGATACACAATAACATACGGATGGCCTGTAGTGTGGTAATATATTGGCGTTATCGCAATGTTCAATAACACCGATACACAATAACATACGGATGACCTGTAGTGTGGTAATATATTGGCGTTATCGCAATGTTCAATAACACCGATACACAATAACATACGGATGGCCTGTAGTGTGGTAATATATTGGCGTTATCGCAATGTTCAATAACACCGATACACAATAACTTACGCATGGCCTGTAGTGTGGTAATATATTGGCGTTATCGCAATGTTCAATAACACCGATACACAATAACATACGCATGGCCTGTAGTGTGGTAATATATTGGCGTTATCGCAATGTTCAATAACACCGATACACAATAACATACGGATGGCCTGTAGTGTGGTAATATATTGGCGTTATCGCAATGTTCAATAACACCGATACACAATAACATACGCATGGCCTGTAGTGTGGTAATATATTGGCGTTATCGCAATGTTCAATAACACCGATACACAATAACATACGCATGGCCTGTAGTGTGGTAATATATTGGCGTTATCGCAATGTTCAATAACACCGATACACAATAACATACGCATGGCCTGTAGTGTGGTAATATATTGGCGTTATCGCAATGTTCAATAACACCGATACACAATAACATACGGATGGCCTGTAGTGTGGTAATATATTGGCGTTATCGCAATGTTCAATAACACCGATACACAATAACATACGGATGGCCTGTAGTGTGGTAATATATTGGCGTTATCGCAATGTTCAATAACACCGATACACAATAACATACGGATGGCCTGTAGTGTGGTAATATATTGGCGTTATCGCAATGTTCAATAACACCGATACACAATAACATACGGATGGCCTGTAGTGTGGTAATATATTGGCGTTATCGCAATGTTCAATAACACCGATACACAATAACATACGCATGGCCTGTAGTGTGGTAATATATTGGCGTTATCGCAATGTTCAATAACACCGATACACAATAACATACGGATGGCCTGTAGTGTGGTAATATATTGGCGTTGTGGCAATGTTCAATAACACCGATACACAATAACATACGGATGGCCTGTAGTGTGGTAATATATTGGCGTTGTCGCAATGTACAATAACACCGATACACAATAACAAACGCATGGCCTGTAGTGTGGTAATATATTGGCGTTGTGGCAATGTTCAATAACACCGATACACAATAACATACGCATGGCCTGTAGTGTGGTAATATATTGGCGTTGTCGCAATGTACAATAACACCGATACACAATAACATACGCATGGCCTGTAGTGTGGTAATATATTGGCGTTGTCGCAATGTTCAATAACACCGATACACAATAACATACGCATGGCCTGTAGTGTGGTAATATATTGGCGTTGTCGCAATGTACAATAACACCGATACACAATAACATACGGATGGCCTGTAGTGTGGTAATATATTGGCGTTGTCGCAATGTACAATAACACCGATACACATTAACATACGGATGGCCTGTAGTGTGGTAATATATTGGCGTTGTCGCAATGTACAATAACACCGATACACAATAACATACGGATGGCCTGTAGTGTGGTAATATATTGGCGTTGTCGCAATGTTCAATAACACCGATTCACAATAACATACGGATGGCCTGTAGTGTGGTAATATATTGGCGTTTCGCAATGTTCAATAACACTGATACACAATAACATACGGATGGCCTGTAGTGTGGTAATATATTGGCTTGTCGCAATGTTCAATAACACCGATACACAATAACATACGGATGGCCTGTAGTGTGGTAATATATTGGCTTGTCGCAATGTTCAATAACACCGATACACAATAACATACGGATGGCCTGTAGTGTGGTAATATATTGGCGTTGTCGCAATGTTCAATAACACCGATACACAATAACATACGCATGGCCTGTAGTGTGGTAATAAATTGGCGTTGTCGCAATGTTCAATAACACCGATACACAATAACATACGGATGGCCTGTAGTGTGGTAATATATTGGCGTTGTGGCAATGTACAATAACACTGATACACAATAACATACGGATGGCCTGTAGTGTGGTAATATATTGGCGTTGTCGCAATGTACAATAACACCGATACACAATAACATACGGATGGCCTGTAGTGTGGTAATATATTGGCGTTGTGGCAATGTACAATAACACCGATACACAATAACATACGGATGGCCTGTAGTGTGGTAATATATTGGCTTGTCGCAATGTTCAATAACACCGATACACAATAATATACGGATGGCCTGTAGTGTGGTAATATATTGGCTTGTCGCAATGTTCAATAACACCGATACACAATAACATACGCATGGCCTGTAGTGTGGTAATAAATTGGCGTTGTCGCAATGTTCAATAACACCGATACACAATAACATACGGATGGCCTGTAGTGTGGTAATATATTGGCGTTGTGGCAATGTACAATAACACCGATACACAATAACATACGGATGGCCTGTAGTGTGGTAATATATTGGCGTTGTGGCAATGTTCAATAACACCGATACACAATAACATACGCATGGCCTGTAGTGTGGTAATATATTGGCGTTGTGGCAATGATCAATAACACCGATACACAATAACATACGGATGGCCTGTAGTGTGGTAATATATTGGCGTTGTCGCGATGTTCAATAACACCGATACACAATAACATACGGATGGCCTGTAGTGTGGTAATATATTGGCGTTATCGCAATGTTCAATAACACCGATACACAATAACATACGGATGGCCTGTAGTGTGGTAATATATTGGCGTTGTGGCAATGTTCAATAACACCGATACACAATAACATACGGATGGCCTGTAGTGTGGTAATATATTGGCGTTGTCGCAATGTTCAATAACACCGATACACAATAACATACGCATGGCCTGTAGTGTGGTAATAAATTGGCGTTGTCGCAATGTTCAATAACACCGATACACAATAACATACGGATGGCCTGTAGTGTGGTAATATATTGGCGTTGTGGCAATGTACAATAACACCGATACACAATAACATACGGACGGCCTGTAGTGTGGTAATATATTGGCGTTGTCGCAATGTACAATAACACTGATACACAATAACATACGGATGGCCTGTAGTGAGGTAATATATTGGCGTTGTGGCAATGTACAATAACACCGATACACAATAACATACGCATGGCCTGTAGTGTGGTAATATATTGGCGTTGTCGCAATGTTCAATAACACCGATACACAATAACATACGGATGGCCTGTAGTGTGGTAATATATTGGCGTTGTGGCAATGTTCAATAACACTGATACACAATAACATACGCATGGCCTGTAGTGTGGTAATATATTGGCGTTGTGGCAATGTTCAATAACACTGATACACAATAACATACGCATGGCCTGTAGTGAGGTAATATATTGGCGTTGTGGCAATGTACAATAACACCGATACACAATAACATACGCATGGCCTGTAGTGTGGTAATATATTGGCGTTGTCGCAATGTTCAATAACACCGATACACAATAACATACGGATGGCCTGTAGTGTGGTAATATATTGGCGTTGTGGCAATGTTCAATAACACTGATACACAATAACATACGCATGGCCTGTAGTGTGGTAATATATTGGCGTTGTGGCAATGTTCAATAACACTGATACACAATAACATACGGATGGCCTGTAGTGTGGTAATATATTGGCGTTGTCGCAATGTACAATAACACTGATACACAATAACATACGGATGGCCTGTAGTGTGGTAATATATTGGCGTTGTCGCAATGTACAATAACACCGATACACAATAACATACGGATGGCCTGTAGTGTGGTAATATATTGGCGTTGTCGCGATGTTCAATAACACCGATACACAATAACATACGGATGGCCTGTAGTGTGGTAATATATTGGCGTTGTCGCAATGTACAATAACACTGATACACAATAACATACGGATGGCCTGTGGTGTGGTAATATATTGGCGTTGTCGCAATGTACAATAACACTGATACACAATAACATACGGATGGCCTGTAGTGAGGTAATATATTGGCGTTGTCGCGATGTTCAATAACACCGATACACAATAACATACGGATGGCCTGTGGATGGCGAGGTACACACGTGTCGGAATAATTAGAACAGGCTCAGTGTGGGATTTTCCACAATGCACTGTAATTCTTAAACCCGCCCCGAGAAGCCATAAATGTATAAATCGAGAATAAACCATACAACCATTCCGATCAACGCCCAGGGCACAACATTCACCAAAACAGCTTGCCCAAATCCCTCAAATACATCAAGCGTTTAGTACCTATCAAATCTCCCCTGCCACTCATAATATTTCCAACGAGGGAGGATGATAACTTTTTGATGAGCATTTTTCAAAAATGGCGGCCAACGGGCAGACGACATGTAAGAATCGCTGAGATGAACATTCTAGGTATGTATCCATCAGAACGACTCGATTTTAGCAGTCGTGCCCCCATCATGTGTTCACACAACAACCAAATGGTCTGGAAGTAGATATCACAGGGCTTGGGGCAAACATGCACCCGTTTATTTGGCCGTTGAAGGGTTAATAATAAACGTACGATCCTAGACAAGCTTGATCCACGCCATGACAGATTCCCGGAGGGGTGTTTCTTTCAATTTGTCGCTCACCCGTGGAGAGTTTGTGAAGCGTAGAGAAGGCTGGTGAAAAGGTTTTGAGAATTAAGCCCGATATAGAGGCAAATCCACGAGATGACATCTAATTTTGACAATGTCTAGAGGGAGCAGCTCAAGTATGGACACGCTCCCTTGCCACAGTGCAGATTGCACGTGTTGTGAGTTGTCATGGGAATCGTATTTGGGAAGACACTCTGGGCATTCCGCTACCTCGACACAGTGGGGCGTCCTGTCTGGGGTGCGTTCAGGCTGCTACGAGAACCGGGTGGGCGACTGGGGTGGGGGTGGCGGATGACTCACTGGTTAGATATTCGGTGTCACAGCAACACATGTGACAGCACTCGGGTATTTCTGATTACGTAGATGTTGTTGAGCAGGATGGAGTCAATGAAGGATTAAATTTAAGTTTTATTTTTAGCGAATTACATCAGTGTTTTGGGTGTATCGAAGGTTGATTTAGTATGAAGGCTATGCAGGTTGCCAGTGGTGAATCACTGTTTGAGATGCAGTTTGCGTTAGAGCATCTTTGTATAGTGAGTTAATGAGCCGCTTTTAACAATATTCCAATTATATCACATCGTGTCAGCTTAATGTGGGAGGAAAACCCGAAGTGATGAAGGTCGTTTACCACTTCGGTGAAACCCACGAGCACGGATATGGTGCTGAAACCTAGAATCATAATCGGGGCGAATCGGGATTCGAACCCACAATCATGTTTCTTTGCGTAGCCAAGAAACGCAACTCTGCACAGCGAATTGCAGCGCGTTAGACGACTGGGCCACCTGTGATTGAATTGAAACTGTTTGCGCAATGTTTCAACAGGAACATGTTATTCCCATTTGGATTGTGTGTTCTAAGCAATTATTATGAAACAAAAACACGTGTAAACTCAAGTGATAGGCTTGAAGTGGTTGTCTTGTGGTTTTGTTGGGACAGCAACTGAACATTTAACGTGACTGGAACAATACAATACACTCAGCTGTAGGTTTTGTTGATAAAATATCCCCCACCCTAACATACCTCTTCCTCATCCAGGTCATAACCCCCACCCCCCTCCCTCACACACACACACACGCACGCCCGCACGCCCGCACGCACGCACGCACGCACGCACGCACGCCAGCCCGCCCGCACGCCCGCCCGCCCGCACGCACGCATACACACATACACACACAAATCGAACCACTTGGCTATCCTATCGCCTTGTGACGCCTTGCGACTTGTATGCTGCCTCCCTTCTCCCCCATCCCCACCCCCACCCTCACTCACCCCAAGAGACATATCAGATATGCAGGCCCTTCTCGGGAATATCTTCATGTGCGCAGTGAGGGCGGACCACGCATGTACGATTTGAAGATTCAAATAAGCTGCAATTTGAATAATGCTGTTACTGGATATCATTGTCTCCAAATAACATGGAACGACAAAAGAGAGAATACATAATTAACAACACTGAACATTGATTTACACTTGTCACCGACATGAAACATCGATTTATTCTTTCGTTTGCATGCGTTGATTTAAACACATAACTTGTAGATGTATGTTGTTTTCATGTGTGTGCAAAGCCTGCCGTTCACGGGAGTAAAAGACTGTTAAAACGAACACCCTAATCAAATGATTGGAAAATCACGTAATTGCACATGGGAATAACAAAATCCGGATGTAACGAACTTCATATTTACCGAACTGTGGATTAAGCGAACTTCGGACATAACGATCTAGATCTACTGGTATATTGTTGTGAAATGGGTTTCGTGCTTATGTAACACGATTTAATAAACATCGGTTCGGGGATAAGGAAACGCTTGGAGTGAGTGGGTGAGTTTGGTTTTACGTCGCTTTTATCAAAATTCCAGCAATATCACGGCGGGGGACACCTGAAATGGGCTTCACACATTGTACCCATGTCGGGAATCGAACCCGGGTTTTCGGTGTGACGAGCCAACGCTTTAACCACTAGGCTCCCCGACCACCCCGCAACGCTTTGAGGGAATGCCTGAATTAACCAAGATGGTTGACCCATACCATGTGAAAAAAGCACGTGTAAAGAGGTCACAGACCAAGTATAATAATATATCTTTTTCATCCAATTAATGATAACACACCAAAGATAACAATCGTATCAAATTTGGGATTCGAACCCACGACCAGCGGATCCTGTCTGTCAAGGGACATAACTCTTAACAACAATGACTCGTGTGCCTCTATGCCCCACATGTTGCATTAGTTGTGTATCGCAACATTCAGCACACTGTTATGGAACAATGTCTATTTCAGACTATGTGAAATGTATTTGAATTCAACTGTAATAACATACCGATACCAGATACATTCACAGTGTTATTGTTCGCTTAATCTCGACATCAAGTGTTAAGGCTAACGTGTTTACAACAAAAGAATACACAATACACACGTTATAGCATATGCAATTTACTAAAATTAACACAAGCAATGTTGTGTATATTATGGACAGAAAATATATTAAAAAATGTCTGGAAATATACTCCAACATAACTGAAACCTATGTCAAATAGAATCGATTAGAGAGAAAATAGACAAGATTTTATTACTTTTTTATTACCCGTAGTCATGTGATTTAGTAACGAATCTGATCAGAGAATGGTTGGGACTGACAATGTAACTTTTTAGTATCCATAGCAAGATGTAACTTGTTTTCTTAATCTTACTCAAACTAAAACAATAATGTGATTGATATTACACTTGTGGATAGTTAGATAAACAAGGAAACTATGGTGTATTTCATAATTGAACTCGGTCCTTTACAACATATAATACAGTCGACAAAACCCTTTAATAAACAAAAGAAATCTCAATTGTACGGCTATATCATATTCCGACTATATCATAAACATTTGTACATGAATCCCTATCATATAGCGATGATACCAGGTGTTCGCGAATAGACGAGCGTATCCTGCCCCACCGGTCACAAACACAAGCAAAGGCGAGTCAACACAATATTATATAAACTAGCCAATTTAATACAAGGTTAAGTATACATTTTTTAGGATAGTTTGGTGTACTTAAATAATAATAACCATAACAGGATTTTTTCCAAAGTATTTCCACGCCAGAAACCAGTGATTGTGGGTTCGAATCCCGGTTCGCCCCGATAATGTTTCTAGGTTTGTCAGCACCATACCAGTGCTCGTGGGTTTCACCGAAGTGGTAAACGTCTGAGACCTGCATCACTTCGGGCTTTCCTCCCTCATTAAGCTGGCACGCCGTGATATAACTGGAATACTGTTAAAAGCGGCGTTAAACCCAACTCACTCTATCAGTATACTAATTAACATATCATATTTAATATCACTTATTAATAGTATTATTACCGTATCTGCCTTTTATATCACAGCAGTCTGATTTAACGTAATATCATCCTAGTCCATTGTGTTCCTTCAGAAACGCTTTAAAAACATCCTGTATTATTGCCACTCTTGTCAATAAAGTAACAGTAAAATGTGTCATGAATCTGTATGAAACAAATGTTGGAAACCGTCTCGTGTAGCTTGAATAATGTCATCTTCACAAAGGCATTCATTTCGTTGACTTTAACACGCATTGGTACTATTGTTATTTCGTACTCGTGCGACGATTTATCCTCCGACAGTCACTGTTGTCGCTAATGACATGAAATCAACACCTCCCACTCTGAAAGGAGCAATAAAGCGGGTGTCTATTTATCTATTCGTTCTCATCAGCCGTATGAAATGGACAACAGGTCTCTGTAATGTACGTGACACATCAAAAGGCACAGCAAATTCCGCCCGATTGTAAACATATGATTCAATGTTATCTATATACGCCACTGCACGAGAGCGGCTTGAAGCAAGCACGTGCGCTAAGCTATGTTTACAAACAATCTATTTCAAAAGTTGTCAATATCAAGAATAGCGCGTGATATATCAAACACATCGAAAAATCGGTGTCTTTGATCACGGACGGGATGGTATGGTTTCTGTGGGTGGGGGATCTTATCTTGTGGGTGGGGGATGTTATCTTGGGGGTAGAGGGTGATGGATTACTGCTCAAAGAGAGCAAAGATTGAGTCAAATGCGAGTCTTGGAGGTCTGTGCATCAATGAAGGAACTGTTATCACCCATTAAGCACCTGTCTTGTTTGATGGGCAAACAAATCTCAGTTATTATTGTTAATATAATTTCCTCAATTCCGTTACGTCAATTCGCATCTGGGGGTGAGGCATGCACGAGGAAATTGTGGAACTTTCCTCTTGATAGCCTAACTGCACACGGGTCAGATGGACTGGAAAGGTCTGCCTAGTCGTTAATGTTCCTATGAATTCAATCATACTTATCACATAGTAGGTCATACTTTATCGATTAGGAAGTACCTGTTGCATTTATGCATATTTTTTAGATAAGGTAAACTTTCAAAAGGTTTTTACTTTATTTGATCTGATTTTTTTTTATGTGTACACATATCATGATAAAATCAGCTATGTATTAAATCACCAACCATTTAAAGCTACAACATGCTAGATCACTTGGCGTCCCATGCCATTAAACATTGCCATATCACACTATTTAGGTTTACATGATGTGCCGTCTTATATCATTATAATAAATCATAATATGACATCTTACTATTTATATAATCATATTATATTGATATGCATGTTTTAGCATATCGTATTGATTTATGTAAATATTAAATCTGACATTTTCTACCAGTCTGATACAATGCAATGTACCATCTTGTATGCTCTATCACATTATATATGATTAATATATAAAAATATAACATAATCCATAATTTACGATAATAGTATTACATCATATTACACCAAAACATATTACATGTCATCTATCATCCCACGTTGTGTACATATCACATAGAATTTGTTTTTGACGATATGGCATCAATTTCGAACCATGTCTAATATTACTTACACTATAAATGGATTTTCATATTGTAAAAATATCGTATTGACATCTTATCTTTTCTCCCTCCCTTTGTATCATATCACTTATCACAATACATTATATGATAAGCCTACATTTTGTACAATATCAAATTGATATATATAAATATGACATGAAATTATATCATATTCATACAGGCCTGACATAATTCAAACCATCATAAACTCATGAATATTAACTCAATAACTCATAACTCTATCCAATTAATAATTCTGCGCTGACGAGAGTACGTGTAAGACGAAGGATCTCCTTACACTTATCAACGCCACTCCAACAATACATATTTAGAATGTTCACTAATAAAACTCTCACACAGACACCTCTGAGTGAATAGATCACACTCCATGTATATCCAATTAAAATTTCAATTACAATGAGCACAGAACCGTATTCGACTTTAATTGCCAAGCAGCGAAACATCATAATTAATATTCTCTATACGTACGCTCGTGAACGTTTGAGTCGACAGTGGCCGGGGCTGCTAGCTGAACTTGCTGGGGTTACATTTCCAATAAACATTTTCATAAACTTTATTAGCCCCCGAACATACCTGCTATATTGTCGAAGTTCCACTTGATTTATTTTGTTATTAACTTTTGACTGGATATATACACCAATAATATAGGAATAAACTACTACACGTCAATCACTCTCCTGCTTGGTAACTTGCAATTTGTTTGAAAAAGGTGTTTGTTTTCACTGACGGGGCCATGAATTTGATCGTAAGACATTTTGTGAGCGTTTAGACGCTTCGTGTACAGTCTAGCGTATTTGTTAAGATTTATCGGAAGAAAGCATCTGTTAGAAATGCTCTCGTTGAGATAATTTTAGGATGATTACTGAACTATATAAAAAGAACAAATTAAGATCTGTTTATCCCACGCGTGAAGCTGATTGATTTTAGAGCTTTTTAAATCGAAATGGTTATAGATTACGTAAAAAAACAACAAAATAATAAAAAATAAACAATAAACATAAGATAGTCTATCCAGGACACTCTACTATATAGGGTAAATCTGAAAGATTAGCTGTTAACCTATTTTAGTTGCTCAAAAGGAGGTAATTCAAAACAGATGTCGGCTAAAATTGAATACAAGAGACCGTCTATGTTCACGATAAATAAAAGTGACGCAATGCACGTACAGCAAGGGACCAGTCTACATGTTTAAGGTTTTTAATTTTCGTTCGTTACAATTGCTTGTGAGGATCTTTAGTTAGGCGCCTGTGCACACTATACAAGAGTGAGCTGTGAATAAGAACTAAAAACACATTGATCAGTTCGAGGAAATATTCGTCAAAAAGCAAAAACATTCAACACGGAATTTGCCTTTAACTATACAATCCGTGGTGCTGCTATAACCTGTACAAGCGCCTGGCATCAGTCTAGTATTTCTGCGAGTGAACATATCAATCTCGCCCGTCCCAACATGTGTCACTCCTCTATTATCACCGTCCATAACTCATTATAAGGCCCAGTTTGCCAATATCGGCAGACATATGAGTCTGCAATCAGGCTCACACCTCCAATATCGCACACTGTCATTATTGTTTTCTCCCTCTTAATTACCTTATGGTTCCCTCGCTGTACGGCGACCTCGTTATAAGAGTAACTCAAGGACGAGCACCAGAGGGGCTGTGTTTGAGTGCGGTGTCGACATGACGTCATCGCCGTTTCCATCTGAAACAGAAACAAACATTAGTCATATGTGAGCAGTATTTTTTATCGTCTCTGTCTGGCTCAGTGATGTGGTTATTGTGTGGTAATAACTGAATTAATGTGCGTTATTGAGTCAGTGGTGCCTTTTTGACGTTCTACACTTATCGGGTGGGGTTGGGGAAGGGGTGGGGGTGGGTAGTTATTAAACTCCCCCCCACCCCCACCCCCACCCACCCCTCTCTCTCTCTCTCTCTCTCTCTCTCTCTCTCTCTCTCTCTCTCTCTCTCTCTCTCTCTCTCTCTCTCTCTCTCTCTATCTCTCTCTCTCTCTCTCTTTCCCTCTCTCCCCATCCCACCTCGTACCTAACGGTCAAATAATACAGTTATTGTGTTATTTATATGTGTATAAAATAAAATCTCAGGGAAATTAGTTTTTTCAGCACGTATATCACACAAGCGTTCGATCGTCACGCCGAAGACCCGGGTTTGATTCCCGACCTTGGTACAATGTGTGAAGCCCATTTTGGTGACCCCTGCCGTGATATTGCTGGAATATTGCTAAAGGCGGCGTAAAACCATACTCACTCACTCACTAACAAATTGTCGCCCCCTAGTATTTACACGTCGTGTGACAGATGTAGGACTTTATGATTGAATATCTGGCACTGCACTTAATAAAGCTTGCACATACCACTGTATTAGCATTTGTTGACCTGCCACTTAAAGTTGAAAATAAACATATGAACATTAACAATCGAAAAGTGCAGAAATTCTGCAACAGAAAAAAATCACGTTTTAAAGTCTGGGATATTTATAGTTAAATATAGAATATAGGTCCCTTGAATTGTCAGGTGTATCCACAGCGTGGCAGGCCTCTCGTAATGCTTAAAACAACCGCGTGTTACTGACATATTACCTGCAGAGACAGAGTAAGTTGACTAGACAGTCTGTTGTGAGGTTTCATATCAGTACTTCGAGTAATTTATAGTGCATGGAGATCAGCGCTTGGCGATGATGATGATGATGATGATGATTATTATTATTATTTAGTTATTATTATTATTATTTACAGATTAAAATAAAAAATGCAGGAAAGAGGGTTTGGGTTATCCTGGCACAGTCAGGCTGGTTAGGTTCATCATCAGCTCAGGGCCCTTGCCCCCTCTACACGCAGCCCTGACAGCGAAGGGGACTTCTCCCAGGAAGCGCTGCCTTGTCAAACCCACCCAGAATGTTTTGGAGAATGTGAAGACTCCCCAACACTGCAGCTTTCTGCATTACCCAGATTGTCAGGCTGTATTCCTGGTAGCAAACCCGGGTACTCTCCCAATGTCAGTCAACAGATTGGGAGGTACCAAACCTAAGGCACCGAGAACAATGGGGAGTCGAACAACTTGGTACCCGGGATGCAAGCGTGACATTTCGAAAGCGAGGTCCGCACATTTGCCATGTCTTGTCAATCACATTAGTGTCAAAAGGGACAGCAAGTTCAATAATATAAATGATTTCACCACCACCACCACCACAACCACCCCCATCATCATCATCATCATCATCATCATCATCATCATCATCATCATCATTATTATTATTTTTATTATTATTATTTGTATTATTACAGTTCCGAACAGTAATCCTTTCTGGACAGGAGGGTTCCGTTATAATGGGATTTTAGTGTACAGGAACAACCTTTACTAATTCAGTTTGAAAAAATATGTTTCAAACGAGAGGAAAACCTTATAACATTTTGTCCCGCCTATTTAGCGTAAAATCTATAACCAGAGAGTTGTTTGCACCATCGACGTTGGCAAGCCTGGTGATAAAGCTGCGGCCATTCCTAGACCTACACTACGTGAACACTTGAAATTTGTGTCAAAATATTGAAATAAGGTAACAGAATTTTCCGTTTCATCACCCTGTCTTAAACGAAAATACCTGTAAGGCGATTGCATCCATTGACATAGGCTTGAACAAAGTCTCCGTTACACCATGCTATTTTTCTTTAATTTATTGGCGCTTTTAATTTGTGTGTTAATCGAATTTTGTCAGTGCCTTAGGGAACGTCATGACCTGTAGTAGAACTTCAGAAGTTTGCTTTGCTCGCCGGAAAAATATATCACCAATCCTTTGTCATCGCCATGTTAAGCGTGGTGTTGTTGTAAGGATGTGTTTTTCTTAAGCGCAAACTACATTAAACACTGACGACGGTGAATAAAACGGCATTGATTTTGCTGGTAACCTTACGAGTGATTTCTTACGTTCGTTATTTACACAAGATCGTGTATGATTAATTTAGATTTTTCACCCCAGGGGAAAAATTGCATCGTCGTTTGATAAGCTATATCCATATTGATTAGATGAAACGTGATAAAAAATATTATCAATAAGGTTTTAACATTGATACTGTATATACATACGAAGGTTTTTATCAATCAATGAAAAATATTGTGAAAAATGTATATTTATCACATAAATGACAAGAACATTTTGCACATGCGATGACATCGGATAGTCTTGGTGGGAGCTCTTGTTTTTATTGCGTGAAAATTAGAGTTATCTCCCTTGGTGACGTGACCCTGAGCCTCGTTCTGACGGAATTGACATGGCGGTACAAAGATGAACTCGTTGTTCTTACCCTACCCACCCCCACATTACCTAAGGCAAGGTACGTGAACCTGGGGTCGCCATTCAACCATCAGTCCAAAGTCAAACGGGTACGTTTGATTTTTTTATGATGGTGACATCTTGCTGTTACTGTCCGAGCAAGGCTAACGCTTGGCTCATGAGTTCTCACAAGGACCGAGGAAAACAAAATCTAACCTGATTAGTGTATTTTGTAAGCTGAGTCGGGGACAAGGAACAAAACGATGCGTGAGGGGCTGGCGGTGTGAACGTGCTGCCTTACCTCCGAACGACGGCATATGTTTGAAGAGAGGGCCTCACCCAATCTGTGACTGGCGCCAAAACTGCACTACAGCCCCGCCCTTGCCCAGACACGGAGCGGCCTTCACCTTCCGTATATGTATCTACACGTCAGCAGTGAAGGCACTTGAATACTGCTACACCATAATTAATTTAATATTGCAGAAGTGACATTTCCCCAAACTTTATTGTCTGAACTATTATGTTAACGGTACGTATTTAATTTTGTGTGTTTGTTTGTTGTTTAACGCCACACTCAGCAATGTTCAAGCTATATGACAGCAGTATGTAAATAACCGAGTATGGCCCAGACAGTCCAGTGATTGATATCATGACCATCGATCCACGCAGTTCGGATACGGTGACATGCTTCAACGAAGTCAGCGAGCCTGACCACCCGATTCCGTTAGTCGCCTCTTACAAGCAGAGTCGCTAATCTGGCATAGTGTTTGTATGACATTTATAGTGTTTGTATGATATGTAACCATGTACAACAAAATGATTTGATACGCGCTGCTATTTCGAAAGGAAATATAAGCGTTAACAAGTTGGATAAACCATACGTTTATATGACATAATTCTACTTTGATAGGATAATTTCACTGCAGTAAGTGTAACGTATCTCGACGCTTATTGGTATCATAAACTCATAGAAATATGTGTAAAGTACCTCGACATTTACAGATAAGTAGGTGAGGTGAGGTGAAATGGGGTTTAATGTCGCGTCCAAGATTATTGCTCTTTTGGGGACGTGCATGCATGTGTGTGTGTGTGTCTGCTTGTTTTAGTCCGGACTAATGCCGATTTATAGTGCTAGCACACTGAGATTCCATGCCGCAGTTTAACATGAATACCCCACTCAGACACAGTATACTGACTCCGAGCCGACCAGTCCTTGTTTTAGCCCCTTAAAGCCGAGCGCCAGACAGGGTAAAAAGTACCATCTTTTAACGTATTTTGTATGACGCGGCCGGGGATCGAACTCCGGACCTTTCGCTGTCCGGGCGGACGCTCTACCATTAGACAACGGAGGTGGTCTTCACTGAAGTAAGCAACACATCTCGAAATTTACTGATGACATGTAACTGAAGCAACACATCTCGACATTTACTGATAACATGTAACTAGAGCAACACATCTCGATATTTACTGATAACATGTAACTAGAGCAACACATCTCGATATTTACTGATAACATGTAACTGAAGCAACTCATCTCCACATTTCCTGATAACATGTAACTAGAGCAACACATCTCGACATTTACTGATAACATGTAACTGAAGCAACTAATCTCGACATTCACTGATAACATGTAACTAGAGCAACACATCTCGACATTTACTGATAACATGTAACTGAAGCAACACATCTCGACATTTACTGATAACATGTAACTGAAGCAACTCATCTCCACATTTACTGATAACATGTAACTGAAGCAAAACATCTCGACATTTACTGATAACATGTAACTGAAGCAACTCATCTCCACATTTACTGATAACATGTAACTGAAGCAAAACATCTCGACATTTACTGATAACATGTAACTGAAGCAACACATCTCGACATTTACTGATGACATGTAACTGAAGCAACACATCTCGACATTCACTGATAACATGTAACTGAAGCAAAACATCTCGACATTTACTGATAACATGTAACTGAAGCAACTCATCTCGACATTTACTGATAACATGTAACTGAAGCAACACATCTCGACATTTACAGATAACATGTAACTGAAGCAACACATCTCAGTTGTTCTCGGGGACGGAAACGTGTCACGTGGTATGTAATGACACACGCCCACAAAACTATTTTTATCACAAAGAAGTTCGACTGAGTTCCTTTCAATCATGGGCAGATATTTGATTTTGTGAAGATCACACCGCCTCTTGTGGCGGTTTAATAGCCACACAAGCACACGGATAAAAAGAATCATCACTTTTACGCCGCAATATAAGGGGTAGTAACTTTACTATTTCTGTAAACATCGGGTCCGGGAGCTGTGGTGTAGTATCTCAAAATCAAATAGTACCTACTTAGAGGAAGTTAAGTAAACATAAGCACAAGTGCGTGGAATTACTTGATCCTCTGTTTTAGCTTCAGCCATGTTTTAAGCTAAGTAAAAACCCATTTATTTCTTTGTTTACACACAAAGCGACCCAAGGTTATGTTTCAGAAGACAAACGCATTTTAAGTGCCCAATTTAAACTTCAGTACAACTTTTCACTGTATCCAAAGCGGTAACCAAGCAAGCTCGTTTTTTTTTCTCTCTGTCACTTGTGGCGTATTTGGGTAAACAGGCAATAAATTATTCGTTGAAACCGTGAAGATTTGATAACGCAGTCATATCCGATATATACCGTCAATCATACAATAAACATAGACGTGTGTTATTTATGCCTGTATGGACGAGGTGGAGCAGGCCCGTGTTCTGGAGAATAGCCTCGCTATGTCGGAGTTAAATAAAGCGGCAGAAAATAACCCGTTATGTCGCTACTCCTTGGATGATGCATATATGTCACAATTCTTTGATAACACCTAATTCATCTAATTATCACCGCTATTTTATCTTTGTTTTGACATTGGAATCTGTTTCGCCGAATAGACGAGACTGACTATTATCTGTCGTTGACGATTTATGTTTATAGATACCTTACAAGTTGAGTGTTATGTTATCGAATCATTTATCGGGCGGGGGCTGGGATATGTTTAGAGATAGTATACCGTTTTGGTATTTAAAAAAAACGCATTTTTTTGTGAAAGGTGGAGCCCATCAATTTAAATATGAAAACCATATGTTGAAGTTCAGTGACCTCTCGTAAACATCTACAACTCGAAATGTGTCTGATCTAGAAAAGACCAATAACCTCGAATGACCTTATAAGGGAGTAATGTCTTGTTCATTTCGTCTATCCGTTGAACACTAAGTCAGGACATCCCCGCAATATCCACATGGAAAGAAGTTACGCACCACTCATTTATATTCATATATTCCGACTCCGTGAACATCCGGGTTAGAATTGATCTTCGACAACTCATGCTTGCCCTTAGTGGCAACTAACGAGCTCGGGAGGTCAGGCTCGCTCACTTGGTTGATGCATGTCATCGTATCCCAATTGCGTAGATCGATGCTCATGATGTCATTCAATGAATTGGCTGGCGTTGAACAACCAACCAACCAAATACCATATTCTGAACTTCCATGTCTCTTTGGAAATATCTACACATGCCATTGGCCTCATTTTGATAAATTTAAAAATCACTGAGACCTGATGAAGTGTTGGTATGAGAACACCAGATGTCCGTCCGGATGGTTTCAAGGGTTTGATCACATTAAATGATGCAAAAAGGCTTGTAAAGAGACAACTGAACAGGTAGTCAAGTAACTTTTTGCTTTGAAATAATGACAACTGTATCATTATGTAAACGATATCGGTTTCTGAGTTCAATATCAGAATCTCACCTTATAAACAATAGCAACAACGCTCCGTCATAAAAACTCAGAATTTGATTTTATAAATATTTTATGTCGAAATATAAAGTTATCAGTGCTAATTATTTTCGAGGTGTAGGTGTATTTTTCCCGTTATGGACCCTTGCTTCAAGACTCAATCAGTACATGCAGCAAATCCTCTTGCACCCCCTCCTCATCCCTAACGTCCAACTACCCGGTCTCTGTACCGCCATATCCCCTGGAATGGTATCCAGTTACCCCGTCCCGCTCACATTGTTCCCCGCCCCACTCCCCTCACCCCCCCCCCCCCCCCCCACCCCCTCACCCCACCCTCTCCCCACACTTCCGCCATCACTCACTGCCTTCCTGTTGAAGCAGAGACCATCTCCCTGACCAACAGATGTTCTCCCTCATCATCCATCAGTGTACCCGTCACCTGTCTTCTGTCCGCATTAATCACAGGCTAATGTGACAGAGACAACAAGCACATGTGTCGCCGTATGCCGTTCCTGACACCACACACAGCCAACTGCCAAATATACGAGTTGTCTGCCCTTGGAATTTGCATAACGCTTGGGACTCCCGCAAGATCCCGGACCAGATACATTTGTTCTCGACACATTACGATATTCAAAAGCTAATGAACCTGAAGGGACATCGCTCGTTCAGTCGCTTGTGCACAGTATCCCCCTCATCTTTGTTCCTGCACATTGCAAGCAAGCACAGTCTCCGTGCGAGACAACCAACTCCAGGGATCTTAAAGGGGGGTTGTGTTCCACCATTCTCAGCTCAGCCCAGTTTACGTTTTGACGTTGTAATAAGTGCATTATGTAATTGAAAAAAACAACATTAATCGCACTTAATTTCAGGGCTGTGAGATTTTTATTTCCAGCATAAACAGATGCTCTTTTGTAAATAAATGCAATTAACGAACTGTTTTATTTTTAATACTCTTGTCATCAAGAAAAGGGAACATTTTATTTTTTCCTACAATGATAGAGATATGTAAAAATAATTAAGTAAATGAGGACTTTATTATTCAGAACAAATCGCGCGACTAACCATCTCCGGAACCTAAAATAGTTGCTCCCAAATAACATCTGGATTTGCAAACAAGAAAAGTGGTGATCAAACGACTTGAACAAAATGTGCTTGGACTTGCTGTTGGTCCGAGCTCAGTGCCCCTTTAAAGCCACTTCATTCCGTTCGGGATTTCGCTGGTCAACTAAAGAGTTAAACGCAATCTGTGATTGAGGGTCAGAAGTGACTTCGCTACAGCCGACTATTTACAGATTTCCGGTCTTTTCGGTGTATGGACGGTGTCTAATTTGTAGATGTCGGATTAGCGAGAGTCCGTTTTATTAAATGGTCAGTTTTTTCTTCCAAATAAGATAAGTAAACAAACCCGGACGTAATCCAAAACAAAACCGCATTCCGTAATTGGACGTATCTAAAATGGTGTCATTGAGATAGTTTCTGCTTAAACACGTTAGTGTATTATATTCTAGTACTACTCAAATTTTGTTAGGGGTAATCCTATTTAAATATACACTTGACATATTATGAGAATCAGTTTTGTGTAAACATATCCCTGTCAAAAGTAGAATAGTATATATCAATTAAATTGGACCAGATAAGCATGTGATACGCCCATGTAAAATAATAGTATAGCAGACATTTCACCCATCGGATCCACTTTATACTGAGAACATGGTACGTCCTCTGTCTATCTCATCACTAACTCAAAACACTGTACAATCACTTTTTTCTATTGTATTGTGGAATCTGTTGCGATGGCATTTTTCATTAATGCTTTAACCAAAAATATCATCACTGAAACCAACAATACAGCTTAGATAGCGTCCATAATAATAATCTTAAATCATCACTCAACCAAACACAGATAATAATGCATGATACAATATCGACGTAGGTCAAATATGAGTGTGCTCTCAACAACACTAATTTGGAGTACACACACTCCACAGTGTAAAGGAATATCGCATGAGCCTTAATAGACATGCGGTATCGAGTTATCGTATAGTGAGATATATGAAATTGATAATAATGATATGGACACATAAGCGCGGGCTGTTTCAGTGGACCGTGTCGGTGCCAGTACTAGCAACAGGTGTCTCGGTGCTTATCAAGCTGACGTCCTTACCCTGGTGTAACGCTCTAAATCACCCTCATTATAAAACGGGCGGTGGATTATGCCATTAAATCGTCTTTCTTCATTGTAAGTACCATGTCACTTGTAAATCACCACCTGTCGTACAACATTTGCAGTATTTTTTATACCATTGACAATTTAGACAATAACGATAAGACAGTGCTGTCCTAATAAACTGTTTTGTTTGTTTAGATTTAAAAAAGTGAATTGGACGATTGATATTTAAAAAGATGAATGCTTTTTGTATTTATGTGTGTTTACAAAACACATACTGCCCCGCCCCGCCCTCGGTGTAAGTGTTTGCAGTTAATAGGAACTTACTCAATGGCGGGTAGTTGGGGTGTTTGCGTCATAACCTATGGCATTGTTTTACGGGTAGATCCCAGGTTTGAAACACAGGGGCACTGGGGTGTATTTGTTCAAATAGGTGTGGTGTATTAGACGAAATGTAAGAGCACACTACTTGAAACAGGAAATATTCAAGTGTTAATTTCATCTACATGTGATCTTATAACCCAGGTGTTAGAGTGAGTGAGTGAGTTTGGTTTTATGCCCATTTTAGCAATATTCCAGCAATACCACGGCGGCGGGCCTCCAACATGGGCTTCACACGGGTGCTAGTAATGGTCGAGACGCCAGGTCCAACGGTAAGACTCATTTAGAATCTTCGCATTGTTCATTGAAACTATTGTCACGTGAAGCTGTTGCGTTTCTCCAAATAGACATTATGACAATGATTGTCGACGTTAGTTGTAAATGTCGAAATTAATACCATCCTCGAGATTCTGGTGCACAAAGTGTCCCTAGTATTGCATGATTGTCATAAATGAGGATTAGACGGTAGACTTGTCTTTATAAGCAATTATCATTGGTTTTCATGCTATCGACCACTGATTCGATCATTTTCAAGTCCAGCAATATCACGGCAGGGGACACCAGAAATGGGCTTTACACACTGTACCCATGTCGGGAATCAAACCCGGGTCTTCGGCGTGACGAGCTAACGCTTTCACCACTAGACTACCCGACCGCCCCCTTAAATTAGGATTAACCTTATGCATTATTATAGATGGGTTCTGTGCCCATTATTTTTGCTGGGCGGAAGATATGATGGGAGAGAGTCATAGAAGAGGTTCCTGCTTGGAAAAGTCATGTCTTGGCGAGTCTTCATTCGAGCCTCAGGTCAAGATCATTTCCTGATATGACAATGCTCCACTGTCTATCGTCATCTCAAATAAAGCCAAGCATCTCTTTTTCAGACCAGGAACTCTTCGATGTCTCTGAATGTTCACAGGAATGTGTCTGTGCACACATAAGTGAGTGAGTGAGTATGAGTTTTACGCCATTTTTAGCACTATCCCAGCAATATCACGGCGGGGGACACCAGAAATGGGCTTCACACATTGTACCCATTTGGGGAATCGAACCCGTGTCTTCGACGTGAGGAGCGAACGCTTTAACCACTAGGCTACCCGACCGCCCCTTGTGCACACATAAGGGAGGTCATTATCACAAGTACATTGATATGTAGCCACTAAAACATTTTACAAAAAAACAAAACAATCATATATTTTTGTTCCAGAAAATCTAAGTGAGGCAATTGCCTATTGTGGCTATAGGGAGCTCCGACGCCCGTGGTGGGTATTGTGTAACAGCCTTCCAATTGCGGGCGCTCCTTAATTTGTTTTGAGTAGTATAGCTGGAATAATTCTGACGTCGTGGAATAATTCTGACGTCGGAAACAATTACGATGAAAACATTCACAAATCGTGTCAAATTACGGCGTTTGAGATGTAACATTTCCATTGTCAAATCCTTTGGATTTTATTAATTATTATCTGGTTATTTCAGCATTAACACGTGTTTTACCATTTACCATTTACCACAATGGAACAGCACTCTGAACGGCGACATCGTCAAACAAACATCGTGTTCTTTTTTTCGAAAATGACCCAGTGAGAACCTGGTAACCTTGAACTTGAAATGTATTGAGTCACTGGGTACAAGCTCCTCCATAAACTGGTAATCAAACATGAAATATGTGCTTGTAACTTTCACAAATCACTTGTCCAACTGGTCATAAACGTATAAAACGTCAGTATTAAACTCCCTCCGACTGTGAATACGCTTCGTATTTTCAAACCTTATTAAAAATCGTACGCACGATCTCTTCAATATAAGAGGTCTTGACACATCAAAGATTATCAATTAATAAATTTCAAAAGTGAACGGAAGACAGCGTAATGGCGACCGCACGTGCATGTCGTGTTTGAAATGTGTGACGGGTCCTTCCTGTCTAGACCGCGGTGTTTTCTCCCGTCTATGTCTTTACGACAGTCCCTGTGAGGAGCCTTTCATTCAGGCTCTGTGGAGAGTCCAAGAGAAAATTCTGAGAAAATAGTATAAACGGCCACAAAGCCAGCGCTTAATTACTCGACGAAAAGGTAATTTGTTACACCCTGGTGAGATTGCAATGGATTTTAAGACTATTAGGAAATTCATATCGGCGTCCATGCTGGTCCACACGAGATGTGATGTGGCGAAGCCACACGGTACAACCTGGTAAGAGACCCGTCTCCACGATTAATATGTCATTGGCAATAGCGGCAGTGTTGAGCAAACAGACCCGAGGGGTCTCTGAGAGTAGAATGGGATGCACAGAGCAACTTATGTAGTCTTAAAACGACTGTTATCTGTATGTGCAAACCCGACGCTTGCTACAGTAACCAATAATGCCATCTGCGTCCCAGGTGCGAACGATGCGGCTGACTTGGGACTGTCTTTAGGTATCGTTTATGTCGCTGCGTGGTCGTGGACCCAGTTTATGGGTTGGCGGCAGAAAAGTAGGGTAACCGAACAGGTGTCTTCGGCATCTGTCCAGTTTTTAGGTCAAGTGGTAGCTCTGTGGCCGGTCCTGGTATCGACGTGTCATCATTTGGGAACTAGGTGTGCTAGGATATGTGGTTGGCCGGGTTTGGGTAATTGCAGCCATTTTGTTACTGACAGTAGATTCTGCTTCATTTAGTGTACCCATGTGGGGAATCGAACCCGTTTTGTACGCGTCGGGCGATGGCATTGGCCGCGAGGCTAACCCATTAAGACGCACATACGTCACTCAAGATACACATCGCTTTGTCATTCAGACACACATCGCAAGGTTATTCAAACACACCGAATGGCATTCAGACACTTATCGGTATCATTCAAACACACCAAATGTCATTCAGGCACTCATCGCCATGTCATTCAGACACACATCCATATGCTGTTTAGACACATATGGCAATGACATTTAGACACATCGCAATGTCATTCACACACATCGCCATGTCATTCAGACACACATCCATATGCTGTTTAAACACATATCGCAATGACATTCAGACACATCGCAATGTCATTCAGACATATATCGCCATGTCATTCAGACATATATCGCCATGTCATTCAGACACATCGCCATGTCAATGAGACACACATACTCATGTCAATGAGACACACATACTCATGCAATTCAGTAACATATCGCTGTCAATCAGACACTCATCGTCATGCCATTCAGCCACATCACTATCTATGTCATACAGACACGCATCGCCATGTCAATGGAAACACATACTGGTACTTATGTCAATCAGACACTCAACGCCATGTCATTCAGACACATGCAGTCATGTCATTCAGACACACATCGCTGTGTCAGTAAGACTCACATGCTCGTTTCAATCAGACACACATATCTAACATAAACCATGAAACTGAGACGTGCCACATGTGTTCACGTCTATGCCAAACTGACGTTGAGTCATGTCAATCGTTACGTCGGTAATTGCGCGTAGTGTTTAGCAGCACTAATTGCTGTAGTGTTAGGAGGAATGGGGAAAGCATATGCCGGGGAAAGTATATATCGGGGAAAGTATATATCGGGGAAAATATATATCGGGGAAAGTATATATGGGGAAAGTATATCGGGGAAAGTATATATCGGGGAAAGTATATATCGGGGAAAGTATATATCGGGTACAAGAATCACATTACCGTGTCAGATCTCACAGCACAGCAACAGGGGGCAAAGGTTAATCCGGCCAAGTGACGCTAATCTAACGTAATCCAGTCGGCACCGTTACGATACCTCGTTATTGACTTCACCTGTCAACATGGGGAAGACAGGAAGAGAGGAGAAGAATGGAAAGAGGGAGGGTGGGTGAGTGAGAGAAATGTGGAGAGAATGGAAGAGACGGGACACACGGGAGGGAGAGAGTCGATGAGTGTGGGAGTTTTCACGCCGCTTTCAGCAATATCGCGGCCGGGGACTTCGAAGCATTACCTAGTCATGAGGGATCGAGTGGGCGGGGCTGAATATTCTTTTTCGCCACCTTTAGCAATATTCCAGGTACATCTTAACAGAGGACACCAACAATAAATTAACACATTGTATCCATGTGGGGAATCGAACCCGGATTTGCGGCGTGAAAAGCGAAGGCATTAACCACAAGGCTAGGAGTGAGTGAGTATGGTTTTACGCCGCTTTTAGCAATATCCCAGCAATATCACGGCGGGGGACGCCGGAAATGGACTTCACACATAGTACCCAAGTCGGGAATCGAACCCGGGTCTTCGGCGTGACGAGCGAACGCTTTAACCACAAGGCTAGGATGATGTCGTGATTGATACAATATATTAACATGGCTGAGTCTGTCATCGTACCCAGACAACATCCGTGTTCATGCTATCAACCTCTTTTTTTTGAATCAGGTACGTTTTACAACAATACGACAATATGATCTTTCAGCTTAGCGCTACTTTGAGGAAGTACAGCATAATAAAGATCTTAGATTTTTACCACATTCATAAAACCCATCCCTGAGTACGGGTATAACCATTAGGTCTTTGAAAGGCATTTAGAAGTGATACACATGAGGAAGAGAATATATGGATGTCAACTTCTTTATTATGAGGAACACAACGTTTCGGAGTATATGCTTACTCCTTCATCAGGTGAATGAATGCTATGAGGCAGAGAGCCATTGTTGATAAACATCTTTCCGCGTATTAAATCTTTTTTTTTTCCCGTTATATACCCGGTATGAGTCAAAGTCGAGATTTCATAAAAGTCATAAAACTGAACTACCAATGGTTAAAATGGGTCTGTGTGAAAGATGGCACAACGGGTGGTGATGACGTCATGTCAGGTTGTCAAGCGAATGACAACTGCAAATAAACACACCCCTTTACAGAAAATATTTGTTATTTCAAGTAAATTTGTTTTAGGTGCGCCAATAGAACTCCTTAACGAAGATGATGTGTGTACACTGATTACGATAAATCACGCTGGGAAGTATAAAAATATATACAATGTAAATACATCCAGAAACATTGTAAGGGCTATGGCTTTGCGCCCTGTATAATCCTATCTTGTTTAGCCAATTTACCATTTGAACAGCTGTCTAATTGGGACTAGGGATTTTTGTCACCAGGGTAATAATGTTCCCCCATTTGAACCACGCCTACCACGTCTGCAAAATGCCCCCCCCCCCCCCCCCCCCTCCCAAGTCAAACATCGTTGCCACATATTTAATGTCAAACTGTACCCTGCCATGAGTTTCAAAAACTCGTTTATTTCAGGGGGTAAAGGGCAAAACGGGGCTGGGGGTCTTTCAAAAAAAATAATGACAAGCTGTAAAAGAGGGTCAAATAAATGACGTTTTTTATTACAGTGAAGAAAACCTATTCCCCCACCTAACGGCGACCTTATGCCGCATCCATGGTCACTCAGTGCCCCATACCACCCCTTCATGACCTACCCTGACCCCCCCAACCCCATCGCCCATCCATACCCCGTTACCCCCAACTCTGTACTGCACCCATGTACCTACCACACCCCCAACACCTGACCATATCACATCCCTATTACCCCCCCCCCCCCCCCGCCACCACACTCCCAACACCTGACCATATCACATCCCTATTACCCCCCCCCCCACTCCCAACACCTGACCATATCACATCCCTATTAACCCCCCCCCCCCGCCCACACCCCACACACATTCGCCACTCCGTCAACACCACCCTCCCTACCCCACCAACCCCCACACGTTTGCCACCCCACCCCCCACCAAACCCTGACGTCTCGCCTCTCCAAGTCTACCCCCTTCTGATTGCTCCAAACGCATGTTATCAACATGACTTCTAAACCTCATTAGTCAAAATTCCCTGAAACAAACAAACACAAGTTTACCGCCCCTAACCTTGTGTACCCTAGTGCAAACAGAACGCCAGCCCACCGTCCCTCCTCCCTTGCATTGAGGGGTGTCGGGCCAGTCAGCTCGACCCCCGGACGCCGGTACGCGAGTAACGTGATAGCTACATTGATTTCAAGACCCCAAGTAATGATATTTCGTGTCGCATATATTGCCTAGCAAAACCGCTTGTTTTGACTTTTAAGAGTGCTGCTTAAACAGTGATATTATCAAATTTCCTAATTATAGTTTCTTCAAGCGCTTCGATCGCCGTCGTCTCAACCAGGCTTACGGGAGTGGGGCCGCAACGTGGCCATGCCGTGCGTTTCTTCTCAAAAAGCATATGAAATTGGAAGAGAAATAATTAGACGAATGAAAACCTGGGTTCAATAAAACTATGTGCTCAGAAATTCCCCTACATTGATTAGTTTATTTTGCCTTATTTTGATATTGTACTAAGCCATTAACTCCGGGAAGGGGTTTACTTTAGATCGAGGTTTGTAAATTTGCTTGTAGAAAATCACACAGACCGCTTCGGGATCCGTATCGTCACGCTTCTGAACACAATGCCCTATATTTTAACTACCATCTACCCCAGTGTCGTGTTACATGGCGATTTTATCAGCTTGGTTAAATGAAACTTTTTGGCAGTTAAAACAGGACTCAATTTAGCTTGGAAATTACCCAGGAATAGATTTGACATTGGGTGGGTGTGTCCGTGTGGCGGTCACCATGGTGACAGTTTCAAGCGATTGAGCTCAGTGCGTCATTACAAGTCTAACTCAAATCCCTGTTTCATATTCTTGTGTTTCCACCCGTGTCACATGTCTACAGTTAGGAAATTACATATACAGTGTAGACACAAGCTCATTACATTAACCCTTCAAACGCGGTGTACAAATTCATGCAAACTAATTCAAACTTTTTTTTCTCAAAATCAATACATCATATACCCAGTCGTGAGCGCAAGAAAAGACATTTCAAATGAATACCCACACTGTATGTCTCTATGTTTATGTAAAACAAAACTAATACGAAAAGCGATCTTATCGTGACAGTGGTTAAAGACTAGCCGTAGCTAGCGCCAAATGTATTAGAAGCCTATCTTGGCAACGTGTGTTGATTGACTCCCAGTAGATAAAGCTTGGGCTTCCCCTCTCGCCTACAGGCGTAAGAGCTACCGGCAGTGGCACTGTAACAGCATGGAGACAAATTTCAATATAAACGAGGCATGATTGCTTAGCAAAGTTGACAATTTCATAATTTACTATAGCCAGCATTCATTACATAGGCTAAGTGTCGAAATACGGAGAGGTTTTAATTTTCATATGAATAATTAATTATATAGCATGTGTCGGACCAAAACTCCTGGGAACAGAAAAAACACTTGTAGAGCATTTCAAGACCGCCATCGTGTTTCCGGATTAACACATGTTACACGAGCGCGAAAACGCAGCCTTAAAATGGCCGCTGGTTTTCGGGGCCTTACGTTTGATAGAGTTGAAGTTATCGCCACAATGAAAGAGCGTACTGAATCGGAACAAGTAAAAATGTACAACACAAAGTTTTTTCTCTCCACAACATGCTTTTTGATGTGTTTTTAGATTACAGGAGATGTGATCCAATAACGTTGCTTTTAAAAACACGTTCCGGGCGCTGGCTGCACGTGCATTCACGCTCTCAGCGCTTAAATCAGCCCTGCTTTTCGTGGCCAGCGCATGCAATGGTTGTACAATTCTTAATGACAGTTTAGTTGAGTTAATGGACTTAAACGCAGTGTAAAGTCTGTGAATCAAACGCGACAATCTGCTTATTTCAGGGCAGCATTTCCGGTGTGAGCGCTAACTTGTCGTTATGGCTAACTTACCACTATCACTAACGTATTTATTAACGTTAATGCTTCGATGAGTATGTGTTAGGTATGAATATGTGCGACTTTTATGTCTCTTTATCAAAAACGGAATGGATTATGTGATTTTAAACGAAACATGTTTTTTTAAATCGTGGCTCAGGGAGGGTTTAACTTTCCTTATTTGCATATTTAAATTTATTAATTTTTGTCCTTGTTAAAAGGAAATATTTTGCTGAATTCGATGTGTGAATATTTAATGTTTTACCTGTTAAATATTATTTTTGGTATGTGATATGTCATCGACGTAAGTGTAAAAATAAGTAAGGTATCTGTCTATTCTGACCTCGACCTCTCCAGTCCCTTGCGCCAATCTGCATAATCTATTTTAAGCACAGAACATTAAGGCCTTCGTTAAGTTAAACATTTCCTCCCTGTTATTAGAAACATATATCCTTTCCTTGAGAACGTCGTGAGTAGGACTGGTATTACCGACACGATATAAAGGTATATTTATAGCATTGACACGCAGCAGTGATTTTCAATGTAATATACAGAACGTAGCATACACAATGTGCGTCATATATCATTCACTAAAATACCTGTTGTTTCTTCTGTGTGAATGAGAAAGTGAATGCGTGTGTGAGACGCTATTACGTTGTATGACAAACTGCACGACTAACGAATTGGGTTAGATTTATTTTTATGGGACATTTATTTCTATTTCCACTTGGGCAGAAATATAAGAGTTTACTATTGCCTGGTGTGGAGTTGGTATTCACAGATCGATAATCCATCGTATCCTACCTAGCGTAGAGTAGGTGCGTCCGTGCAGAACGTACTATCACCTAGTCGAATCTATATAACCTTCCTGATTGTTTAGATTATCAATTTTGTCTTTTTTAATCAATCATAAACTATTGGATATGAAATTATATGTTATTCGTGCATGGGCAACTTGCATATGTTCCTTGTATAGAATGTATTTTGTAATATTGTATACTGATGGGAAATAATAAGGGAACAGATAAGAAGGGAAATCTTTGTCTCACAATATATTCCTCCAAGGTCACGATGTTCCTCCAAGGTCACGATATTCCTCAAAGGTCGTGTGCTTGTCTGGTTGTGAGGTGACATCGAATATGCTATTATTTCCCTTCTTGCATAATTTTCATTACATTTAGTAGTAGTTGTTGTGGCAGTTTTTGTGGTATATGACACTGTGTTCCCGTAGTTTTCGCCATGAGTATATGTCACTAATTTCGCCGCCTGTCTCAGTCCTGCATTATGTTAAGAAGGCGATGAACTTTAATCAAAGTACCCGGAATCGAATCCAGGTCTTAGATTGAACGTTTCAAAGGAAGCCATGGAACGATACCAATAGGCTGGACGGTCTGAAGTAACACGTGACATAAATACGTCATAAAGAAATGCCCAGTGTTATGACTATCACTAAGTAGCCGTAAGCCTCGTTTGGGGACTATGCAGCTCTTGGAATGGGCGTTCGGTGACAACCTCTAACCACTAATCAGACCACTTCCCATCTGTATAAGTGAACATTAGAGCTAGAACTCAATCAGGACATCTTCAAAATATATACACGCCTTTACATTGATATATTCCGCCCCCATGAAAATCCGGGTAAGAATTGGTTCAGAGCAACATCAGAGGCGACTAACGGGATCGGGTGGCCAGGCTGGCTGACTTGGTTGATGCATGTCACTGTATACCAATTGCGTAGATCGATGGTCATGATGTCAATCACTGGACCAGACTCGATTATTTACATACCGCCGCCATATAGCTTGAATATTGCAGAGTGCCGCCTTAAACAACAGAAATTTACAGGAATTCATTTTGAGTGCGGATATACCCTGGAGATGAGGTTTATGCATGCCTTACATGAAGGCGTTTCGTAGTTGTCTGAAACAAGGACATCAACTCATTTTATCTGGGACCACTTCCGATGTGCAAGTTGCAAATGTGGCTTCCTTCTTGAATTCGTCTCCTACTTGCTTCCGGGGAGCTAACAGAAAGTATCAAACAAACAGGACAATTACAAACAAACAAAATGCCTTGAAAATGTGATGTGACTCCGTCAATACATTATGTTATCATATCAAATAGCCATTTAAAAAAACAACGTATGCTGTACCAAGTTTCTGATGAAACCAACTTGTTTTCGTTTAAAAAGTTATATCCTCATATTGAAATACAGAAATCTGTTCCATGGATACAATTGTGCTTCTGCCTACTTGTGTCATATACTGAACACAAGTGTCCGGAATCAGAATATGTTTATGATATTGTATGCTCAGTCTTCACTATAGAAATGTCCCCAACAATATTCACGATCCCTGACATTTATTGTTTAATAAATGACATGATCCAGTAGTTGATAACCATGGTGATCTTGCACCAGCTTTTCATCAGATATCGGTAGTCTCAAGAAGAGACCATTCTTTAATAGTGGTTAAAGCGCTTACTCATCACGCTGAAGTCCGGGTTCGATTCCCAAGGTGGGTACAATGTGTGTAGCCCATTTCTGATGTGTCCCCCCCCCCCCCCCCCCCCCCCGCCGTGTTACAACTAGAATGTGGCTAAAAAACGCCGTAAAAACAGTGTTGTGTTGATGCTAATTGTTCGAGTATACGATTGTTGTGTATTTGGAGACTGAATGTGAAGAGATGTTTATTCAACTACACATAGACGTGTGTGTGTGTGTGTGTGTGTGTGTGTGCGCGTGGTGTGGTGTGGTGTGGCGTGGTGTGTGTGTGTTTGTGTGTGTGTGTGTGTGCATGGGCGGATCCAGAGGGGGTGGGGGAGAGGTCCAGGGGGGTACGGAACCCCCACCCCACCCCCTTTTAAAAACCAAATGTAGTATGTTCTCGGCAGTAAAATTAATTGAGAGAGGATTTTGATATTTTAGACCCCTCCCTTTTAAAATGCTGGATCCGCCCTTGGTGTGAGTATGTGATGAATATTATATAGATCGACTAAACTTCGAAATATCGTTGAGTTGTGTGGTATATATCGGGAACTGTCGATGGCAATTCGATTGGCCCGAGTTCGTTGAACATCAAGTTAATTGCAGAGGTACGAATACAATGTTTTCAGCTTGGCTTTACTGGAATTAGCCAACAGGGAGATACAAATGTGCTTTGTTGGATTACTGTCACGTCTTCTGTCGTCCATGTCCTGATCATTTAATTATAGATGTCAGTACATTGTGTCCGTTCAGGAATTCAGGATCAGCTTCCGTCCCCAATACCAAAGCCAACTAAAACGGGGATTGGGTGGTCCTGTGTGTTGGCTGTTTGCGTGTCATCGTAACCCGGTAGCGTGTATCGGTGCTCATGCTTTCAGTCACTGGTTTGTCTTGTATCGTCTTGTATTTACACACAGTCATCATATAGCTGGAATATTTGTACTGGGTAAAATAACCTTTACTTACTCAGTAAACTAAACACTATCAGTACATACCTGAAATAAATTTTTGTTTCAACTTTGAATAAAAGAAAGCGAGCTGGATTAAAAAGACGCAGGACTAATTACTGTCACATCATTTTTCCCCATTACAGTTCAGGTTATAATTTTACCGTGGAAATATTCCACATTTGTTCTTATAAAATATTCGCCATTATTCTCCAATTTGACATGTGACATGATTAATAATGTCAAAGTTAGTCATTGTAATACTTTCACATTGAACCTAAGTTTATGATTGTAATCTGTTTCAAAGAATATATGTAAAATGACGGGCTGCTAAATACCATAATTACCAATAACACTAGTACCTGTAGAGATGGTTAACTCTTTGATAGGCCTGGGGATTAAGTTCTTATTTTCGATAGCTACTGCAGTGTTCCTAAGCAGTGGCCTCGTCCACAACAGGAACTTGACACCCATAAAACTGTGTTTTGACTGACAGTAATGTGACGATACACAACATAGAAACTATATCTCTGGTTCATTACCTATGTGTGTATATATGTGTGAGTTTGCGTGTGGATGTTTTTGCAGATGTCTGTATAAAAATAGTTTGTACAGGTTCAGGATACGAAAAAAATAACATTCGCGTTATATTGAAAACATAATTTCCTCCTCATCATATGAAACGCCGATACTGCTTACTGAGAAAACAGCGTATTTTAATAAACACTAAAAGGATGGTTCAGTGAAAATATTCTTCAAATAAACTCAACCATCAATGTCATGGAATTATGCTTCGACCTGGTTAAAGAGAATATAGTGTAGGTTTTGAAAAACAATAGAAAGTGTAAAGTATATTATATTAGTTGACACGATTTCACTGTAAGAATGTACATCACGCTCGGTGTCATGTGTGTTGAAGTTTGCACCGGAGAGCGGAATTTCCACATATACGTACTGGCGCCGTATAACGAGTACGTGGTAAAATGTGGCTGCTTCTGTAACAGCTTACCATGTTGTATGATTTCAGTGTTGTTCCGTGTGATCGATAATTCTACTGTATTGATCTGGGTTGTTTCCAATAACACTTCATCATGTTTGCAACTTTCGAGTTCACGTTGCCGCGTTTCTTTGTATATTTAATGTGAAATCCGAATGTTTGTTGATCTCAACAATTGGTAAATACAGTCTTTAATATCACTCTGTTTCAAAATCTAGTCCTTAGATTTGAACTCTGTGTTGGTTCATTTTTGGAAAATATATTTAGCCGAACAATGTTAAATGTCATCAACCACTTTATATCGGGTCGACTTGGGCGACATAAACAGGTCACTGTGTGCAGCTATGAAGGGCCACCTGTCGACCATCTCTCCCCCCACCCCTCCCGCTACCCCCCACCTACTCGTTGTGCTTGTTTTTACTAATAGCTGACGAGAGAACCTAACTCCAAATTGCCTTGGTCTATATAAACAGGTTTCGGCGGAGGGGGGTATCCAATATCACGCTACCCCTGCCTCGTACCTGTCTCGTTGAGATCCACCAGTAACTGCCTCCCATCACTCCATTCCGTACCCCAGCAAGAAATTAAACTTGCGAGTGATTTGGTATCGGGTAGCTATATCCACGTGACACGCCAGGGCCGCGGACTGTGTCAAGATCTTGCGTTACAACCGCAAGTGACAGTTTTACTGAGAAAAACACAATCTCGCTCCCTTTGCATCCAATTGCAAACTCCCCGCACACCTGTTGGGAATTTCTCTAATTAAGATAAGACCCTGAGGTGCGAGTCTGCTGACCCAAGACTTGGGCTACCGGTGTCCGCGGACACTTGTGTGGACACAGGAGATTGCAGAACAGGCCCTGTCATTTTCCAACAGTAGCTAATTACAAGTGTTGCTATGAGACCCATATGCTGAGATGCGGTAATTAGTACTGTGGTCGGGGGGACAAGTGACGCACACAGATTACCGTAATTAGGTAATTTACGGCAAGAGATCAAGTCATTGCCGAGATGTCGTGACTGGAAAATACAACAACGTCATGAACACCTAGGATGTTAATATTTTGATATTCGTGATATTATTAATATCTTGATATTCATGACTCCTTTATCTGCTAAACCCATAAACAAATCTATCCTCATTTCCAGGGATAGGAAAACACGACGTGTACCATGATGGAATTTACAACCTTGGCATTAAATGTTTTATCATTTTAGCTTGAAATCTGTGAACATTACATACATGTGGCAATTCGTATGAAATAGCATTTGAAACGGGTTATTTTAAAACTGAAGGTTTGAAATGGTAACTTTATTAACGTTTTATTTCTTTCACAACCTATTTGAATTTTTCATACCGCTTCTGTAGGTGGTGTATTTGTATAAATAAGAATATTTTTAGCTCAGATGAATGTGAAGCATAGAGACAATTTATGAGGTACATAAAACTGTAAGGTTTTATCAGACGTACGATCTGCTAAATTGAAGTTGGACCTATCTATTTTTTGCAGTGGCCATTAACAGATGAAATCAGAATAAATGTTTTTGAATTTGATGTAACCTGACGGTGACAACCAACGCGAGGAAATACTTCAAACCATCATACTTCATGTCCTCACAATTTTCATTTGAAATTCAACCAACTGCTCCACGCAAAATTCTATATTAATGAAGTCGTACCGATAGAGATATTATTTATTATGTATTTGAAATATGATTCATACATGTGTTTGACAAGCATAGGGAAAGTATGAAAATAGTCGTTGTAGACGTCATTTAAAGGAGTCCTGTTCGATCAAAACATATGACTCCTTTAACGAAACGTCAAAATCGTGACCAGAATTGTGGAGTTTGTCACAGTAGACATTCAACTGATAACAGAGAAAATCACGTTTTAGTTTTACCTACTGTTTGTTGAATAGCTTTTTTTATTTCCAGCCAATTTTGAAGCGTTCTGTGACGGTCTCGTGAGGCAATCCCTGTGTCGGAACAGAAACACATACATGAACTTGAAACTATGGTTTTCAAATGTTGAAAGTTTATTTAGTCGTTCGAAGTTTAATGGCATCCCAAGGACACCTATTAACGAAGGTTCAATCTTTATGTCTACGGCTGTTTTTTAAAAAATGTATAACACGTCAAATGAAGTTATAAACCTTATAAACGAATACGTGTATTTGGTCTGTGAACGGGAACTGTTAAGTTCATATTAAGACATTTTCTCCGATGTTGATATAACATGTTATACAACATACAGGGAATACCAACGGTTAAGAAGTAAATTGATATGAAGCTAATCTAAAAATATTAGTTTTATTTTAGAAATATCTTAAACAATGTTCATTAACAAAGGCAGAAAACTGAGATATAACAGTTGTACGTTTTCGAGTTTATATGAAACAAGTTTGATGGTGAAGGTTGATTTGCCCGGAACAATGCGCTGTAGACAGTGGGCATGTTTGCTGGAAGAAAATCAATTTATCTACAACTAAAATCTATAGCACAGAGAGTGTCATGTGTGTCTAAAATCAGCTACTGTTGCCCACATACAACCTGGCCAGATATTTTCAAAAGCTTTTAAAAGAGATATCCTTGGCGTTTGACTTTAATTGGAGCTGGAAGCACTCTGTTTGAATTGTAATTTTTAGAATTAATAAATCAGTCACACGTTAATGTATCTAATGCTGACGAGAGAATGATGGCGTTAATCTTATTCAATCGAAAGAGTGCAAATTAAAAATTGTTTGAACAAAATAACCTTTAACTGAACAATCTGTCTAAAACTACAGCGGCGTGTATTTTCCTGGAAATACAACAGAGCTTTTTTGTCGTTATTGCACACTTTTGTGTATCAATAAATTACTTGATAACCTGACAGAAAAAAACTACGTCCCCGTCAATACTTTTGTATTCAATAAAGTACTTTCAAGGTTTTTCATCAGCTGAAAACGTAAAAGTGTTGTTTCTGTTAAATAGTTACTATTAACATAAATCGACATGTGTAAACCCAGCGTAAATTTCAATTGTTTGAAACATCCTTGAACGATTGGAAAAGTAGTTCGGAAGTATTTATATAATCTGCGAAAGTATGCTATTTAATCGAAGGAAGACAATAGTGATTAATAAGAACAAAATGAGCGAGAACTGGAACCTTGTCTCGCCAAATGGAAACAGTCGTCAATCATTCTGCGGAAAGATTTTACATAAAATATTAAAATCTAACAAATTGTATCACTTTGTCGTTGTAATTACTGTTGTTATTGCATTAAAATGCAGCGATAGATCCTTGAAAGAGGGAAATACGCATCGTAAAGATAAGAGAATCTATTAACGCCAATTTCCTTTGCGTGCGATGTCCATGGCATGTCGATTTCATCTCGTGAACTGCACGCGAGAAGTCAGTTTGAGGGGATCACGTGCTGAAGTAAATCCACACATGGGGCCAATGCTTGTTTTATAAGGTGGAGGAGGCTTAAAAAGTAGATATCGTATTGACATTACTTGTCAAATTCATTTCAGCTCGGTCATAAACCGTAAACGAATCCTTTTCTGGTTTACGATCCTGGGAAAAAACACAAAACCAATTGTATCCCGCCGTTCCAATTTCTATCAATTACCCAAATGAAATCGACATGTGAAGTGAAGCGGGGCCTACTTACGCTTGGCTGTTGTTTTAGGAGGCCAGCAAAAACGGGATTAAATGAACCGAATCTTGAATTTCGATCGATTACGGACCATTATTCTAATGACAAACCCCACAACATCTAATTAGTGCTTCACGCTGGCGTGTCAAACATACGTTTAATTTTCTGAAAGCCCCCTAACATCCATTTGTAAAGACAACAGATACCTGTGACCGATTTCAAAATAAAACTTTGAGGGCAGACTATATCGTTAACGTCAGCGAATCAAGGTTCAAACAATTTGACAGTTTTTTCTCTAATGTCACAACAGATTTTAGATTCTAGGGTTTCAAATTTAAAACACATGACTACGGGGGGAATTTAAATTCTTTGCGCGAGGCAGTCGAGCGTCGATATTTGATGATATTAAGAGCAAAGCCAATGCAAATATCGTTAATCAATGGACGGCTAAAGCACGTGCTTTGACTGCGATGTCACTTTCACCAGGTAAACAACTAACACGATGTAAGTTTCTCAGATTGAGAAATCGACATGAAATGTATTACATGAACGTTAAGCATAGCTCCAGGTGAATTGTTATCTACATCAACAACAAAGGATGTAATTAAATTCCTACCACTGTTATTACACCTGCCGCTAGTAAATCGAGTTATTACATATACTGCCGCGAGGCAAAAGCCTTCAAATCCTACCTCCGAGGCGCATACAAAGATCTACATCTACACTTGTTGGAAAATAATTACACAAATATGTAAAAGCGCGACCTAAATATACAAGATTTACCACTCCAGGTTAGTACGGGGACTTTGTAAAGGAAAACCTACAGTTGCTCTCAAGGAAACACCCTTTGGAGAATTTAGACGAACGTGATGAATCAAGCATAGAGCGTCGACTTCACCTGACATAGGTACAAGTCTAAATGTACACCTGATTTTTTCCTCCCTTCCTTGTAACCTAGGCTACATCAAAGGTTTAATCCAACGCACGCCGTCCTCGCAAAGTTGAAAACAACTTGCCGTGCCTCTGACCTAATTTGAGTGAAAATATGCTCCCATTTCGATTTCCGATCACAAAATTTGATCCTACCGTCTCCGGTGAGAGGAGCGGTCGAAGTTTTTTAACAAACCACTTCAAGTTGAATCTAAACATATGACATTTGCTACTTAAACAGACGAAAGACGTTATGCGCAGTTGACGGTCCAAACCTCTCTCCAACCTTATATTGACAAGCAGGGATGATAAGACAATTTTTCGCACTGAATAAACAAAGCGAAATTCGGTGACTAAGTACGCGATCCTTTTCCGCCTTGGGTCTGCAACTAGTTATACATAGGAACAAAGAAATTGGTCCCTGATGATCGTGTTTATTGTCTTTACGTTTCATAACCAGGGAAGAAAGAAGATATAATGCGCCAAAATTAACAATGATTGTGCTGTATATACATATAATGAATAGGCGACAATAAAAAGCCAAATTTAAACAAAAATGAACAGGTGAGAATTGATATTTTTGCTGCCGGTTTCAAACAGAATATTGTAATAAAGAAATCTGACGCATAAATAGAAATGAACTTACATAAATAAATCATATCTTATAAATTAGTTGACATTGTTGTCAGTTGAGAGATATGTTCATGTCAGAAAAGGCGATTTTTTAGCAGCGACCGAACTCACGCAAGTCGTTCACTTTTGTCCTACTGTTGCAAATGGCGCTTGCGAACAAGTACGTACAATATATATCTAACTTCTTATCTATACAAGGCGACATTTTATAACAATTAAATGGTACAAAAAATCTTCAAAAATTATGAAATATAAACAACAATGGTCTTTCGCTCTTGGAATGACTGAGTTTTTCATAAACTATGAATCGTTTATAAAGAAAAAAATAATGAAAATAAAACATATTATGCTACTTTCATATCACTAAAATGTCATTGTAAAACTTGGGGGCGTGATTCGTGCTACCATGATTATGGTTCTAAAGTCACTCACTACGTCACACAACTGCTTCCACTCCGCCACAGAATACACCTCCTTGAATCAAAGGAAACGCTTTAGCACATTTTTCTTGTAAAAAGTCAGGATTTCGTGGCTTACACCACATGTCTCAGCACAGTTTATGGTGAGGATGAGCAAAAACATGTCTGTTCCACGGAACAGATCTGGTTGGCAGGCTTGTATCGGCCACATGGCCCAAAGTTTTTTTTATGAGGTTCACAAAAATTGTCTACATATGCGTGAGAGGAACGGTGTTGTTAACAGAACCGTCCGTCGTTGTCGGAATTCCTGCATATTGTCCTTGCATCTGTTGTAGACGTTGTTGTGCCGCTAGGGCTGCGGCACTTTGGTCGGGATGACTTCCATCCCCTGGGAGATACATATGGATCATCTGTCGGAGGTCTTCTGGGTACTGTTTTCCTGAGGTAGGTGCCCCAATCCCCTGCTGCCCGGGGGTATTCGTTTCCCTCTTAATCGAGTTGGGGGTAACTTGAGATGGCTGCATATAATGTCCCATTTGTGCCATCGACATGGTATAACTTGAACTTCCGTTCATATACGATCCCGTGGTCATCTGAGATGCCATAGGCTGGGTGGGGTACCCGTACTGACCCCCTAAGGAAGCCATGTGACCCGTCATCTGCTGGTGATAGGCATTAGGGTCGTGGGTCATCATGGGGTACCCGTTTGGCATATAGCCGTTCATAGCATGGGGGTACATAGCAGCTTCCCGTCCAACCTGTTGTATCTGGGGGTTACCTGGCATTCCGGGTAGAGCGTACTTATCCTTCTTCATCAAAGTCTTTGTCTTCCTCCTTGGTCGGTACTTGTAATCAGGGTGTTCCTTCATGTGAATAGCACGGAGGCGCTTCGCCTCGTCAATAAACGGCCGTTTCTCCGTTTCAGATAGCAGCTTCCATTCAGCACCAAGTCTCTTACTGATTTCCGAATTATGCATTTTGGGGTTCTCCTGGGCCATTTTCCTCCTCTGTCCACGAGACCACACCATGAAAGCATTCATAGGCCGCTTAACACGGCTGTTGTCCACTGCTTTGCTGTTCGAGTTGTTGTTACCTTGAACATTGGGCGAAGTATTTGATTGTCCGTTTTGAGTTTGGTTAGGTTGTCCCTGCGAATGGGCTGGGTTCACACCCTGGCCGCTGTGCTGTGGGGTAGACGAAGGGGGTAGGGTAGTGTTAGCATGCGGAGGACCCGCTGGCTTCATGTCGACTTCCATGCTTCTTCCGCGATCTAAAGTTTCCACGTACATGCACGCTGTTAGAGTGTCACCCGGTAGTTGGTACCCGGACTGTGCTCTCACTATAGCTGACAGTCAGCGATTCAGGTAGTCAATACTGTTCTGTGTGTCCTGTTCACAGTGACGGTAGATAATGTGCCAAATCTTAGCCGCTTTCACCACAGATCTAAACGTCCACACTTGAGGAGAAACACTCCTTTTCTTACTCTAATATCCCATACAGTCATCTGTTATTGATCAAGCGCGCAAAATAGGGTTCCGCGGTAGCCAATCAGAGCCGACTAGAGTGACAGTTTTGATGGACGGTAATTTCAGCGAGTGGTCTACGCTAGACAATAGGCTATGACGATGGGAGGCGGGGCTTAGCCGAGCCTCTCAAAAGAAGGAGGCGGGGCTTGTACGATACGTGCTTTTGTCCGTTTCCCGAAATAAGGAGTAAATCTAATTAATAGCAAAGCTTGACGCTCGCTGAGCCACGGCTGAATGCTTCGCTCGGGCAAAACAGGATCTCGGGCGAATCGTGGATTACCATTCGTTCTACTCGCAGGTGGCAGGCGAGGGAAGAGAAACAAGCACTCAAATCCCGTGCCAATCAAGTGACGTCACAGCACGGGGCTTTTGTCCCCACTGTGTGTTGCCTAGGAAACGTGTCAATCGAGAACTAGAAGATAGACACACTCAATAGGCCGGCTTCTGTTCAATCTAGTCCATTTCTCCCGTCAAAACAATATTTTCAAAACCAAAGCCCGCTCGATGCTAGCTCTCTCAATGTATTTAGGAGCGCTTGTAGTGAAAGGCGAATTTTCCACATTAGGAGTTCTGGATATTTGTAACAGATATCAATGCGATTAAACCTATTCCAGGACAAGCGCTTTTGAAAGGGGATCGCCATGTACCTAACAAATGTGTTGATGCAATCGATTGAATAAGTGACAAAGAATAATTGGCGATCAGACAGACAATTGTCACGTTACAAACAATATATGTATCAAGTAAACCGCTGTTTATATCACAAGGACAGTGTCGCTACACACAGCGGTACAGGATTACCACTGTCGACACATGCTATAGGGCTTCTGAAATAGACAGGATTCCGTTAAGGGCCCCAATGTCACAGAAAAACATATTTTCAAAAGTGTTCGCCATGATTGTCTATTTAGCTACAGGTTTAATTGTTGTGCTATTAACAATTCATTCACATCCGACAATAATCATTCGTACAATGTATGGACATGTTTCAACAATTTATCAAAGGCAGAATGATGGCTTCGTGTTGACATAGCTATGTTCGTCGCTTATATATTCATATGGTTGAATATGGGGATGAATTTTAACGATGTTTTTAAAATGTAAACATCTGTAGATTTTTCTTTCCGTGTACTAAAACCACAACTTCGCAAGACATGTTCCAACTGAAAGGTTAATATGCTTCAATAAATGTGTCGATTCAATCGTTGTGACATAAAACAAAACGATATTTAACAAACGCTGAAGATTGTTATCATGGGTATAATTATTATAAGAAAGGGAAAAGTAAACTGTGTACCCAATAAAAAAACACATTTGAAAATTATCTGATAAACAAACTACAAAGAGGAGCCGTCATTTCCGCGAATATTACAAGGAAGACGGGGTAAGGAGGAAACACTGTGTCACGATATCAATGGATCACGATAGATAATCTACCAGTAAAACATGCACGAGGATAATCTTAAAATTAATTACCGGAAACGGATAACTAGCGGAAGAAAAACAGGTAAGTTGTCGCTACTTGCTTTTGGATAAACAAATAGCTCGAGGCGATACATTTGGGCTTTTTATTTCAAAGACCCCAGTCGACTAATCCAAGTCCCACACAATGAATTTCCTGTTCCTGAATTTCCTTGCTTGTGTCGCCGCAAGTTTTTTGACACCTATGATAATGCAGATGCGTTCTTACACCTATGACGAGCTTTTCAACACAAAATTACGTTCATTGTTGCGCGTGAAAATAGGAATCGGATGCGCCACACGTGCTTAGGACCAGTGAACAGCGTCTGTATTCTAGTCAATTACGGATTATCATTTGTATTTTTGTGAAAAGCAGATAACGTTTACAATGAAATTGACAACAGTAGCCGATTCGGCTGAAGGATCAATATCAAGACATTTTGTAGAACATGGGCCGAGAGGTTATTTCTACATTGTCTATTACAAAACGCAGCGTATAATGAATGTGTGTTTGATGATATGTATATCTTTACTGGTGAATTACAAAATATTGTTCACGATAAGTAGGATTTTATTCTTTTGTGAGAGTTCTGAAATATAATAACACGAAATATGACATACTTGATATTGTTATTTTCTTTCTGATTTGTTTGAGCTTGTACGTCCCAATGAGGATCAATCCAATGGATATTAATGTTTATATTCAAAGTTTACAATTTTATCGAATTATAAAAACTTACTATTTATGAAATATGAAGGTACTAAAAGTGCAATAAGCCTAATATTGATTACAATATTTCAAAATAAACAACCATGAATGGAAAATCAGACTAGCAAATTAAGTTTACCATACTGCTGGTAATTATTACATTATTTTTCAGAAGCAAATCAATAAATCACACAAGGTTGGGGAAAAGTTCAATTAAAATTAATGTTTGCAGAACGGAAATTTGAGAGTGAAATGCACGTAAAAATCAATAATGTGTTGTGTTGTTGACTTAATTATTTCACCCATGAGGTAAATTTAATTATGATTTGGTTCATTTGAATCGGGCAAAATGAGATTGTGAAATCAGTCATCTGTTCTGTGCATGAAGTGTCTTGTGAAATTATCAAGACGGTACTTTATTAGAATATTTTTAATGGGGAGAAAATGGTCACTGGCTGCAGACAGCCGTGACATCTTCATCTGAAGAAGTTCTTACTTCGATGTTTTCAAGTTCGACCGTGAATGAATAATGTTTATCTCGCTTCTAACTTCCGTACGTTTCGCTTTGGTGAATGGGCATGCTTGAGTGTGATTACTGTTGATAACACATCAAAGAATGCAGTTTGCTTACACCATAACGAAGGAAATGTAGTTCATTCATTCATTCATTCATTCATTCATTCATTCATTCATTCATTCATTCATTCATTCATTCATTCATTCATTCATTCATTCATTCATTCATTCATGTCCAATATTAACACAAACAACATACAGGGCAACAACTTGACCCAAAATACCCCCAATAAACAACAGACCCGTTAGGGTTAATTCAAAGATTACATTAGCATTGTGTCCTCCTCCGTCCGAACACAAACCTTATCATTTAAGCCAATTTATTAACCTCTGTTCGATTTATGAATTAACCTCGAGGATCGCAGTGCCACCTGTGGTTACTGATATTAATTTCTAGCGAGTTGATTCTATAGATGAAGTTATTTACTCTGGAATAAGCATCTCTATCGTCACGTATTGCTGATTGACTGCCGTAAAAAACTTTGCATTGTACCAGCCAATGTTTTTTTTAACTAAATCATTACATCATTGTGTATACCTGTTAAAATGACACAATATACTTTTCTCGACTGGTGTACATGAGGTAATAACTAATGATTGATAATTATTTTTTATAGTTCGTGGTTGTCGTTCCTAGCATGTAGTTATATTTTTAACAGACAGTGTGCATTTGATGACCAAATAAATACGCATCACATACGCTTAAGCTCAAAGAACAACGGTATATTAGAGTACACAAATTGAATACAGCGTTGACGTATTATAATATTGTTCAAGTTTTTGGTTGTCTGACACGAAGCTGAAGCTAGCGGGGATAACTCTTAAGGCTAGACCTTACAAAACAATTGTCAACCCCCCCCCCCCCCCTCCCCCCTCCCCCCTCCCCCCCACACACCTTCATTGGTATATGTCGTTCGACGTTCAGCCTCCTAACGTCTCTACACTATTTTTCTATAGACCCAAATCTGATCGCACTCAATATCGATTTTTCAACGGAATTGAAGCCATGATGGTCGATCTGAGTTTGTTTACATGTTCAGGTTAAAAGTCCCCCTTCTCTTGTAAAGTTGCGGCCTGGGGAACGTCTCTCCCCAGCGACATGGGGATGCGAGGGAACGAGGCCCGTAGATTATCGGCTTTAACTATTCATCTCTCGCTAATCCCTCAAGGGGAGTCGCGATTTAGTTGATAACACCAGAAATTACATTGGCTCAGTATTAATTATTCTGTGGAGGCCAACAAGTGGGGACGTGTCGGGAGGGGTGTTTAAATGGGCGAAGGCGAGGGCGTATGGAGAATGGAATAAGAAAAATGCACCTTTGTATATTCAAAGACATGTCATCGCAACCTGCTGATATGGGTTACGTATTCATTTCTGTATGATATATGATATATGATATATGATATATGATATATGATAGATGATATATGATAGATGATATATCAAGTGGTCACAATCGACATTCATCTTTTTACAAATCCTATCTCATTTGCTTGAGTCTAAAGATGCTGATGGGACAAGTTTTGTGAACACGTGCATCACTGCCCTGCGATATGATATTAATAAGAGTACACATTCGGTCAGCGGTCAGATACGGTCGATAGTCAGTCCTAACCTCCCCATCATGACAGCGTTTTAACTTTGGGAACTCGATTTTAAAGACAACACAGAAAAATGAACGCAATGTCTCTAAAACAATGCCCGTTGTAACTTAAGACATAGTTATGAATAATATCTGAAATTCGTTAGAGGATTTATGCTACAGAGAAAAATGCGCGGTCGACTCACACGCAAAATGAATAGTTAATTTAAGCAAGAAAATATTCAAACAATGTGAAGTTGGAGCTTTTACGAGCACAAATCACGCATGCTGGCGTATATTTAACAACTCAAGAAACGCCACCCTAGCCATTTCAGCTTCATGAAATAGAATCCATGTGAAATACAGCGGAGAGGAGATCAAGTTTCAAAATTAATAATCACTGCTACCGGTTATTTTAATTACTGCGACTACCGAGAAACTGCTACCATTGGGAACAATTCCGTTATGAACCATGTTTTAATAAGTGAGCGACCAGGATCGTGTATCATTGATGCCTATGGTTGAAATATATGAATACAGTGTTAATGTCAGAGTGATAAATAACTGTTGTCAATTTCAATATCAATTCGCGAAATGCCCCCACTTGTTAAAAATCGATTTTGCCGTCAACGTCCTCCCTAAGATTTATTGATATTAATTAAGCATGTTTTACATGCATGAAATATGCTTAAAACTCAGACGCTGTGTAAGGTGTCATCATTCATGGGGTAAATATTGATGCTGAATAGTTTGCAGGTAAGTTTAAATGACTTTTTAAAACATTATATTTAAAATAAGATCTGTATGCATTTGTCATTTGAAATGTAATAAAACACTGAATAACAAAGGAGGTGACTATGAATAAAACATAACTAAAAAATATGAATAGTAAAACTAAACCCGGGGCTAAATGCATTGAAGTAGTCAGGGTGAATTTTTGGTGATAATGTTTTATTAATGTTGTGAAGCAGGTATTAGTGCAAATCAATTATGACATTTACTGATCGTGATTCGTACATAGGTTCTGTGATTATTGAACATGTGCTTTATATGAAAAAAAGACGCAGGGGGTATAAAGCCAACCAAACGGGATATTAACCAGAGGTCCTGCCTCGATATATGTCGTTTTCTACACGTACTTCACATCTCATACTAATTGAAGGAACTAATGGGAAAGAAGGAAAGAACTGGTTGGACAAGAATGAATATAAAAAATGAAGAAATAAATGGGGATACTGAGAAAGTACGAGATGAGATTGATGGATTGAAAGAGGGAATGAACATCAAAATAATTAATAAGAGTTTTTGAGAGAGTGATGAGATAATTGATAAATATCGAATACGTTGATATGTTGGTATATATAAACATACTATAAGATACAGGGAAAACATTGTCACGTTATGTGAATGAAAAGCAACATGGTTGACAGCGTGTTTGTTACCAAGAATGTCGTTGCCATATAGTTTGGCTTTCCTCCTATAAAACATCAAAACCGTTCACGATGAATAAAATACTTATTAACTCATTTCTTCGTCTGGCATTATTAAATGTACATTCTAAATCATTTATTACACGAAGCTCCGGTTTGTTTGAGTTTTTAAAATATAATATAAAAAATGAAAGCAAGGAGTGTCCTGGTATTCAATTTATTAACGTAAATATCAAACACATTTGGAATTCAATAAATAACCAACCAGGTTCACTCTTTCAACAACATTGAAACAGGTTGAGGTGACTAAAGAATTGACAAAAATACATGAACAACGAAAGGAAGAAATGAACATTGTTGCATCAAAACATTCCAACAAAATAATTACAATACCCTCACCCCCAAGGCCCTGCTCCCCCCAGAATTCCCCCCTACCGCCACCCCAGCGGAGTATTTGCGACCAGCTTCAGAAGCTGTTGTGTCGTCCCCAAAGTGCAGACCTGTTGCTGCGCGTTACTGATCACAGCTCAGATGATCAGGGAAATTAATTACCATACACTTGATGAATGTGTTGACCAAAGAGGTGGCGATGACGAGGGGGAAGGTGTCGGACAATTACTTCCCAGGGTATTAACGCCTGGGTCAGTCTCGCCATGGGAAGGGGTCTGCAGAACAATGTGAAATTTACACCTCAACGAAAACGCCATTTGTGCTTCATAACGCTGTATGATCAAAGAGCCAAAGCTACAATACACGTGTTTGCTTTCGTTCATTTGTGTACAACTAACAGTACATTTGAATGGATGTATATTGCATTCTAAGTTCTAAAGAATACAGCTTAAAGGATTTGATTTTTAAATATTAAGAAAATATATTATTAATAAATTTAAGGATAGCGAATTTACCACTTGACATATCTTATTGTCATACTTATTCAGGTGCTTACAAATAATGTTTTTATTCTGAAACAAATATTAATTGCATGTTTGAAAATATTTTGTTGTTGACATATGCAGTGTTAGATCAATATATATTTAGAATAACATATATTCGAAAAAAACATGTATTTTCACAACCCTAGGTTGTCAAATTAACAAACCAATTATGTGATGTGTATTAATATGGCAGGCTACTCCAGAGACTCGCTAGATGTCACTAGGAGTGCCATATGTTGTCGTTAGTGATGGCATGTCTCAATCAGTGAAACCTACCACTAAGTAGTCACGTACGTTGCTCTCGCTGTCGCAAACAGTCGTCGTTAATTAGCACAGAGTGACCCTTGTGTGTGTGTGCGTTCCTTACACTTAAAACATTACTCCCGTCAGCGGTTGACGCGGTTGCTGATTTCACTCATGTCATTCACTGTCATTGTTAATTTCAGACAAAACAGATGACTGGGGTCTGAATAGGTCTACTAATTAGAGCACGGGAAGGCTTTTGTGACTTACGTCATAGCAAAATCATGACGACAGATGTCTAATTAATTTTATACCAATCAGCAATGATGCGGTACAATTTTGTATAAGCTGCGTTTAATACCTTATGCATAAGTGTGGCAAACGGTTAGTGAACAGGTACATAAAAATCATCTTGCGTGAGGAACTGTGATTGACAATGGTTATTGTTGAATCAGTTTTGTTATCAATGAATTCAGAAAGAGCTGCTTTAAAACCAATACTGACGGGTCACTCATCTAATAGTAGTAGTAGTAGTGGTATATTTCAGTAAATCAGGCCACAGGCCCATTTTACACTATATATTCAAGCATTCAAACATGTTGCGCCACAAGTGCATGTAGTAATATCAATACTAATCAGTACAAGGGTATCTGAGACCATATACATATGATGGTAGAATTAATAGTTTATATAATGGACAACTGCTTGCTCCTCATTTTAAGAGCAAAGAATGTTAACTTGGCAAGATTATTGATTGTGAAAGCATTACTAGTGGTAAATAAAACGTTACATTTATGCTCTGAAGGAGATGTATAATAATAACTTGGCAGAAAGTTTCTTCTAAGATCGTCATAAAACGGACAAACTAAACAAACATGGTATTCTGTTTCTACATTTGGAATGATACAAAATGGACAAAGTCTTTCACATTTTGGAATACCTAACTTTCTACCCTGTGATACCATAAGATCACTGCTCGACGTGCGAAACTGTGAGAGAGTAATCCTAAATGCAGCAATATTCACAACACTTAAATAATTTTCATATTCATTTGATAGCTTAATTGTTTTATACAAATATAATGAAGATAATTTGTCAAAAGACTCATCTAATGACCAACGCTATTGCAGAAATTTTATGTAACAACTAAACGAAATTGCATGTAACATTCTTTATTTTTTTTAATCAATTAAGCTATTTTTTTATGCCAATGTTTTAGTTTCAGATTCATATTGTCATACATGGAATTGAAACATATGTTATTGTTATAATATTTAACAATGTTTTATCAACAAGGATAAACAAAACAATTATTTCGTTATGCACCAATGTTGACCTGTAATAGTACTTCCCTTGAACAAGAACTAGTTTTCCTACTGCCAAAGAAGTGAATTGATTGACTGGTGACATGCGACCTTGTAAATTTTATGTACATTTCACCATCAATTTCCCTACGTTGCGAGTCACGTGACAAGGTGAACGAGTGTACCAGCCAGGGATATATATATATATATATACATATATAATAACAAACATTAGTCTTGTAAACGACCCAGTCGAACATGGCGGTAATAGAGAGTCGTGAGAAAAGACTGATAACGACCCGTTTTGTGGTTTGTCAAAAGTGGGCGTGGCTTTGTAAACTTTCAGAATAGCTCCATTATTTTGTTTCGCTTTGACAATTTTATAGATACAACAAGATATATTTAACGTTTATTCTTCAAAAGTGTAAAACCCATTCACAAATTGACTCTACGTCTAAAAGATATCGTTTATTGTCAAGCTGGTGATGAAAAATGTTTTCAAATTAAGATTTCCATATGCTGATATTCGGCGATCATAAAAGCTACACAAAAAGGATGTGGACAGATGCATTTGAAACTTTGATAAGGCATATCAATCATAACCTTGAAAGTATACATCAGAAATTTGATAATTGATATATCTAGAAGAACCGAAAAAAATCTTGTAACCACAAAACACATTGGGCTGTGTAGCTGTCGAATTATCACCGCCCATCTCTCGTCAGGCAACATTTCATCTAGATTAATAATTCATTCCATCTTGCGAGGTGTGAACAGCAATGCTTCGGCGCTTACCAACATCAAAGAAACACATTAAATATTCATTAGATGAGTCGCTTCATTTCGGAGACCCTTTTATGATATCAGAAACACGCTGCTCAAAACTGACTTTAGTTTTCGCCCAATTAAAGCTACGGGAATATTACTGGATATCACGAACCCATTTTTATTAATTACAATTTTATCACTTTACCCTCAAGAAACGTAACATATATTGAAACAAGCAGTGATGTTTCAAAAGCATAAGTTTTGTTAAAATCATTGAGCTTAACATCTGTGACGTCACCTTTATCATTACGTCACTTCCTGTAGTGTGTGAATGAACTTCAAAGTTTAAAAGCGTCGGAAAATATATCATTATCAACTTTTATTTAAACAAAATGGTCAACCACAACACATATGTCACTTGCCTTCGAAATACCCAATAAACAGTGACAGTGAAATATGTGCCAAACGAAATTGACAAGTTATGTTTTCAACAGATGACAATAGAACTAGGCCATGCGACATACGTGCACCAAACAACCTCGAAATCCTTCGTGTACTCTGTCTATCCAATACCGTCATTATTTGTTCTGTCCATCACAGCTAAACCACACTTCAAGTATGGTCAATTACAAGCAAATGCATTTCTTGGGCATATGTTTCCGTCCAATCTTGGATGTGGCACGTCAATAAATATAGTCCCACTTGTATTCACAGTTCATGTCAATTTCATCGTGAAATATACCCCAGAATCAACAACAAATTCGGGTGGCACTTTAGTCCACCCGTGTAATATTTCACCGGCTAATTAAGACACGCCAGCCCTGGTGAGAGAGATAGCACCCCCCTCCCACGGTGGGGTCACTAATCACCCTCCCACCACCCCCATCACCCTACCCTCCTCCGTACAGCCCTATCCGTGAGCCACAGCCCTTTACCCAGATAAACCACGTCCAGCGATGCCCGTCTTACCTTGATAGGTTTTAGGTACACGCTCCAAGCTTAAGTATATGTGTTGGGAAATGACGTATGGTATATTCCATGCCTGCTGCAGTCGGTTAAAACCGCCCTGGTTGTACGACCTTTAACCAACAGACGGTTTTGTCACCAGCTGACATCAAATTGAACATTTTAGACCCACGTATGCTCCCTCCACTCTCAGAGTCTAACTAAATGAGCCTTACCACGGACTTCTCGTTCACAAATATTCATACTATCAATACCTTTTATTCCCCATTCTCTATTCGAAGCTCTCTTAGGCAATTTAATATGTAACGCGATAAGAAAAGTCTCTTTCAAATTTCTAACAATATATTTTACGGGCCGAGATAATGGTTGCTAAGTCTTTTCAGCTTTGTCAATGGCAGAGAATATAGATTTCTATGTAGCAACAATATGCTAGCTCGGGCATACGAGAAAGAATAGGTGCTTTCGTCAGCGAGGCATTCTAAACCAGCCTAACTCATTCATTATGACCGTCGAGCAAATATAAAATTTAATGAACGTAATGCGCCACATTGATATGTTATGAAACTGCTTAATTTGCTATTCAGAGGAAAACAATAAATGCGGCTTGTTGGTGGCCGCGGTTGGGCTTTGTTGCTGTAGTGAATGAGTCAATTACACCATTGCTAGTCCGGCTTGTTAAGCATCATACTGACCATCACTGACCAAGAGGGCTTGAAAATACGGCCAGAGGTTATAAGCTGCTGAGGCGTATTACTCAACGCTAAAACCGTCTTACGGGAATCTGACGGTAATCAGCTTTCCAAGCTGTGACAACATGTGTCCGTGTATTCACCCAATGGCAGATTACTAGCTAGTTAGACCGGAACGAATGAGTAATATTTTCAAAGTAAACCTTGCCGGTAACATCAGAAGCACTTCTAGTTTTGAAGAGACCAACGGATTGTTAAATAGTTAAATATTGGATACATCGGCTGTATGAAAAGTGGTAGGCTTGTTTGAACGAAACGGCGTGGAGTGGCCCAAGTTTGAAAAATCCAAGATGGCGGCCAAGCTAACCAGAAGCCAAGATCCGTGTTCCGGTACGCTGGTTTGAAACTGTTCCAGGTCGGGATGAACCTGATGCGTGTTACGGTGATCTGTTACTGTGTGGCTGATGTTAGAGATAGTTTATAATCAGAAACACAAGGTCCGTGTACAGATATCTCTGAGACGACTCTCCGAGGAGAAACAATAAAACATGTCGGCCCATGAGTATTTAACTTAGTCTGTGTGTTGCATAATGAATCAGTGGTGTTTATATTTATCTGGGTGTTTTAATGAGAATGATTTTAAAATATGTAAAGAAAAGCGATAAAACCCTTTAAATATTCACAAGACATGTCTTCTGAAAGCAGAGTCGATTGAACGATTCCGACTATTCCATGAGCATGTGTTTATGAATCACTATGAAATAGTGATGATATCAAATGTTCGCGAAAAGGTGAGCGTATCCTGCCCCACCGGTGGCACTCGTCACAAAAAGTAATGTAGGTTTTCGTCGCTATTCAGCTGATGTATTGCCGCTGGGACGTTAAATACTAACTTACTCTTGAAAATAAACGTATTAAAGAGACAAATGACAATTTTATTGCAAGCTTGGATCATCATGGACCTTCCTGTTGAAAATAATGTCATGTTTTATATTAATAATTGATTTCATTTTTCATCAAATATCTTCCGCATCCGCAATCACTTACAGAAAAAAATGCCCAGATGACGAAATAAAACTAAAACAAATGACATGATTGATCGAGTATACACTTCAACAATTGACATTACTACGTTGTTCAGCCATGATGTCACAATGACGTCACCAATGACGTCATTTCACAGTGAAGTATAGGAACAGGCTAACGAAACGCTTTTGTAAGTCACAGACAGTTATTGCAATCGAGAAGTCACCCAACAACTCAAAAACAATTTCAGGTTGTGTGCTAAGCAGACCTGTCTGGCGAAATCAACGACAGAGAACGTCGCAGCCAATGTAACGCCTGTCAGTAGGATCTGCCCATAATCAGCGAATAAATTGACAAAATCAAAAACATGTCACTTTACAGAGTGTCTTGTCGGTTGCAGTGATTGAGAGGGCTGGCGATATTGGACTAATATTACACGCAACTCAAGTCGTACAAAACCAGTGTAAGGGAACATAACGCGGTCCATAAATATGTCTCAGTGCTATACACATATGTCTCCCAGTGATACACATTTATTTTTCAGATACACAGATATCTTTCAGTGATATACATGTTTACATATAGCTCTCAATGGCATCCCACATATCTCTCAGCGAGGTATACATATTTCCTCAATTTGATATACATGAGTGAAAATATCTCTCAGTCACACACACACACACACACACACACACACACACACACACACACACACACACACACACACACACACACACACACACACACACACACACACACACACAGAGGTTTTCTTATTAACTGTTATTTACTCTTTTGCCAGATTCGTACACTTAATAATCAATACTTACTGTCATAACCTACACAGTTCATAAGTGGGCTCCAGGCATTTGTGTTTCAATATAATGAGAAATGTTCCATTGAGTGCTACATAATTATGTCTGAGACAGTCGCCAATCAAACAACGAAAGGTGTTAGTTTTCTGCTAAGTCATAATTTGTTATCGAAAATCATTATTCACTAGTTTCTAAGTAAAACGATAGAAAATATTGATCCCACTCCATATGAATTGATGAGTGTGACCAAATTGACCAGTAGCACGCACGCACACACACACACGCATATATATATATATATATATATATATATATGTATATATATATATATTACTCAATAGATACTATATACACTACTAACTTGTGATAGGTATAATCAGATATACCATATTTAAATATACACTTGACATGTGAAAATAAAATTTGTTTATAACGGAAAGATAAAATCACCCCTATCACAAGCGGAGTAGTATATGTAGCGAGTTTATGATGCTCTTGTCTCAAAATTAAATGAAAAAATATGTGTATATTTTGAAGGCAATTACATGGGCAGGTAAACTCTTCATTTTGAAGTGTATTCTTGATATCCCTAATAATAGGTACTAGTTGTATTTTAGTGCATTTATTTATATTAAAAAAATGAACATCTAGTAATATTTTAATATATGATTTATATCAATAATAATGGATCTCTTGTTATGTATTTTTATCTGGAGCAATCTATATGTAATTAATCTTTGTTGTGGCAAAATCGTTCGTGACGGATGTCATCACCGCATGACAATGTGAAGGGAGTTTTTTGTGTGGAAATATTATCTTCAAAACCGATCCCTTCGCCTTGGGAACAGCATATCCTACCACAGGTAAATTTATGAGCTGTCGTTCCGAGCAATCCCACCCCACCCCACCCGATTCTCTCAAGTGGCATAGCGACATATGTTCACGCTAGCCCGCCATTAGCACTCTAACCATAGCTCCGTACAGGTCGGACCGACGCTTCTTAACAGATGTGCATATGGTTGGATATGGAAGCGGAGCGCAGAGCTTGGAAAGGCACTGGCAACACGTGCTTTGTTATCTGAATTTTATTAAACTGTCATTTTGTTTTAAAATAATTTATGTCTCTCGTCTCGCTTGGTCACGTGTAACATATTAATAACAATAATGCAGTGGACTTGAACAGGCTGGACACAAGGGGTCACGTATGTGCACACGGCAACTTGATCATTGACAACTTGTGTGGAAAATGGCTGTACATGTGTCGCCGCGCATTTAACACGATCATGTTACAAGATAAATGCCTCTAGGACACACAGTTTCAAACAGGCATTCAATTAAACATTTCAATAGATCTTGCAAAAAAACATTGTTTTCATCAATATCCACGCCAAACTCCCGTGCGATATCTGTAGCGGTATATGACTATTTGATGAATACATTTGTAAGTAATTCCGTGTGCTAAACTGCCAGCATGATATTGATTTGATTTAATAAAAGGATGCTGATACTAACTGTATAACCATGTGCCCTTAATGACCATAACGAAAAGGACGTCATCAAACCAGAATGTTAGCGAACTATTGTTTGCAGAATTTCTGCCTCGTTCCATCACAATTTCCGTGTAAACCGATGGAGAGTTACTGATTCTTTTGTTGTACAAGACAAAAGAGTGAGTGAGTGTTGTTTTACGTCACCCTTAGCGACATTCCGAATATCACGGCGGGGGACACCAGAAATGGGTTACACATGCACATTTTACTCATGTGGGGAATCGAACCCGGGCCTTCGGCGTGATGAGTGAACGCTTTCAGCACTAGGCTACCTGGCCGCCCCTGGGGGTCATTAAGGATGAGGTTCACAAATCGCATCCCTGTGGGGACTGGAAGCCTGGCTCACGGGGTAATGAGAAATGGGTCAACCCCTAGGCTGCTCCTACCTATCCTAAGATCCGGGGTAGAATAGAGTAGGTCTTCAGCGACCCATGTTTTCCGTAAAGGCGACTATGCTTGTCGTAAAAGGCGACTAACGGGATCGGGTGGTCAGGCTCACTAGCTTGGTTGATGCATGTCATCGATTCCAATTGTCTGGATCGTTGCTAATGATATCAATCACTGGATTGTCCGGTCCAGGTTCGATTATTTACAGACCGCCGTCATACAGCTGGAATATTGCTGAGTGCGGCGTTAAACAACAAACAATACAAACACTACCCACGGTCAATTACACTATATGTGAATTCTGATAGACCAAACATAAATATCATTCAGTATGTATGTTGTTTTACGCCGCACTCTGTAAAAGTCCAGGCATATGACGGCGGCGTGTCAATAATCGAGTCGGACCAGACAATCCAGTGATTAATGTAAGGAGCATGTCCTGCTGTTGGGGTAAGATGGCATGCTATCAACCATGTGATCCTTAGTTTTTCACGACCATACCCATTCGTTTTGCCCCTCCCCCCCCCAAAAAAAAAAAAAAAAAATACGGCGTAACACACATCGCACTCACTCAGAGACAATACACTGTGCCAGTCTTGAATAAAGCCTTTTTCCAGTTTTGAAACAAATCATTTTCAAGTTATACATAAACAAATTATACTCACAATCGCGAATCAGATCTTTAAAAAAAGAAGATATTGATTGTGAGAATATTATTGGTTTATTTAACTTGAAAACAGCTTTCAACAGAACTGGAAAACGATATATTCAAGACTTTGACACAGTTTCTTTTCTAAAAGTGAGTGAGTCGTGTTTTACGCAGCTTCGAATGTCCCTATTGCAGTTACAAGATGTACATTATATAATTAAGTAACGCCAAAGCGAGCCCAACACAACGAGTCCCTAAGCTAGACAATGACCAGGCTGTACAATGGTACGGAGCCGTTGTCCTCGGGGTCTGAACCCAAAACAGAGGCGAGGGCAAGCTAACCTTACGAATCATCTGTCATTGAAACAGACAACCCTGACAGGTGACATCAACACAGAACTGATTTTCCACTCACATGCACCTCATGCCAATCAACGCACTCAGGTATATCAACTAACTAATTGATTGCTTTTTAACCCATTTCTTTAAAACGCCGATTTCTCCCCAGTTCAGCGATTCATTGATTCTCCCATATTGTGTCGGGGATCTGGTTAAGAGGGAGTGTCATGCCATTAATGTCTTGGCAGAAATTCTATAAGTTGTGACATGTGCCCCGCCCTTGTTATTGACAACGGGTTGTATATTGCAGGTCGTGAGAGGTTACAACCGCCACAAGTGGTTGATTGGATGAATGTACGACATATTTTGATGTTTCTCATCAATAGAGCATACACGAGAGCGGTTTCATTTATTTGGAGAGATGCTTAAGAATGCGTGCTACTGAATCTTGTACGTGATGCAACTGATGCTGCGATAGAGAGTAGATTTAATAATCACCTCTTCCGATGTTTTTGTTTGATAGGAAAAGCATGGGTCATGCTGAGACAACATTATGTAATTGACAACGTGCACACTATTAAGGATTTAGTAGCGGTCTTCCATTTCCTTCTTAAATTGGAGACATTTTTAACTCGACAAACAGACCAGCTCTACAACGAACTCTCAGCGGAAAAAGACGTTTGCATTAGTTTAAGTGTCTCTTGCATGAATGTCATCAAAAAGGAATCAATATATTCTATAATATTTATGCAATCATGATAAGGGTGTGTGTTAAGCGATGTAAAACACATTGAAACTAACATAGGATGTAAGCATTGTGACTTGTCCTTGCATGTGTTTGTGATGCGTTCACCTTTTCGCTAACACCCGATATCCTCACTGTTTGTTTATGATTCATAAACACATGCTTATGACAGTCGGAATAGAACAATGGACTGCTTTGAGCATATATTTATTTTATGAATATGGAAAGGGGGTTGTCGCTTTTTTACATTGTCAGACGTATATTAATGTACGCATTCTTAGTTAGAAGTCAAACTTTGATTATGATACTTGGTTTGTCAGATGGTAAACGAGAATTACCTGTGTATTATTCAGCTGGATGAAACTGGCAGTTTCGAATATAAATACTCTTCAGAGCGGCGTTGAATCCTTTTGTGACGTAAGGTAGGAATGACGTCACACCAGAAACGACGTCACAGCTGAAGACTTGTGGTTTTCTGAGACGGCGGTTATGGCCAGGGCATTTATTTGAGGTTAGCTCAAAAGGATTAGGAAGTAATGAGTAATTAAGAAAGTATTACACTCGCATGTATGTCATACTGATTTTAAGAAACTCGTGCAAGATTTGACGTAATACCCTCGCCCTCGGTCTCGAAATACAAGAGTTCTGGCACTCGTTTCGTAACATCAGTATGACACACATTCTCGTATAATAACCTCTCTCTGAAGTCAAAACCAACATCCAAACATCTAATAAAAAATACAAACAGAACCCTTTCACTGAAATGTCGAAAGCAACACATTATGTGTATTCGTTATGGTGAAAGGGAGCCTTAATAAGAAGCAGAAGAAGGGTATGCTTGCTTACTTGAGCTCCCCTCGCCCCTTTAACGTAAGTAAACACTGGACCTGGGTAGAACACTGTCCTGAAGAAAGTCAACTAGCATAACGCTTGTTTACTAATTCAAGGCATTTCCATCCTTGTCTGTACTTAACCAATTATTATCAGGATCAATATTTAGGTCAAGAAGACACTGAAATAAACAAGATGTCAATCAACCACTTCCTTGATCGAAATAACGATTAAATTGATTGAAATTTGTATATGTAACACTTGAAGCAGACGTATTGTGCGCTACCCACGGATGATGTGCCAAGAATGAAATGTTCGGCACGGGAGAGCCGAATCTCACGTACAACTCACAAAAACGTCATTTCAATCTGAATCTGAATGCGCTGACGTGTTAAGTCAACACCCACGATTGGTGTAACATCCAAAATGAGTTGTATTATCTTTTTGATGATTATTTCCTGGGACAAAGGAGTGTCATTCCAACGGGCACTTGTAGCAACAATTTTCATCTTCAGTCCATTGTTAGCATGTGAAGAAATTCTATTTGGCCCCACTCGCCAAATTCCCCGCATCGAGCGAACTTGAATTCATTTGGAGGCATTGTTCTCTGTCCCACCATTGTTGTCCCTGTTCGTGGCGGGAGATGGGACTTGGCTCCGGGGACCGCTGGGTGATTACAGCCTATTGATAAGGAAATCACTTCTCATCCGCAGCACTGGGTTTGCCCGGGAGAGCTCCTCTCCCCTCGTCTAATTAGGCAACGGGAGCGACGTTTCAGCAAATCTAAGCTGACGGCAGAGAACAGGCCAGAACCTCACTTTTTGGCAGTTCTGCTGAAACAGAGCACCCACTAGTGTCATCCCTGACTGGCATTTTAAATATCGGAATTATTCTCGCCCCGGGAGGCTCAGAATACTTGGTGTCAATCTTCAGAGAAGGAAGTTGTCACCTGTATGTACAAATGGCATGGCCGACTGTTCACTGGGGTATTTGTATAACGTTCAACTTGCAACGCCGAGGGTTCTGGAGGCATCCTAATGACAACTTGAAGTGTGGTATCATAATTCATAGGTACCGTCATAATATTGGCTTTGATATGTTCAATGGTACGACAACTGTTTGGTGCGATTTGTGTATGCAGGTCAGGAGAAGATGCACAATCTGAACAGGTCACCATGCCTCGTGAATCTGAACATGTCACAGTTAATTTGTAGGTCACAATTGGAAACAGGTTGCATAACTAAGAAAAACGTACAACGTTATATATAACAACTTCTGGTTTATTGCATATAGCGACGTTTCAATGTAGATTCTTACACCGTTATCAAGCTGGAGTGACAACAACCAAGTGATGAGAAGTACATCGAAACGTCGCTACGTGCAATAAACCAGAAGTTGTTATCCATAAAGTAGCACGTTTTTCTTAGTATTTGCCATCTTCTAGAATGCCAATAAAACAGTTAGGTTACATAACTGTATGAACAATCTGACGAGTTTATAATACCTCAAGAAATGTAAGAGGTGACACATGCATTTTGAATAGTTACAAGACAGCGATCAATATAAGAAAGAGGTCCCAAAACCATATGATATGTGGAGAGCTGCAAATACCTATGATATACGAAGAGCTAAAACTACCATGAGTCATATGAAGAGGTCACCATACCAAAAGGAATCCGAAGAGAATAATAACACCGTACCAATACCCTTTCAATATTTAACAGTGTATATTTATCACCATTGTTTATGAAATACAAGCTGGAAACATACTTTTTGACCTTATCACCAGATCATCATCCACAGATGGCCAAACCCAAAATATTATTACACTCATTCAATGTCTTCTGTTTCATATGGAAATTATCTATGACATGGAACTTTTTTTTATGGATAACAACTTCTTTATTCATTGTAACGAGGTTTCATGACTACTTTGTGCCCCTTAGTCATCATTCACCGATGTTCTCCCTCATTTTTTTAATGTTCTTCCAACTTCTAAATGCCCATCAAAGACCAGACAATATCTAGCTCTAATATTAGTTGTAATAACCTAACAACAAAACCGAACCGATTAACACAGTACCAAGATGTGAAGATCCATACTAACATAGAGTGCAAGATGCACCGCGTGGTACGACCTATTACAAACCTGTAATGACAGGGTGATAACACTATGCGAACACTATGCGACATTACGTGTGGTAATTTAAAATTGGATGGAAAGGTCGCCATCCTTTTCACAAACGAACCAAGCAGCTATCACTTGATTATACAATCCATTACACTTTCTGTAAATATATCATAGCTGAGAGGACATGGTAGAAATCTCGTCTAATCTCGTCTAATCCCGAACAACGTGATTGTAGGTCTGTTGTTGGCGAGATATGGGGAATCCTTGATTAAGATACTGGAGTGTTGGGAACGTGTGTTGGAGTCTTTTCCAAGTGTCTCTTACCCATATGCTGTATAGCTTATACTTTATGGAGAAGCTTCTTGTAAAATATACTACTCAAAAGAAGTGAAAGAACACCCGATTCTTTCATATTATTATAGTTCATCTGGCATGCCATAACAGATTAACTATAGTAGTTTGAAAGAATCGACTGTTCTTTGGATTCATTTGGGCAGTATGTATTCACAAAAACACACTGAGCATATATCATTAACACATGCTCGGTTGACTCTATAAAAAGTTGTTTTTAATCAGACAGGAATAATGAATAAAATCAAAAGTACCACCAGTTTCAGAGGCCAGAGACCTTCCTACAGAAAGAACATCGATGTACCATGAGCATTGTCTGTGTTTCTGCATCATTTTGTGATGCGGCACACTTGCTTCGTTACTGTCAATCATCGCAACATCTTTATTAATCTTATCGTATTAACTAGAATTATTACAACTTATAACTGATGTTTCCCAAATGATTACCTACAGATCGAAAGATAGTTATAGAATTTTCGAAAGCCATTTCACTAGAATACAGTTTTGTTTGTTTGTTTAAACAACATTCAAGGTATATGACAGCGGCCTGTATATATTCGAGACCAAGCAGTGATTGATATCATGAGCAACAAACTAACGCCGCCAGTGTATGATGACAGGCAACAACCAGTTCACCACATTTGACCACCTGATCCATTAAGTCATCTCGTACAACCAACATAATGGAGACCCATTCTAACCAGGAATACAACTGAATACAAGGGTTAGTTCTCGACAAAAACTATATGCAAACAAAGATTGATTTCAAACGCATTGATAAAGAAGTAAATTCACTGAACCAACTAAATCATATCAAGTATTTCATCAACTGTAAACAAACGTTAATTGCAGCTGCTTAAGTTTGGTAATTTGCATTGCATCTTCCTCATGTGTCACGTTTATTGAATGAGAGGCTCCACGGCATTACTAACTAATTTCCAAATTTGACGCATCAGTGACAAGAATTATGTCCGATACAATTCCCTGTTTTGACATGTACCATCTGCTCCAGTGTTATTTCAGGTGAACCGTTGACTTGGCTTTGCATGTGTTTGTGACCGGTGCCACGCTTCAAGGTCATAGCTATGACATATTGAAGGTACAAGTAGAGATTTATGATGTGACAAGAGGCCTTTTCGCGGACAACTTATATCATCACTATTTGATAGTTATTCATAAAAAAACATGCTCATAATAGGTCGCAATCGTACAACCGACACTTTGTTTGGCAGAGATTTCTTATGAATATTTGAAAAACATTGTCGCTTCTATTTACTATTATACTCATATTTAAAAAGCCATAAAGCCTACCACTTTAAAATAGCAATGTTTACTCCAATAAATCTTCCCTCTATTTAGACGGCCTATACTACAGGATTTCACCAATTTATCACGACAATGTCACCATCGCACACACAATGAAGAGGCTTTAGAATTTCCACGTAGTAAATATTGTCTACCTATTGTCGTGTTCTTTATTGTACGCAGCGATATTATCCGTGTATAGACAGCTATTGTGTGTAATATTTGTGTTGAAATATGACTTGTATAGATTGTTTGGCTTGCAATCAGTGAAGCATCAATCAATTATTGGATTCTAAAGAAACTCGTTACACGTGCACTTAACCCGGATTAATAAAGTGTCATCGGTAATGTTATTTGCCTTTGCATGTGTTTGTGACGGGGGTCACCGGTGGGACAGGATATACTCACTTTTTCGCGAACACCTGTTTAATCGCTTTTTAATAATGATTCATAAAGACGCTTAAGATATAGCCGTAATCGTACCATGAACTCTGCTTGTGGTATAGATGTGTAATGAATATTATATGAATTTATAAGCATGAAAATAAAATCTGAAACAATGATTATCTAACATTAAGAACAAGGTACGTGATCCGGTAGATATACGTACATGTAACTAAAATGCAATAAAATCAACTAAACGATTTATCACAATGCACCGGTGACGTGAATATACGCAACCATGCAACCTCATTTTTGTAGACTTCCATTCAATGTGAATTTCTGATGTTCTCCTTGTTGAAATGACAAATCATTATTCAAAGAGGGAAAACGGTAATGTCGTTATATCATCACGTCAAGTGTCATTGTTACTTCGCATTATCTAATGTTGCATCCAAACACACAGCCACCCTCAAATTACAGCTTTCATAAACTCGGTCATTCTATCACGGCAACGAATAATGTACACCCATATCAACCCTACCTTTCTACCATGGCATCAAAGGTTCATCCCATGATGCTAATAATCTCTCTATCTTCCACCTCTTTTATTATTATAAGATATCGGCCAACACGTAATCATTTTCTTTTGCCACCGATATAGACAATCATTTTCCTCATACGCAATCATTACCCTCCCAATTCTATTCATGTAATCAGATCTTCGGCGCGCCGATAGATCATTGTTCTTGAAGGCTATTCTGTTTTCTTACCATTATCATCAGATCATTCTTACAGAAAATGACAACGGACAGTGACCCTGGATACCTATACCCTTGTTGTCACACAAGGCTACTGGACAGTGGTCAGATTGAATAGGAAGGCTGACCATTAGCGGAGATGAATAGGTCCCCGATTGTCCATTTTTATTGATGGGAAAACGAAGAGTCCCAATTGCAATTGTTACCCCATCGAGAGCCTAATGTCGCCTAACTTTAGCGGGTGTTGCATAACACTCGCAGTAGGGACTGGCATTACCACCCACTTAGCCGGCCACTAATGGCGTGTTATCTCGCCCTGACGGTTGTAATACATGACCCGTTAGCGTCTAATGTCGAATAACTACCGTAATAACAGCGTTCTGACATATAGCGGTCAGTTCTGGCGCAAACCAGCGAGTGTCATTCTGACTACAGACGCTTATGATTCTAACTGTTTAAACAGGACAGCGGCATCACATGAGTTAATAGGTTCTACAACGTTACGAAATTCAAACAAGTTAAATATGTTAATGGACAGATTGACATGTTTTGCTGACAATTTACAAAATAGGATTCTCGTGGAAAATACATGATGTTATTCAGAGCGTAATGACTTTGTTTTTCTGTACTACTTTTTATCTATGTATTTTTATTCTTTTTATGATGTGGGAATCTAGTATTGATCAAACAGGACGGGATAGGTGTTTTCGAACATATTACATATATTTTGACTTTGTATGACCGGCATCAGTTTGCATCAGCAATATGATAGCAATGTATTAAAATTTCTGAATGATAAAATGAAAGTAAAATATAATATAGAAAACACGGCTTTGACGATGAACTTTCGAACACCTATGATATCCCACGTATTTGTATGTTATCACAGAGCACGTGATACGAGTTCACAAAATGTTGAGAATTTCATTAAATGGATTTGATCTGTACTTGTAAAACACTAACTATGACAAACCTGTATCTCCGCTCTAGTATTTTGTCGTGGTCTTCATGTGTCATAAAACTACTATATTGATACTTTCTATTTACAGTCGAATCTCAATAACCCGAATATAAGTCGCGATGTCGAGTGTCGAAATAGAACAAATACAAATATTCTTCAGGGTCTGAAGAGTTTGCGATAAGGAGGGATCACTGTAGTCTGTCTCAGGGTCTAGAGAGTTCGAGTTAAAGATGTTTCATCAGATCTCGAGGATGTAGGGAGTTCGAGACAACTAGGATTCACCATATTCCGTATCAAGGGTCCAGGGAGTTCGAGACAACGAGGGCTCATCGTGTTCTATCTCCAGGGTCTAGGGAGTTCGAGACAACGAGGGCTCATCATGTTCTATCTCCAGGGTCTAGGGAGTTCGAGACAACGAGGGCTCATCATGTTCTATCTCCAGGGTCTAGAGAGTTCGAGACAACGAGGGCTCATCATGTTCTATCTCCAGGGTCTAGGGAGTTCGAGGCAACGAGGGCTCATCATGTTCTATCTCCAGGGTCTAGGGAGTTCGAGACAGCGAGGGCTCATCATGTTCTATCTCCAGGGTCTAGGAAGTTCGAGTACAAGATGTTTGACCGTATTCCATCTCCAGGTTATGGGGAGTTCGAGCCACAAGGTTTCACCATATTCCGTATTCAGGGTCTAGGGAGTTCGAGACAACGAGGGTCTATCATAATCTATCTCCAGGTTCTAGGGAATTCGAGAAAACGAGGATTCACCATATTTCGTATCATGGGTCTAAGAAGTTCGAGAAAACGATGTTTCACCGTATTCTATCTCCAGGGTATTGGGAGTTCGAGACAACGTGGGTTCTCCATATTCTATCTCCAGGGTATTGGGAGTTCGAGACAAAGGATTTAGTCACACAGCGCAGAGTATGTAATAACGACCTTCCTTTCCTCACGCACACAGAGAATGCTCAAGTGTACGAGCGAACTACAAAATCCTAATATTTCTTGACAAGGATTCACCATATTCCGTATCCAGGGTCTAGGGAGTTCGAGACAACGAGGGTCTATCATATTCTATCCCCAGGTTCTAGGGAGTTCGAGAAAACGAGGATTCACCATATTTCGTATCATGGGTCTAAGAAGTTCGAGAAAACGATGTTTCACCGTATTCTATCTCCAGGGTATTGGGAGTTCGAGACAACGTGGGTTCTCCATATTCTATCTCCAGGGTATTGGGAGTTCGAGACAAAGGATTTAGTCACACAGCGCAGAGTATGTAATAACGACCTTCCTTTCCTCACGCACACAGAGAATGCTCAAGTTTACGAGCGAACTACAAAATCCTAATATTTCTTGAAATATGCATTTTCTAAATCTCGCTCCTGCCGAATGAATGAAAATTAATAATACATAATATTTCATAAAAACTAAAACTATAAAAATTCATAATCAAAAATCAATATAAGCACCTGACTACCTGTCACACACCAGTGAACTTCGCTAACCGCGTGCACTATGAACCCACGACCAACTTGCGTACATATTCATATATGTCATCATGACCTCATGAAAGCGATGGTATGCTTACAAAATAAAATTATTATGTTAAGTTTGGTATATTCGTTCTTAGCGATGTCGCGCTCTTGAGCTTGGGTATGGTGCTTACATCATCATCATCATCATCATCATTATCATCATCATCATTATTATATTATCATTATTATTATTTACAGATAAAAATGAAAAATGCAGGAAAGAGGGTTTGGGTGATCCTGGCACAGTCCGGCTGGTTAGGCTAATCATCAGCTCAGGGCCCTTGCCCCCTCTACACGCAGCCCTGACAGCGAATGGGATTTTTCCCAGGAAGCGCTGCCTAGTCAAACCCACCCAGAACTTATCGGAGAATGTGAAGACTCTCCAACACTGCAGCCTTCTGCATTACCGAGACTGTCGGAAGGGATGTATTCCTGGTAGCAAACCTGGATATTCTCCCAATGTCAGAAAACAGATTGGGAGGTACCAAACCTAAGGCACTGAGAACAATCGAGAGTCGGACAACTTGGTACTTGGGATGCAAGCGTGACATTTCGAAAGCGAGGTCTGCATATTTGCCATGTCTTTTCTGAATCTTGTCATTAACATTTGTGTCAAAAGCGAAATTCAATAATATAAATGATTTCATTGGATTTATCAAAAAGGACAAGATCAGGTTTGCTGGCCTGGATAGGTCTGCGGCAGCATACGGGCCTATTCCAAAGAATTTTGTATTTATCATTTTCCATGACGCCCTCTACATATTCTGGGTCGTACCATGGATGGAACTCTGGATCGAGCCTCTCCCTCAGGTCGACCTGTCAGGTAACTCCCGTGTGTTGTTATTTGTGTTAGAAATGTAATATTACTTAATAATGCTATTGCTCAAACCAGATCACAATAAAAATAGCTGAGTCCCGGTACCCTTACAATAAACCCCAAACCATATCGAAATTTAAAGGATTTGGTTAGAACTGAATTTTTAACACACTTAACCTTCTTCAGAACACACGAGTAGTGCTGTTGGAAGCACGACGCACACAGAATAGACCTTCATTATCGGAGGTGTTAATAGCTTTATCTAAACTGAACCGTTACCCGCTAAATTTGTTAAACAAGGAAAACAAGGGGGCAACTAAATCAAAGTACCGCAGGGTATGGTAAACCCTACGAGGGACCAGGTTTGATAATGAGGTAGGCCTAAGCCTGTTGTTATCTACCCGTGTCACAGATAGCCAGAAATAAGGGGGTGTGCGGCGTCCCCCTCAGATACCCCGCTACCCCCAGGAATGCGGGAATTCCTCCTCCCCGGCGACACAGTCACGGAGGGGGATAGATAGCTAGAAATTACTACTTTACTCTTAGATGAACGAGATTCCAAATACTTGCTTCAAGTTCGGGGTAATTTATCAAGTGAACCGTTTCCTAGCTGAGTATCAGTTCATACGGCTGAAGTCGCATGTTAGCACGCAGGACGAGCCGGGCTGGGTGTACACCATGTCCCAGGCGCTACCCAAGTAGACTGAAAGGTCGTGAGGTTTATAGGATATGCTACAAGTTGAAAAATCTCGTCCCGAATTGAGGATTGGTCAACGGCACTCTGATATAAGAGTATCTGAGTGCTTATCAACATGAGAACTTGCGGTCGAGGGCCGTGTTATGCAAGCCGCAAATAGCACTAAGACGTCGTAACTCTCCTATTGTAACACTGGTTTGTGGTAGTCGTAGCGCCGAGGCTGCTTTGTTAGTAACGGCCCGTTCCACAAAGCGATTTTGTCGAGACTGTGTTAAAGTATTGGGCTTACAACTGTCTCAGCGGTTAAGATGGCTTTCTGAACTCAGTCTCAGCGCTACGACTGTGACATCGTGAGTGGGTGAGGGACGGAAGTTTAACGTGGTCTGCAGCGACGGTATAGCACTATACAACAACTAGCTACGCCTAATGGGTTGGCTGGAGTGTGCTGATGGGTTAGGTAGCTACACATATCAGTATGACCACATGGAGAAGCGGAATTTATGAAAATGACTTCAATAAGCAATACTATAGCTTTCGTCAGCTATAATACTACTACTACTACTACTACTACTACTACTACTACTACTACTACTAATGATGATGATGATGATGATGATGATGATGATGATGATGATGATGATGATGATAATAATAATAATGATGATGATGATGATGATGATGATGATGATGATAATAATAATAATATAACACGCTTCCCCTCATATAATGGGTATAATGTGTGAAACCAATAGTAGCCCACTCACTCACTCACTCACTCACTCACTCATCCATTAACAATAGCACACAACGTAAAACTGCCAGGTAAGGGTGATCGGAGCCGTGGCCTGCCCCAGATTGTATCTCCCCTCCCCCGGTACAGGGCTTGGTGTCTCCCGATACTATCACGTTCCCTGCACTGACACCGTAACGGCGCCGAACAATGCTCGCAAATGATTCCATGTGATAAAAAGATTTAGTCTTACATGTACCATACATTGTAGTCTTACAAATGCCATACGCCCAAGTCTCTATTCATTGTTGTCTTATGCATGCTATATACGTTGTTGGCGCTGTATTTTAAAGTCTTTTATATTCTTTACTTTCTAGTACGTGAACTTTATATGCTGCACACTTAGCCTTCTATTTACTATAGGCCCTAGTCTTTCAAATGCTTTACAGAGGAATCTGTATACACATAAACGTATGAAGATTTATACATTGTACTTTTTTTTAAGGCAATATATTTCTATATGCTATATGCTTTAGTCTTAGAAATGTTATACATTTAGTCTTCCATATGATATAGGTTGTACGGCTTCATACACACTGCGTTGTGTAATGATTGTAGTAGCACGCTGTACAATTGTAATTTGGAACAGAATCAAGCTTACCTTTGTGGAAAATCCTTTATTATTATAAAAGTAATCCATTCTGAAAATAGAATAAAATACTTCATTAGATTCTTTATGGATAACGATGACAAAAAATTAAAATACAGTGCTCAGAATGTCAACTAAATGTTGTTAAAACGTCAAGACGAGATTCTTTGTTTCAATTCGCCATTTCGATATATTGAAAATAATAACTTATTTATGCTGTCATCTGAAAAATATATGTTGACAGTAGAAAGGTTAACTTACAAAACGTGCCATTAAAGATTCACTGATATAATCTCGAGTAAATTACAAAAGTTGAAACTTCGCATCAACTGAGAAAAGGAAAAGAACATTTCAATACAGAAAAACTTTGAGAAGAGAATTCAACCCATTTCAATTGGAATTCATTCTCATACAAAGACCCCATTTCCATGTCTGACTCAAAGTGTCTTTTAAATTGAAAAATGCAATTTAATGTACATGTTTTGATGTATATCAGGTTACCAAGCAACGGGCACCTGTCTCTGGCAGTGATATTAACATCGTTGCGCTCGTCAACGGTTTACTGACATATGAAATGAACACAAGGACTGAAATAGATTACTTTAAGTGAGTAGACACGCTTAGTCGGTAATGAGGTTTTTGTCTGGGGTAATTTAAAGCCACTATACAGAAGATGTTTTTCTTTTGTAGGACAGGTGCTGAAAAGCTTTTGGCGTATTTCATTCTGTCCTGTCAATGAATGAATGGATCACCCACAAAAAACTGTAAGGACGTGTGGTTTTGTAGGGTAAACGTGAAATTGTAATGTCGTTAAAATACAATAAGACGATTTAAAAAAAGAAGTCGATAAAAAATCATCGATACAGACACGATAAGAACAATTCAAAACAAAATTACATTTGTAAACATTTCAGCAAGTACATAATAATATTCAATCCAAGATCATGTTGTTCATTAATTTAAAACGCCTGTAAAGGTCTTGAGACCTAAAAGCTATCAATGTTATACGTGAAGTCAGGTTTGTTGAAAGCTGTGCCATTTAGCATTTGGGGAAATAATTCATCACACCGCTGGTCGGGTAGCCTTGTGGTTAAAGCGTTCGCTCGTCACGCCGAAGACCCGGGCTCGATTACCAACATGGGTACAATGTGTGAAGCCCATTTCCGGTGTCCCCCGCCGGGATATTGCTGGAATATTGCTAAAAGCGGCGTAAAACCATACTCACTCACTCACTCATCACACCGCTGACTGATATGACTCAGACACAGCATCTAACGTGAAACAAAAACGCCTTCTCACGTCACTTCACCTGACGGTCCACCAGACAGACATTTCAACATCGCATCACACATAATGACATTCAGTATTAGTGAAGCCAACAGAAGATATACCGATACGGATAAGCCAAGTCCATAATTCCACTAATCAGTACCACTTCGATTTAACAGGACTGTGTAGACAAATCTTGTAAAGAAATGTTTTGTTTTCAAATATGTCTTCAGAAACAAAAATAATTGTGTACTGTTAACATAGCTCACGTTTATATTTCCCGAGATGCAGGATGCACTTAAGTTAGCATCAACATACATATCACGTGACCAATGTCATTCCCCTCTTGTAACCAGCAATTAATGTGCTACTGAGGTAGACGCATGCTGCAGATATAAATGAGTCAGTCATGTTCACTTGAATTTCACCATGACTCCTAAGTTTGAGTACAAATGGGCGCACCACTTTGAAAAACATGACGTTGAATATGTACAGTTTGCTGTGAACAGACCGGATCCTTCATCCAAGACCTAAGCCATATAAAATGGCGAGGTACACTACTAGTCAAAACAAACAGCCCAACATCGCTACCGCAGCGCCAGTTGTGTGCCCCCGTTCGCGGAGTTGGGAAATTTGTGTTTGCACTACTGGTCAAAACAAGTCTCAGCGATCGCGTACTCGTCGCATTCAAGGGAACGTTTATTTTGAACAGTAGTGTAACTCCAACACATACAATCTACCTAAATGCACAGCGAAAGGCGTAAGTTATGAAAGGTTGTGATGAGATACCTTACGATGAAGTCATACAAGTGAAACGTCTGTTTCGTGAACCACGCAGCAATATACGAAGATATAAAGCATTTCGCTTTCGTAAGAGATGCTACAGCACATTAATGATGTTACATCGGACCCCCCATTGGCGTCCATCACTCGCCAAGTATGACAAGTGTTAAAATGTACCATTGGACGATTAATTTTAACGATGGCGTCCGTTGAAGAGCCAAATTCCAACTACACTACTGCACAAAACACACGCCCCTTTGATCGCGACCGTTCCGCGAAGTGTTCGCGATAATGGAACGTTTGTTTGTACTCCGCTGGTCATAAAAATGTCACCACGGCGCGAATACATAGCGTCGTGGTAGAGACCGAGGGGTCATTTATTTCACCAGCAGGGTATTCTCGAACATTAGATGTCAACATCGTCAATATTTAAATATTTAACGACCGTTTCTTCAATTTTACCATTCCATGTTTACTTGGAATGTCTTTAAGGAGCTCAAGGCGGAATTATCGCCTCCGGGTCAATTAATCCACTCCACCACTACCATAACAATCATAAATCAAATCACCATTAACTAATGCATGTCGCAGAGCATACCACCGTCGTCATTTAATCATGAAACAATCAAATAGTACAAGAGCAGTGCGCAATGATAAGAATTGAAAATTACCAATACCCATACAAGAAAAACAAAATATTGAATAAAAACCTCCATTAAATTGTGTTTATGTCTAAACAAAAGAACATGCTGTATTGCCTGTAAACGACAAAAGAATGCCCCTTGTACTGAAAGTGATTCTAATTGACCCAAGAGTGTATATATTGCTAAGTTCCTGCTATGTCCCGGCAGTGTACATATGACCACTTAAGTCACGGACGATACACACCGGATTCTTACGGTGTATGATGAAAGTGATAACAGACGCCTGCGTCCCCCTCGCTTCCCCCACCCCTAGAGTAGCTGTAACCCTATCTGTGTACCCGCCAGGGGCCGACGAGTGCATACCTTCCTCTGCGGTCGGCTCAACTGGTGTAGCCGCTGGAAGTAAACAATATTCTGTGCCCAGCATATTCTCAGTCAAATGGGGTAGATTCTCTTTCTTATTACCCATACCATAGTCTTTAAACAACGGGTGTGGGGCCGGTATTGCAACCTCTAATGCTTATAGTATGTTTACTTAACAATAACCTCAGCGAACCAACTTGACGATCGCTGTTCAAACACCGAAGAGTCGGGCATATTTGCCTAAGCTAAAAACAAATATCTAAAATGCTTTCGGAGCATGACGCAAGCGAAGGAGGAATATAATTTAAAATAAAAACGTGAGGTAAAGAATAGATATCGGAGAACCTAAATACTCCGTGGACAGATCACGGGTTCTTCCCCCAGGCATCTGCCGATGAGAGCTCAAAGCACTGACTCGACTTGGGATTTGGTTTCAGAGACTGCAGTGAGCCACAGAGAGGGGACACGGTCCCTTCTGCCCTCTCAGTCGTGTCAACAAGTGCCATGGTATCAATTCTGGCACTTGGTCAACAAGCATATCGCCTTCTTTGCCTTGACGCTATTCTGAAGGTTCTCGAGCACCATGATCGCGCTGTTCTGATACGTCTTCTGCATGGTGGGTATTGTGATACTGTACACAAGCAGCCCCGTTGCTTTGAGAAGACTCGATGGAAATAGAGACGCCTTTCTACTGTTTGTCTTTCTTTAACAGAAGTAACATTGATTATGAAGACAAGAACCTTTATTGGATAACACTTTCTCAAATTGCTAATAGACGCCTACCGATATCACACGCTTGTTGTCGTTTTACAGAAGTAGCATTGACTCAGAAGACGGGAAACTATCAAGGATAACAATTTTGAAAATTGCTAATAGACGCCTACCACTGTTAAATTCACTTATAGGATATTTTCTTTTCTTTTACAATTAGAAACATTAACTATGAAGACAGATTGAGTACTGAACAAGTTGTTTCACACATAGGCATCTAGGGTTCGTGTTCTACCAACTTTCAAATGTCAATCAATGCTTTGAAGACGTATTCAGCGCCGCTATGTTAAACGACTACGACCAACACAGCAAAGGTCTCCATATAGTTGCTACACTGATGAGTCTACAGCACTGCCATAGCATCTGGAAGTAGCAGTAACTACCAATCCCGGGCTTGTGTGTTCCGTAATATCCACTCCTGATCTCCGGAGGAACAGTGAAACACCAGACACCGTTTTGTCAGTGGTTCCATCATTCTTAGATTTCAAGCATTCAGGACAGAGTGGAGCTTTGTCTACTAATAACCACTTGCTTATCCGTATGTCTGTGTGTCATCGTCCTTTGGTCTTTTGGGGTTGGTGGTTTGGGTCAGGGTTTGTTGGCGGGAGCAATGCTACATTTGTGGTCAGGAGGATTTGTTTGTTTGTTTATTGCTTAACGCCGCATTTAGCAGTATTCCTGCTAAGTGACTGCGGATTGTAAATAATCGAATGTGGACCAGACATCCAGTGACTGACATCATGAGCATCGATCTACGCAATTTGGATACGATGACATGCATCAACCAAGTCAGCGAGCCTGACCACCCGATCCCGTTAGTCACTTCTTACGACAAGCTTAATTGCCTTTGTAGAACACGTAGTTTGGCAGTGACGCAGAGCTGGTTATGACTATGTCGCTTTGTTGACATGAAACAAATATAACGTACATTGATTAAACAGGGACCGCCTCCTTGGTCTAGTGGTAGAGCGTCCGCCCGGAGAGCAGAAGGTCCGGGCTTCGATCCCCGGTCGCGTCATACCAAAAGACGATAAAAGATGGTACTTGTTGTTACCCTGTCTGGCGCTCGGCATTAAGGAGCTAAAACAAGGACTGGTCGGCTCGGAGTCAAGATACTGTGTCTGAGTGTGATATTTATGTTAAACTGCGGCATGGTATCTCAGTGAGCTAGAACTATTAATCTGCATCAGTCCTGAAAAGTACAAGCAGCCACAAACACACACACGTGCATGCACGTCGCAATAATCTTGGACGCGACGTTAAACCCATTTTCACCTCACTTCACCTGGTTAAACAGGACGTATCTATTTTCCCTTCCAGATAGAGGGGGTTTACAACAACCGAACCAACTATACCCAATTGTATCAGCCGGAATAGCAGTGTCCGGATTGTTGAGGTTCAAGGTTTAAGGTTCAGTGATAGTTCAGGGCCATCTTCTCACATTGAACACACCTCTGCCTAAATTGTGCCCTGTTGCCGCGGCATTCGATACTGTCAACTAATCTGTGCCACTCAGAGCTCTCGAGGAGAGTATCTTGAATAAATACATCCTATGACATGCAATGCCCCCCAAATAACGTGATCTCTGCGCTTGACGTTCGCCCTGTGCTTAATCCCCTCACCTATGTGGACTCGAATTCGCTGCTATATCTTCTCCCCGAGTTTACACAAAGTCTGCCACATGGCCCTTTTCCGACCCCCAGGCTTCAGGTCGATAGTCGTGTATTTACAAATATGAAGAATTTAATTTGAATAAAAAGTTTTGAATATTTCATACTGGTAAAGACCAGATTAGTCTGTCGCTCCGACGACGCACACCGTTAAATGTTTAAGTCTACCCCCACCCCTCCTTCCCCGCATCTCCCCATTCGTTGCCCAGTACCCCCTTTTGCCTCGTCTGTGGATGGAGGTAGTGCGGTTCTTAATCGAAATCGCACGCGATAGAAACATTCATTTTTTGCTGAACGCCATAAGGTATACGATGGACAATTGGCCAATCGAAAGTAATTAATGCCAAAAAAGTAATCCGATGGAATCCTTTTAACTATGGTGGGAAAAGATTGAAAATCAATCCATTCTCGCTAAAATCTAATATCAAGCAATTCTATCCGCGGGTTCAGGGTCGTGCAATTACAGAAAATAGATGCTTTACACGATGTGGAGAACCCACTCATTTGCGAAGTTTCAAAATCGTTTTTGAATATCCAATTCGTTTCTGAAGATCACGTCATACCAAGAGCCACGTGAATAGCACTCGTGAAACATGCATATTCCATGATGTTACAGGTCATGCTGGTGAGAAGTGCAAGTCAATACAAAAGGTGTCTGGGTGATTTCCCGGTTCGGTCCGTATTCAGTTCAGACTTTCAGAAGAAATAAAATTTAAAATGTGATTGATATTATTAACATAAAAACAGTTAAAACGAAAAATATCATTCTATATTGTTGATTTATCTATCTTATTTTAAAGTTGGTATTTAAAAAAAAACGAAATTGGGTTTTGGTGATAACACACAAGCAAGTTTCGGATGAGTAATCAGATGAAATTGATGTTTAATTGCATAGTGTTACATTCGTTTCTCATGTCACAAACTGTCAAGTTATCACACTGTTTAGATATTATGTACCTAAGCCCCACCACGACAAAACCGACAATGGCCCAACACGGGGAAATTGACAACCGATGATAGGTCTTTAAGTCATTAACACCTGACGCTACTTATAAATGTTTTCCCTTCACTGCTGGTCGCGTAACAATAAAAGAAATCAGCAAAGTCCACCCTTAATTACTTGCTTTGACTGTTTTACTGGGGACTGCTAATGCATATATGATTAGTGCGGTTACGAAATGTAAACTTCGAGACTCTCGCCTGTCACGTGCCTGTGTCAACATAATTACACTTGTCACTCAAGTGTACATTTCAGCACTGCCTATCATGACTGCGATGATGTAATCTCATTATAGCGCCTTCCAACAAATATATTTACGCTTGCTACCTAATCTTAAATAAATATTCTTAGCGTCGTTTGGAAACTAACTTGTGCGAGGGGAAACTCACTGAGTATGAAGACTATGGCAGGTTTAATCTGGTAGGTGTGAAAAAATATTCTGACACGCGAGGCTTATGGAATAAAATATAAAGGCTTTTGAAATCAACACTATAGATTTTGTCTGGTATTAGACGAATTAGCTAAAAACAACAGTCTTAAAAATCCATGTATCGGAATTAATCTGGAATAAGTGAGAAAAAGAAGATAATTTATGAGGTAAAAAACCCAGATGAATTAATTGCGTTTTTCGTCCACAAAAAGGAGATCAAATGTTCGACGTGAAACGTTCCAAGAAATATGCCAGGGTTGTATGAACGACGAAATCCGAAATCCTTCATCTAACGAAACATCGGAATACAAATCATAAAAAAGTCCCGTTGAGGATATGTTTCAGTATTGACCTTTTATATGATGGGAAATAAATGAAGTATAAAACATTTATGCATTCTTAGTTGTATTTATGTAAGCACGGGCTGAAATGTAAAACCAAAATGGCTTTCTGTAGTGCCCATGTATAAAAAGTTTAATGCGAATGTCAACAAAAAACTCAAAGTCATCATATAACAGGATTTCGTTGAAGACCGTCAATTCGCACGAGAGAACCGTGTTTCAAACGATTCTTCTTTTGTATACAAACTGACACAGCTAATACTTTACAAGAACGCCTAACGGTTTTTGTATGTCCCGACGAAACACGTTCAGCAATCGCAGTCCCTGATCATGCTATATCTGACAAAGAATGGAAAGTCTCGCGACAGGTGCTCTCCCAGCAAATAAAAACACATAAATAGCCACTCCAACCCCAACGACATGGTGAAATAAGCATATAGCTGTTTCCAGGGGAATGTCAGTCAATGATATATACGAAAGGGCCATGTGGTACCAAATATTTGTTTCATTCCTGCTGCATGATGCGGAGAAGATGGAGTCGTGTATTGTAAATAATCAGTTGAAATGTATCGTTGTCAGTTAGGTTCCGTTACTCCCTTCCGGGATTCCCGTCAAGTGTTGCATACGACAATGATGCTGGATGATTCCTGACAATGACGGGAACAAAACTACAGCTGCGTTACACGTTCAATCTGTGATATTATGGAATTTGCATTTTGGTCAGCTTCATTAAAATAGATTTGAATTTCAAGGTTTATGGATATATGCGTTGCGTTGGAGTGATTTTGGTAAACTATATGTGACCCTGAACCGGTTTACTGAATCGCGACCACTGTATTGCGAGGCTTGGATACTCCTTCAGTGATCAAAGCCCAATGATGATGTTTATCGCTAAACGGATACTTCTTTAAAAAAAACACACTTTGTAATTTTTGTCATTACTGTTGGTAATATTCCTTATCGGCGGAGTGTGAATGAGTTTAGATTTATAGTCAAAATCGGCAGTATTTCAGCCATATCGTGACAATATCAAGTTGTACAGAAATAATGCATTATCATAAACTATAAAATCTGTCGACGAGGGCAGTAAAAGCACTAGATTATCACAGTGTAGATTTAAAACTAGTATTTTACCATAAAAATGTGACCATTCGGAGCAACACATACTACAAATTGGCTAGTGATCACCAAAGTGAGGCCACCAAACAAGGGGCCATGGGGACTTACGGTACATCTGCTTCCAGAATGGTACCCTCCTATCCACGGAATGGCTTGTTTTCCGTTATAAGTATTAGCACACATGCAGTTATCTTCGTTAATTAATCAGCAGGTGGCGATGACTGTAGAGTTAATCTGTCAACTCCGTGTATATTCCAGTTCTGATAGCCATGCTTGTGCGTTTGCTTGTGTTGTTTTACGCCGTACTTAACATTATTCCAGCTATATGACGTCATCCTGTTAAGTGTTGAGTCTGGACCAGACAATCCAGTGATCGATATTGTGAGCGTTGAATCAGTTCGGTTCCCAACGGAAAAGGTTTAACTTGGGTTTAAGTGCCCAGGTCCCCGTCAGTTCGATATTCACAAAAACAATATAATTCCTTACTTATAATGCAATACTAGAATAAGGTTCGTTATAACCGACTATTCGTATTAACCGGCTATTCGTTGTAAACGACATCCGAAGTTGCAGTTGGATTAGGAGCGCTTGCTTTCAGGAGGGCCTTATGAAATTAGTATAAAAATATATATTAATATTTCGCATAGTGCGGACATTATTTGTTCGTAAGATAAAGAAATGGGATTTCAATGTGACGATTTCATGAAACAAACAACATTGTTCATCATCTAACACCTTTTCACTGGCGACACCTGTGTAACGGTACCTGCGAAATACCTCTCGAGCGATGCTCTTCACACCTGTCTCGGAGCTGTGTTTACCTGTCAGTTTATTCACGAACCGCTACCGCGTATGTAAGTAAAATTATACTTATATATTTACTTGTACTTGATTGAAGTTGACGTGCTGGCAAGGGAGAGTTGATGTGTTAGTTACTTGAGCTGGAACTCGGCGCAAGTACTTTGGAATTTGACGGTTGTGAAAAGCGGTTTCATCGAGAACAATGTTTTGCAAAACGGAAGTGTGGGACTAGATATTCTTCTCAGCTGATACATTTACCGCTTGTTTGTTGTTTAACTCCGCAATATTCCAGCTATATAACGGCGGTCTGTACATAATCGAGTCGGGACCTGACAATCCAGTGATTGGCATCACGAGCATAGATCGACGCAATTGGGATACGATGACATGCATCATTCAGGTCTGAGAGCCTGACCACCAGATCCCGTCTGTCGCCTCTTACAAATGGGGTATAAGGTCGCGTCCAAGATTATTGCACTTATATAGCGACACGCATGCACGTGTGTGTGTGTGTGTGTGTGTGTGTGTGTGTGTTTGTGTGTGTGTGTGGCTGCTTGTACTTGTCCGGACTGATGCCGATTTATAGTGCTAGCCTACTGATATACCATGCCGCAGTTTAACACGAATACCCCACTCAGACACAGTAAACTGGCTCCGAACCGACCACTCCTTGTTTTAGCCCGTTAATGCCGAGCGCCAGACAGGGTAACAACAAGTACCATCTTTTAACGTCTTTTGGTATGACGCAGCCGGGGATCGAACCCCCGACCTTCCGGAAGCGGTTTCATCGTGGATGTAGATCAAGGTCACAAATTGTTTGGCTAAGTAACATGATGAAATTGTTTGAAGATAAAAAGTACGTAAAATGTGTTTCAACATCACCAACATGTTAGGATTGTTCGTAGTCCGATTTATGTGACAAGACAACGTTCAATCACGTTTGACTCGCAATGTTCACTCTTACCCAAAGATTCCTGTGGGATAGAAAACGTGAAACGCGTGCATACTGGCTTGACCTTTGAAGTACCGACGAACTGCGACCACCTGCCAGAGCCTTCGCCTTGTGAAGCACGCGCAGCACGTGCAGCACGCGCAACACTTACATATTTTACCCAATCAATCACAAAAGCTCTTAACGCAAAATGCATTGGTAAACTTGCAGAAAACTACACTCTCAACCAGTAAATCAAATACGACCCGCATCATTCACGATCCTCACAGCCTCATCCTGCTTGTCGGGTCTGATGAAGGCGCTGCTCAGGACGAGATGGGGATGTTCGTAAATGCGCCCGTATCATTGACTAGATCGTTACGCAGCACGGAAACTGAAGGCGACAAATATTTGATTGTTTCAAAGTCGCGAGCAGGGCTTGGTGTGCGTGTGTCAGCGATACGACAGAGGGGCGGCTTGATCTGCTTTTTGCGTGCATTAATAAAATTGCAATTATTGCTAAAAAAACATAATCTAATATTTGTTTGCAAAAACATGGCAAATAGTCAATTGTTACACGACAGGTAATGAATGTGATGTATTACATGATGGAAATATAGATTTATCTGAAGGAATGAAACACAAGACAAAACAGACTTGGGTATGGTAAAAAAATGTCATTAATGATTTAGGATTAACAATGAATAGCTCTAAATACAGAGAGTATTGACATAAATGTATTTTTAACAAATCAAGGAAGATGATGATACCATCCTTATGTCCTGCAATTGAAGCTCAACGTTTGAATCAGTGAGTGAGTTTGGTTTAACGCCGCTTTGAGCAATATTTCAGTTATACCACGACGAGTCGACACAATAGTTAAGGTATGGTCGACGTTTATCACTTTGGTGAAATCCAAGAGCTCTGGTATGGTGCTGATAAATCAAGAATTATTAGGGTTGATTTGGGATTCGAACCCTCGATTATTGGATTCTGGTGCGCCAAAGAGACGCAACTCTTCTCATCGAATTGAGACTGACCGTATTATGTTTGTTGTTTAACACCGCACTCAGCAATATTCAAGCTATATGTAAATAATCGAGACTGGACCAGACAATCCAATGATTGATATCATGAGCATTGATCCACGCAATTGGGATCGATGACATGCTTCAACCAAGTCAGCGAGCCTGCCACCGGATCCCGTTAGTCGCCTCTTACGACAAGCAAAGTCGTCTTTTACGGCAAGCATTGGTTGTTGAAGATCTATTCTACCCCGGATCTTCAAGGGTCCTGACCTTATGACATTGGGTAGAAACAATATGAATGTAAGCAAACACGGTGTATGATTCAGAATCGATTTGGGAACATTCCTGTAACAAAACACGCATCACCATCAAATACTCACAATTTATCCACTCTTGTACGCTACAACTGTTATGTATGTGATATAAAGACACGTACGATGTGAGGAAATTGTAAAGGATGATATCATAAAAGTATTGCCCTTCTATCCAATTCCTGATTGAAACTATTATATATTTGACGAAAGCCCCGGGCCTCATAAAGTCCAGCTCGATAACATGAACACATGAAACTGTCTCCAGTGAAAGACTCAATTTTACTATTTGTGGAATCAAAAGAAGGAATGTCATAACTTCTAAAACATATTTGCAATATCGCTTAGTTCATTAATATAAAACTGAATAATAAGTTACGACCTATTGGTAAATATCATCGAGTCTGATTCTATTGTACTGCAGATCTTTGAGATTCTGCGTTACGCGATATTTTATCATCTTGCTTTCTCAGTCAAGGACAAAAAAAGCCCAAACACGCTTCGATACAGGACGTGTGAGTATTCCCTATCACTTTAATTTGTCTTAAAGAGCCTAGTCAGAAGGGAAGTGGTCCAAATTTAATTTCCAAATTATTAAACTAAAAGCACTTTCATGCTGCAGCGATAATACGATGGTTTAAGAAATAAAAACCAGGTTTAAAACATGTTAAAACTTCGAGAGCGAAGTTGTTGTGAAGCACATTTTTGTCTTGACCTCATCGCCTATTGTTAACGGGCATTACGATATGACCGGAGGAAAATTGCTCGGTATTCCTCTATTTTTATTGCATCTTAAATCTACGAGTGCGCACATTACAGATATGAAAGGGTATAAAATCTTCTCTCAGAAGGATCCATGATTAAGACGTATCCATATTCGCAATGATTAAACTTGGGAAAATACCCATCACCTACTTGGAGCGAAAGAAACTTATTAAAATAACAAAACCTGTCGTCGAATTGGCTGGTAGCTATGGGGGGAATTGCTGGCTGTGATTTGGTACGTGTAGCGACGGCGGGGTTGTGTTGAGGCCTTGTCATAAACTGACGGCAAATATCTCATCTTCTCGTCATCTCACGTTAAGTCCACGAGACGTGAAGCCACTTGCAGGTTCTAATCGTGCGTGGATTGCGCATCGTTGACGTTGCTTCGTTATAAACAACGCGTTAATATGCGGGTAATTCGGATAAAACACACTAAATGGGTGACTTTGTGACCCAATGTCGCGGTCCCTGACTTTTTCATCCTTGGCAATCTCCCTCGACTTGATTAATTGCCCAGCACGCTGGATTAACACCAGAAATCACGACGGAGGACTCTAATACTCGATCTATTTATTGCGAATTCGCTGTCATCGCCTCTTTAAGGGGGCGACCTCTGACCCGACAACGGCCTGACATCTGACCCCATGTTTGTAAATGTTTTGCATTCTATTCTGTGTGAATCTCTTTTCAAAGGACTGGAAAACGACACGAAATTTATCATTTTGACATTTCAGCAACAAAATGCAACCCCCATTGTTCCCTGTTTGTGCATTTATGAGATTCTTTTGAAAATGCGCCGTGTTAAAATTCAGACTATAAAAGTACAAAAGGAGAAAATCTTAAGACCTCATTCCATAAAAAAACACAATGATTTACCGTAGTGTTACAGCTTGATGGTAACGGTGGTGTTCGAGTACAAGATTTCTCAACAAGGGTCTTAAAACACCTTCAGTACTCTACTTTGTGCTCAGTGTTTAATCGTTGGAATAATAATTTCGAAACAAACCTGTTTCCAACGGAATGTCGCTTGTTATTATAACTCAATTAGGTTTCTATTGTCAATATAAATTTTGACATTACGAGCAGACAGAAACCCGATCAGAACGCACGCACGCACATTCACATCGGCACATGTAAACATGCACACTTTAACTTTTACAAATGAGATCAACAATGCTGATCAGTGAGATCGAGATTTAGGCTTTGAAGCCGACATCTCGATTAAAAACGAATTCGCGATAAGAACCTTCGAAAGAAGACAGTACTAATACATTTTGCACTTTATCCTATTTCAAAAACAAAATACGGGAATAGTAAGTGTTTGTGTGTTTGTTGTTTAACGCCGCACCCAGCAATATTCCAGCTTTATGAAGGCGGTCTGCAAGTAATCGAATCTGGACCAAACAATCCAGGGATTGACATCATGAGCATCGATCAACGTTATTGGGATACGATGCCATGCATCAACCAAGTCAGCGAGTCTGACCACCCGATCCCGTTAGTCGCCTCTAAGGACAAGCAAAGTCACCTTTTACGGCAAGCATGGGTTGCTGAAGACCTATTCTACCCCGGATCTTCACAGGTCGAATAGTAAGTGAGTGAGTGGCACCTATGTTGGGAATCGAACCCTGGCTTCACCGTAAGGAGCCAACGCTTTTACCACTAGGCTAACCAGCTGTCCTCTGTGCCCGAGAGGAATACACAGAAAGCGTTTTCTTACAGAAAACACTGTGTCACACACCCCTTGCCGAACAATAGAATCTAAATCATTTTGTCCCCGCGGTTCCCCGAGCCAAAGGTTTGCTCCACGTTATTGTGAGGGTAACGAGACCCTTGACTTAATCAGAAAACCATATTATTGAATAAAGTGCAAATGTTATTGGTGAGACTAATGCTGAATACATGATCAAAGAGATTTGATCGTACGTGATTAATGATTCTCGTATGACAAGAGATGTTAAGAAGGTTTTTTTTGCAAGATCAGCAAATTTCAACAACTGCTTTAACAAGCACAGGTTTCATCCAATAACATTAAGCGCGATGATCTCTGATTTCAGGACAAGTATTGTATACTAGAAAGGTTTTCCACTAGCTTTCCCAGCAGTTTGCATCTTCCATTTTCTCGGGAAAAGCATGCTTCACATATTACACAGAATGGAGAAGTCTCTTTACATTACTTCTATAAGTATTTTACGGACTACAAACGTTTTTCAGAATTCACATTTTCCGGTTTAACCGAACAATCTGAAAACAACAGTCACTGTCTAGGAACGAAGGAGTGACGACAAGTGACACTTTTTTACGGTTTTTGAACAGTTTCAAATGTTTCAATGTTCAAACAGTGTATGTCATTTTCTATCTCATGTTGCACTCGTGATATATTCGTAATGTTGTCCTTTTCAAGTGAAAATGACAAAACAGACACAAAGAATGTGGTCGGGGAATATGGCCAAGGAAAGCACTCTGGCTGTTTCAAACCATTAACCAGGCATCGTTTGAAGTAATATACTTCAAATATCTTTGTCGTTACTCGCAGGAGAAAAAGTGTTACACCGTAAAGTTGTATTCAGGATGTTAAACTTGACAATGTAATTGATTAAATTTTGGGAATAAGAAAAAAACCTACACATGAAAAGTTGTATACTAAATGGGGTTTCAAGCTTTCATTGAAGTCGAGTGATTTCATATATATATATAACCGTTATCAGGTTGGTGATCAGATAGAGAGAGAGAGAGGGAGAGGGAGAGAGGGGAGAGAGAGAGAGGGGAGAGAAAAAGGGAGAGAGAAGGGGAGAGATAGAGAGATGGGGGAGTGAGAGAGAGAGAGAGAGGGGGGGGGGGGGGGAGACATGCTTGTGCGTAGGTGTATGGATTACAGAGAGACCGGTTTGGCGAGGGTGTGATGTGTACGTCAAATATCTATGTCAGGTAGACCAAAAAGGCTTTAAAGATGTAACTTAAGATAAAACATAAATTCGTCACGAGTTCTATCAAGAAAAAAATTCATAATTTGGGGACATTGTGTAAAACGACATCTTAGAAGTCCATGTATTCTTAACTAAAAAATCCATTTCAGTCCCAGTAAAAATACATGCTATCATTCATAGACAAACACTGAAAATATAAACCGACACAGATTGGTCCAACATGATCGGCTCGGCTAGAGTCCGCTTTATTGAGGCGATTTAAACAATAGGCCACCACTGCCAAAACCCTCAAGAACTGACCATTGTTCTCACATATATCTCAACTCCAGGTTCATCAGATCTCCTCCACCTGACCTTGCGAAGCTTGTTACATAAAGCTGTCCGACCATTACTTCGGCCAGGTCCGTATCTTTATCAATTGCGAGCACAGCGGGTTCCACTCCCTGTTGCATGTCTTAATTTGCCTTAATTCGACAATACTTCAGTTTAGACCATTAACTGTGTGTTCATGGGGTACTTGGGATCACTTGCGTCGATATTCACGCGTTGGATAGTGTGGCAGTGGACACTGGCAAGTCTTCACGGATGGTAATAGTTTTGCGCAGCATGACGTCATCAGCCGGCACCTGTCAGACACGTGAGTGGACTGCCGATGTATGCGCGAACAGACTTAATTGCAATTTTACATGACGCGGGACTTGAAAACAGATGTCCTGGAATCGTGTTCATCAAAATGGAGGGAATATATCGGCCAAAGTGTTAATGAAAGACCACAGCTATTTAACCTCTTGACGGTTGCCAAACAGCGGAGACAACGCCAAAAGCAGTCGAGCAACTAACTCGGTGTCAGAAGCTGGGCGCGGACCTCAAAGAAGACAACTTGATCAGGACCAAAATAAAATTAGACAGCGAAGCTGTGCGGTGATAGGCCTTCAATAGCCACGTCTTGAGAAGGGAACGATTGACAAGGTCGAGGGAACTGTTTTGTACGCCAAGTTGGCAGACATCTTGGATTAGATGTGAATTTCCCGAGAGGGGAGAGCAGTGTTTAAGTGATCGCTGATTGCATTGCTTATCAGCCTCTCGCGCCCATCATGGCCGACCCGGAGATGTCAATTTCACTCTATCAGGTTTTCTGCTTTGTTACACTCCTTTTCTTTCTGTCGAGATTCCTCCGGCCCCGACTTAGGGACCTCATGACAAACACCCTCTCCCCCTAACACCCTTTCCCGACCTTGTGTCAACGAAAAGAAATTGCTTCATTCCATAAATTTTATTATTTTACGTACCATGTCCCCTTTCGTCCCTCCAATGTCAATCGGAATTGACTCAAGGCTGCCCTCAGCGACACTGTCAATAGCACGGATTATTAATTTTATTCCCAAATTAAAATTGATGCAGAGGTAAATATTAGCCGAAAACGAGCCGAGCGGGACTGACTCGCAACGTAGGCTTGACAATTGGTTAAACAATGGCTGTAACTGTTTAATTCCTGACACTCTCTGTGGTCACAGAATCAATCTATGGCTTGTCCCTGTTTGTTCTAATCTCATTCGGTATGGCATATTCAATTACGATTGTGTACCAAATCCGACTACTTGCTACTGTTTAGATTTTACGCCAGAATGTTTATCGACTAGTCTCGGCTATCGCACAGAATACAAATGTTTCCTCAGAAAATGACACCTTATTCAGAGCGGCGAGTCCTTCACCAAGCACCGTGTTCTTTTCGTGGAGCTGGTAGAAGCCTTTGTCAACTAGGAGGTAACGACTAATCGAAAATCGGAGAAACAAACAAAAAGATCCCTTGACGTGGAATCCAGCTGGAATGATCTGCAAGTCGGATGGAATGGTTTTTCTTGGCATCACATCGTCTCTTGAATATAAATGACATTCCATTTGCAGGAAATGACAACATTAGACTAACGCTCTGTGAGCTAAAGCTGTCCCAAGTCTAGACCACATCACCAACAGGTTTACAATCCGTTTCGTTCTCAACGACCATGGAGAGATATATGGGAAGCCTTGTCAATGACGTCATTGCATCAGGTAATCATGTGTGTGCAATTTCCCAAAGAACATGGCACCAATGGTTTTGAAGGGTATACCAAATGTGGAACCCGTCTCGGTAATGTGTGTAAATAATTAAACCAGGCAGTTTACTCCGGAATATTCACGTAATCCATACAAAACGTACAGCCGCGTATCGGGTCGAGGTTACGTTGCCCTGTAGTGTTTTTTCAAACGACATTACATGATGAGTTGACCTAGTTCTAAGCACTTGAATGAAATTGGCGCATGCGTCGTGTTTACAGTACCATCAACTGAAGCTTTGTGCGGCTCTACAATCAAAATCACCATTTCTTTGGCTTCTTGTGGGAAAAGGGGGCGTTCTTATGCTACCGCCTGCAAAATCGATGTACTTTCTAATCATCACCTCAATGAGTTTGAAACTTTGAAGGATTTATACACCTATCAAAGGCGTTTGAACACGCCGAACGTTCAAAGAAATGGATATTTTATTCACGATGAGGACTTTGTTGTACATACGACCTGTCTACCGGCTATCATCATGCGATACCTACTGTATCCAAATTACTCTATATCTGTTTGGCAGTCACTCAAAAACATATGGAAAAGTATAAAGTTTCAATTAAGTTATATCATATCAGAAATGTAGTATTGGAAAGAATATATAGACCGAAATGTAGAAATGTCAACAAAACGTTTTTTGGATAAATTCTATCAAAGAGATGAGGTGAGGTGAAATGGGATTTAACGTCGCGTTCAAGGTTATTGAACTTTTTGCGTGTGTGTGTGCGTGTGTGTGTGCATGTGTGTGTGTGTGTGGCTGGTGTGACTAATGCCGGTTTTATAATGCTAGCCTACTGAGATACCATGCAACAGTTTACCATGGATATCCCACTCAGACACAGTATTGTGACTCCGAGACGACCAGTCCTTGTTTTGTCCCCTTATTGCAGATCGATAGGCAGGGTAACAACAAGTACCATTTTTAACGTCTTTTGGTATGACACGGCCGGGGATCGAACCACCAACCTTCCGCTCTCCTGACAAACGCTCTATCCACTAGACCACAGAGGCGGTCGCAACTAATCGTGAGGAAAACTATTCGATGGACGTTTCGTGACTTCATTCCCGGGGAGGTAAAGCATATTAAGGAAGAAATCAATCGAACTGCTACAAAGCTGAGAAAGAAATGCCAAAAATATCGAAGTGGCAGTGGGGTACTACCCTCGTGGTTAAAGTATTCGTCTGCCACGCCGAAGGCCTGGATTCGACATCTCACATGGGTACAAATTGTGAAGCCCCTTTCTGGTTTCCCCCGCCGAGATATTGCAAAACCATACTGAACCACTCGCACTCACTCAAGTGCCGAAGATCTCTTGTGACGTCATAACGATTATTACTGGGAACTGACGTTTTTTTTATATTAAAATACGACAAATCAAATTATCCAAACCAGGATAAAGGGAAGTATTCCACATAAATCACAGAAGCCGATAAATTGTTTCATCCGTGCTAATGGCAGACAAGTCCTTGGGGATCCGATGCCATTTATTTCATGAAATAACCGGTCCCCTGGGAAGCCGGCTGATCTCTGCAGACGTGAGTCAACTAAAACAATGAACTCCACCTCGCTCAGGTGTAACATGGCGTGCGACCCGAATAACTGACGCTGGTTTCGTTCTTGGGATCCGTTCCCACTTTTGAACACCAAAGGGAGGTAACTCTCAAATCAAGGGAGGCAACTTATTTCGTGTGTTACCTGAGCTTGTTTGAGGGAGATTAGAATTAGCGATTTTCTCATTTTACCCAGTTTCTCCCCGTTGCGATTTATCTCCTCCCTGGCCTTTCATCGCCGAGACTAGACCTTGATGTTTGGTGCACGGCCCAAAACGCTCGCTCATACATCTAATATGAGATTACGCTCTCGTGTCCGACTCGGCTGCCAATGTATACTAATTTCGCCATGGCTTTGAAATTGAAATAAGCTGACGGATTAATTTTGTTTTCTATTAAGAACAGAGGCGTGCTAACTACACGTGAATACCTGTCCAAAACACAATCAGAGATTAACAATGGTGGTCCCGCGGAGAACTGTCAAGACGGACAATAATGCTTTGTCCATCGTATCCAGCCGTAAATGAATTTTATAGACAGACAACACTGGGCAGAGAGAAAATCTCGACCCGTAACAGGGGGATGGTCAGAAAATCTCGGGGGGTCAGAGGCCAATTAATGCCGAGAGATTGGGCGAACGGTTCGTCAGCACATTCTTACAGAAAAAGCTTCTGCAGAAACAGGTCAGGCCGCGCACTATATCTCGAGCGGATGATTTAATTCCAGTATGAAAAGCTATCAGGATACTGATTTTGGGAAAATTCCTCCGCAATGGAGGATTACCTGTATACAATGGTGGTACGCTGCAAGGATGACTTGGTGGTGTCGGTTTCTAGACGCGTTTTCTTTGATGTTACCACGGAGCTGTTTAATTCTTTCCTGAACCCCCGTTTCCTCTTTCGTATTTGTGTGAATATCTTCCTTGTGATTTCTTATCCGTTAAATTGCACACAGAACGCAGATGCAAATATGAATTAATTCCCTCTAATCTGTTTGATTCGCAACGATAGAAATGAATTCATCAACGAGAATTATATCGATTTTTTAATCCCCGATAATCTGCAAATATTGCACGGATATTCCATCCGCTTCAACTGATATGGAAGATTGCTTTCGTCGCCGGCGAAGATTTAGTTTTGATCAGGTAAAAAGTTAGCAAATAGACTAAGTCTTAATTCGGGAAGTGTCATCATAAATTCTTCATCTAATTTACTAATGCATTGATAAGTGTGGCAATTCGATAAATCAAAATAAGTTATCCTTTATCGTGTATGCCTATGATATATATAACACCAGCATGAAAAGAATCTAAAATGCTTGTCGGTGTTGTTTAATCTTCCACGGGGTATTACAATAATTTATATTGATTGTGATTAATAGAATAAGAATATTTTATAATAAAATCACAATAAATAGTTCGATGAGATACCTCGTTAAAATAACTGAAAGAAGTGTTTTCTTTGAAGATCTTTCATGATCATTTGTTATTTTTTATAATCAACCCTGCTGAAAAAATGAGAACTTTAGTAAACATATTCCTATTTCATAAAATTTTGAAACTATACATCACGCTTACTCGTTGTCAATATGTTATGATTTCATTTTGTATTTTTAATTTATTGGTTGACTGACTACAATCAACGCGGATTTTGAATCTGTATTTATGTTAATAAAATTTCGTATTAAATTACCAATATGGACGGTAATCTTAACAACAGGTGTTTTTGTAAACGATGGTATTACCTCGACCATATCGCCGTATTAAGTTACCTGCACGGACAATACACAAGCATACGTACATTTTCACATACATTTCACCAAAGTGATTGACACATAGTTGACAGCTCGGTGATAAATTTACGTCCTCAAGTCAATCACAATAGATAATCTAGTCTTTAGTTCTTTTCATCTATCCCGCGGTATGTATTTCACAATAAACAGATAATCGATCCGATTTTCAAACGAATACAAGGCATAGGAACGCAAGCAATGGCACTAGAAGCATGCATTTGTTTTGAAATACGATATTTCTTTCACTCGTCAAAGAATGGACCATGTCGATTTCATAGCAAAGGGAACCACGACGTATGAATGAACAGCTTTGGTTCAGCGATGAATGCTTGTAGCCGCTGAACGACTCGGCCAGATAAATTAGGCCGCGGTTGAGCTAGGTCGTCAATGGTACATCGCGTTGATGCTGGTAAGTTTCAGTTTGATAAATTTATTTCCCTTCCGTGTTCAGTTTGTTGTTTTTTGGTGCTGTGATTGTTTCAAAGCTTGTTTTACCGTTTGTTTTGCGCATGCCGTTGTAACGTCTATTACCGATGATGAGGTCTCGAGTGTTTTCGTGAAGCATGTGTGTAGTTAGTGATTGGTTTGTAAAGTTTCAAACAGTTACAATACTTGATTATTTAGAAATAAAAATATTTGCGTGTATATTCTTTTTGTAGGGAAATTTGAAAAGAATATAGATGTGATATTTACATGATACCTAAGGCTATACACAGATTGCATTTTACATCACAGACAATGAACGTGAAATGAATGTAACTAGCACGCTCTTTTTTATTCTTTTGGTTAAATACCTTCACCGATATTCGATCAGAATTGTGAAAATATTTATGTCGTGTTTGGCAAAAAATACGATTTGTATCTGCCTAATTTGCATCGTTATCAATGCATCGTTGCTTTTTTGTCCCCGTTTCAAAGGTTGTGAACTGATTGATACAGGACATGTGTTCTATACGTATAAATATGTATGAAATACAATCTCATCCAACTGCATGTTAATGAATACTTTGTATAATAAAAAGTGACAGGTATAAAACAGCATAAGTTAACATAATAACGAACGACTGTCCTTATGACATACAACACAAATCAGGTGATGTAGTGAATGAGACATTAACATTCAGAGCCACACTTATTTGATAAGGGACAAACTTTCATTCAGATTGATTTCAAAACAACGCTGATATAAATAAAATTTGAGAATCGATTTAAAGCCAAACCATATCCACATAAAAACAATACGTTCATCACAAGAACAACTGATCTTCAAATATCGTAAATATTGAAAATCGTTTGAAAAGTGTAGTTTAAAAACTTGAAATAAAATATCAGGTATCAACATGGTTACTAAATCAAGTATTAACGACCTATTAATTAACAGATTAATTTGGCATCAATATGTCATTAAGTTTAAAAATATGGAATTATTAAATCATAATTCTTAGTTCGAAATTTATGATGAGCGACATCCCGAAAGGCTGTATGACTACCGTGGCATTGGACGGATTACAGGTATAGCAACGAGGGCAGTCAATCACAACCCTGTCGACCCCATGTTAACATCGGATGATGGGGGATTATTTTCACCTAGATTGTTTATTATCATCTGAATTGTTTTAGCAATTTCAAGGCCCATAAAACGGCATTATCGCTGACGTCCAAGAATAAATTTATAACAAATCATTTGGGAAGGAAAGCAGTTGAAAACAAATGGCTATATCTTCCCTAGGTTAGGACGTGAACTCTAGCTGTTCTCGGCTTGCGGAACATAAAAACATTATTGATCGAAATACAGTTCCACTCATGTGAAATAAATATAAACTATTTTAATGTTTTTATGAAATTTTATTATATCCGAAAATAATATGTACAACATTGTTGCATGTTTCAAAATGTTATTACTTGAAATGCAACTTAATTATATATTATTCTGTTATGAATATGATTATTTTCCCCTTATATATATATGATATTTCAAACGTATATATTCATATATACAGAGAGAGAGAGAGAGAGAGAGAGAGAGAGAGAGAGAGAGAGCGAGAGAGAGCGAGAGAATGAGAGAGAGTGAGAGAGAGTCATATTCGACAATCATATACACGCGCCTCTAATGAATATGTGTATTCATTCATCATAAATCATATGTCGAAGATGTATTGTTGTAGCGTTAGATAAATACTTTAAGCCCCTATCAGCAGCTTACAATATATTGACGATATTCAAACGTTGTTTTAATTATTAACACAGGTACATAACATTCTGACAAACCAACGGCAATATCATCGTCTCGTCCTGTTTGCTGGCGTGAAACCGTGCAAATCAATATGAAAATAAATCTAAAATGTAATAAATTAACCCTTGTCTACACTAAGACACATGTAAGATAAAACAAATATATCTGGTAATTTATAAGACAAGGGGAGGGAAATCTGCTTCTTGTCAGTGTGTTGGTGTCTCAATGGCAGATTTACTCGCTGAGAAAAATGTCCCTGTCATATGAGTGATGATGTTAGACGCGGTGGCTCGTCTTGTTGGTAGGGGACAGGAATGCGTATGCTCCACCCCCTCCCCCTGGCAGCCGTTCGGCTAACGAGATCCAAATGGCGATCTTTATTAGTGATTCAAAGTTGGCATCAAAAACGCATTAATTCAAACCAACGCTGAAATGATATACGACAGTAATGTAGCTTACTCTAAACACCATTGAGGCGTCCGAGAACACTGCCAGTATAAGGCGTGCAAATTAATTCGCGATAATTCACTTTCAAATCTCGTTCAAACGTGATGAGACCAATGATCATGGGTAGTTGCATTGGGGTCTATTTCGGAATAATTTTAATTGAAATGGGCGCATCAACGAAGCAATTAATTCTTTTATTGCTCAAAGAGAACTCTATTTCGGCACGGTAATTGGGGAAATGCTTCACAATATTCAATAATCATAGGAAGAGGCCCTTCATAAGAGCGACACGTTTTTCGGGAGCTTTCCATCTCTGATCCCTCTTTGGCTCAATTGAGGCTAATTTACCATTTTCCTGATTCCACTAAAAATCGTCATTATGAGGAGTGGATTTAGAAACAAAAGCACGTGAGGTTCGCCGGTCCGAGCGCCAAAACACGTCCATCGGCACGAAGCACGTGGCACGTGCAAACACTGGATATATGCTGGGTGGGTTTGACATTTCTTCTTCTAGTATGGTAATGTTATCGGACGTCGGGAAGGATGTGGGGGATCTTTGATGGAAACCAGACGCGCCCCTTAAATCCCCCGATTTTAAACCAAACAACACAGTGATTCCCAAACTGTCCTTCCTTTTACACAAAGCAACGAACATGTTTGCAGATATGAATCATACTATGTTTAATTCCACTGATAATATTTACAGAACAATTCATAGGAGTATATCATTTTTGGAAAAATGGAATCATTTTCTGTATTATCTCTACAGAAGAGTACAAATAAAACGAAATATGTTTCAAGAAACAGTCATAAAGAGAGAATATTATACCCGTCAGAAGAATGTTAATCACGTCGTATGATCCAAGGCGTTTTATTTGAATTATATGGATATTTGTCAGGATTGGGAATCAGGAAAATCAGATGTGAGAAATCAATACATTATTGTAGGGCCGCATTTGTATAAATAAAGATTTCCTTACAAGCTAATCAATAACTACACCTATGAGAAATAACGGTATTTCTAAATGTTTGTCATTTAAGCACGTGTTGATATTGATGTTGGAAAGAAAAAAACTAATCTATTGTTAATATGCAACATGAATAGGTGCATCACCCTTTTACCTATGGTTACCTGGTACATTGGAGAACACAGTCCGATATGGCTGTAAATGGTGTCATGTTTGTGACGAATTAAACCTTTTGTACTCCGTCAATGTCCTGCCACGCACATGTTGAAAACCGCCATTGAAGGGCTGAACATTTGCTCTTGAATGGCAATTATCACATTTAATAAATTCTACATCATTGACGACGAAAGAGTGGATGGTCTTAACAAAGAACGTTATGACTTACGTGTGGTTTCTTCCAAACCAGCCTTAATCCGGCGTAAGTTTAACTTCGCGTGAACGCTGAAAATCGTTTACAATAAACCACACTTGGTGGATGAACAATAATATAGAATATGAGGTAAAATATTATTGCTGTAAAACATATTCATTTCATTCAGTGCAAATTTAACAGCCATTTCCGGACACAAGTTTTGTTGGAATTCGGTATCTGTATTTTGAAATGTTCTTAACACAGCCATCCAAACAAGGGACGCCTTCCTTTATGGTTTGTCCATGTCGGGGAGACAATTTATCAATTCTTTCACCTAGTAAACCGAATTGTGATGTTGTTCGGTTTAACGAGATGTCATTTATCCGGATACGGCGTCAAGGTTCAATATGTAATAACAGTGATAACTGTGTATATTGATGGCTTTCTCCCAGGGTTGAAATGATACCATATTGCAATGAACGTGTAAATGAATACGACTATCGAATTACATATATTATTACGTATCACCTTTTCGACTCCAGCTTGCTCAAATACAAACACCACTTTAATAATACTCCACAAACAGAGGGCGTGTTGGATTTCATATTCAATTATGCACCCAAAGCAAAATAACTGCATGTTCTGCAAATGATGTTTTTACTTCAAATATCTATTTTGTATTCGTAAATGAGGTTTTCATATTAACTGTTATTTACTCTTTTGTCATATTTGTACACGTGTTTCAGTAATTACTGTCATAACTTACACAGTTCATAAACAGGCTCCTGGCATTTGTGTTTCAATATAATGAGAACTGTTCCATTAAGTGCTACATAATTATGTCTGAGACAGTCGCCAATCAAACAACGAAAGGTGTTATTTTTCTGCTAAGTCATAATTTTTTATCGAAAATCATTATTCACTAGTTTTAAAGTAAACCGATAACAAATATTTATCCCACCCCATGTGAATTTATGAATGTGAACAAATTGACTAGGAACACAGACACAGAGACACACACAGAGACACAGACACAGACACAGACACACAGACACTCACACATACACACACAGACACACACAGAGACACACAGATACACTCACACACAGACACACAGACACACACACACACACACACACACACACACACACACACACACACACACACACACACACACACACACACGAAACCCCTCATATCAGATCCCCTCACCCTCTGATACGTGAAACGTTGTTCAAATAACCATATTGGAAGTCTGCTGGACAAGGGAAGGAACCTGTCGCCGAACAGATATTGTACACACAACCATGTCAAATATATACACTCATATCATGTACACACACGCACACACACACGCACACACGCACACTCACGCACACACACACACTTTTAATCGTAAAATGGAATTCATCAATATCACACAATGACAACAAAGTAAAATTTTAATTCATAAGTGGATGTCTAACTTACAGTTCATTCACAAAACATTTTCATTTGTACACATTCGCATCACAAATACAGAGAATCAACACATATAATATAATCGTATAATCACATCATATTAATGCATACTGGCATTGTATATACATAACAATAACATACATCAGTGTATGTATACACAGTTATATGATATAGTCAAAGATACAGAACATAAACACTGTTGCATCATATAAGCAAACCTCAATCACACCGTGTATTATATGTGTACACGTTATATCCTTAATAATGTTATTATTGACATATACTGTTTGTTACTTCTATCTTTAATAATGTTATAACTGACATATACTGTTTGTTACTTCTATCCTTAATAATGTTATTATTGACATATACTGTTTGTTACTTCTATCCTTAATAATGTTATTACTGACATATACTGTTTGTTACTTCTATCCTAAATAATGTTATTACTGACATATACTGTTTGTTACTTCTATCCTTAATATTGTTATTACTGACATATACAGTTTGTTACTTCTATCCTTAATAATGTTATTATTGACATATACTGTTTGTTACTTCTGTCCTTAATAAATATAAGTGAATGTTCTATTCGTCACCACTATCCTTAATGTTATTAGTGACATGTTCTATTTGTCACCACTATCCTTAATAATGTTTTTAGTGACATGTTCTATTTGTCACCACTATCCTTAATAATGTTTTTAGTGACATGTCCTATTTGTCACCACTATCCTTAATAATGTTATTAGTGACATGTCCTATTTGTCACCACTATCCTTAATGTTATTAGTGACATGTCCTATTTGTCACCACTATCCTTAATAATGTTATTAGTGACATGTTCTATTTGTCACCACTATCCTTAATAATGTTATTAGTGACATGTCACTACACCAGTCATACATATGTGTTAATAAAATATCTTTTACTAACCACACGATTATCTAACTCACTTCATCAACTAGATCTGCATCCATTGTCTTCCTTAGTGTGAGTATATTAAAGACAGTTAATAAAACAAAGTTGATATGCAATGTCTCACTAACCATGTGTTTATCAAATACATTCACTAAGTTCTTAGCACATGTTAATCCAGTATGTCGAACCCACCACGTGTTAATCCAGTATGGCTAACTCACCAAGTGTTAATCTAGTATGTCTAACTCACCAAGTGTTAATCTAGTTTGTCTAACCCACCAAGTGTTAATCCAGTAGCCTAACTCACCACGTGTGGATCCACTACGTCTAACTCACCACGTGTGAATCCAGTTCGTCTAACTCATCACGTGTTAATCCACTACGTCTAGCTCACCACGTGTTAATCCACTACGTCTAACTCACCACGTGTGAATCCACTACGTCTAGCTCACCACGTGTGAATCCAGTAGCCTAACTCACCACGTGTTAATCCACTACGTCTAGCTCACCACGTGTGAATCCAGAACGTCTAACTCACCACGTGTGAATCCAGTACGTCTAACTCACCACGTGTTAATCCACTACGTCTATCTCACCACGTGTAAATCCACTACGTCTAACTCACCACGTGTGAATCCAGTACGTCTAACCTACCACGTGTTAATCCAGTACGTCCAACTCACCACGTGCGAATCCAGTATGTCTAACTCACCACGTGTTAATCCAGTATGTCTAACCTACCACGTGTTAATCCAGTACGCCTTACTCACCACGTGTGAACTTATCAACTTTAATTTAAAAAACCAAGTATATGTCCAATGTGTAACCACCCAAATTTTCTTCAAAACGTGAAACACAAAGTTCTTTTTATCAAACATGTTACATTAACCAAGTCTTTATCCCATGTCTTACTGACCACGTATTACTCCAGCATGCTCGTCAAACCAGGTGTCTATCCACTATGTCACACGACCCACTGTATAACAACGTGAACACATGCTGCATGCCAAGAATGGGCAATTCTAGCAACTATTCATCCCCAGCCGGTACAGCTTGGCCAATTGTACTGGTACCATTGGATAGGTCATGCCGCATGGTCGATGATAGAGCCAGGAAATAAACTGAATCTGCTAAAAGCTGTAAAAGACACTGTAACAATGGAAACAAGGTCAGCTGTATTGAAGTCGTAGCTTCATTGACAACTGTACAGAAGAATGTCGCGGTTGTAGGTATTAAATGGTTGTAGGTATCATCAGGACAATTTACAACCGTCATTCACAAATTAGGCCCCATCAATGACTTATGTTACAGTAAAGGCGTGTGTATGGACGTTGGGGCGAGTGGGCTTCATTGAAAATTCACATGTGTTATGGAGGGTAATTTGAATAAAAGCTTTAGGAAAGAGTTGGTATCTGAATTGAAGCTGTTATGAATGACATTGAATTATGACCGGAAAAAAAGTCGAGAGAATCGACGTCGGTAAATATTAATAAACATTTTTCACTTTTTTATGTTTCGTTGAAAACTTTGACAAAGGTATTTCCTGGTTGAGTTAATATTAAAAGAATGAATGATATTTTACGTCGAATTAACAAATATTTAAGTGTATCACACCGGTATGATATTACTGAGTATGGGCGACTGTGGTTGTTAAATATGTCATTATAACACAAAACACTGGAACAAAACAGGTTTTCTTATTTTATTAAATCACCACAGGCAATCCTAATTACATTCTCATATTAAGCAAAACTATGATGTAAAAAACAAATTTCCTGATGTCAGCAATTTTATGTCGAGTAATCGGGTTTTAGAGATCAACGTGACATGAAACCTAATAAAATAAACACATTTACATAATCTAAAGTTGGATCTTGAAATGTGATTTCCAACAAAGGTGTAATACCAGGTGTGAATATAAACACATTTACATAACCTAAAGTTTGATCTTGTTACACCATAAATGTGATTTCCAACAAAGGTGTAATACCAGGTGTGAATATAAACACATATTGTATATTTTCAGTTATGTTATGATTATTTTATCACAACAAATAAATCCCAGATCTGTGATAGTGTCTTCGATGACAGGAGGCAAAAGTTTCATGCATTTTGTATATGACCTTCAGCAACATCTAATCCGACATATCGACATATCCATGTTCGTTACACCTGACTTCTGATTGATAAATAAAGGCGAATTCTGTTGAACCATTACGACATACACAATATAGACTTACTGAAGTTGAGTTGGCACTAGACTGAACGAATAAAGTTAGGGATCATGAATATTTTTACGAACATTTCTATGAAATGTGTGTGCTGACTACCAAAAACTCCCCCAAATATTCATGATCCCTAAGTTTTCTTGTTCAGTATACAGTCGAACCTCGTTCTATCGAACTCGCGGGGACCTGGAAAAAAGTTCGAGTTATCCGGGGTTCGAGACACCAGGGGAATTTTATGCTTAATGTGATTCTTTGGACTCCCAAATCAGTTCGAGACAACCGGAAATTCGACCCACCCATGTTCGACACAACAAGGTTCGACTGTATATAGTAACTGCAATACGGTTGCAATGCTACGGCTGTATTTTTACACACTCGCTTGTTTATCAAGCAGAGAAATGACATACTCCGAGCGTGTCATAAATTTTCGGTATCAGCAGTTTAACCTGTAAAAATAATCAATTCAACGCGTACCCTGAGGTGATTGAAAATTATTAACAATTAGCAAACAGATGTCGTCGTACGTGAACCCATCACGCGTTAATTACAGCTGTATAGGTAGTCAACATGACATGTTGATACCCTGTTCATTGTGTCATTCCGAATGCCGTGGCATCTTTATGAGTGCAGGACACCGAACGAAATTGGCCATGAACCATTAATCAGAATAGATTAATCTCAATAATTAGAAATATTTCAAATTAAAAGATACGTCAATTATGTAGCTATCACCAGTATCCTTCCCGTTAAGTTCAACCTTGCCGTCGCTGATCGCAGTCGCTCATGGACGCTTCACAGGGGCTCGCCCGTAACACAAACTGATCAGGGGAATTATCCGCAATTATGCCTTAAAACAAATCCTAGCCTAGAACTCGACCCTAGCTCCGACCCTTAATGTCCAGGGGATTGTACGGGGATCGCTAATTCTCTTAATGATTGATGTTTAGCATCGCCCTAAGACACACGGCTCTCAACAATCTGCCAAACGTCACTTCGTGTATTAAGCTAGTTTATTAATAGTTTCTCTAATAACCAAATCGCAATAAATTCGTTAACATGGTTCGCTGTCGACATGAGCTTGTCCAATCGCCAATGAAGGCTTCGAGTGGCTCACACGAGGGAGGAACACATTGATATGCATATTCATAAGTTCTTTTCAAAAGGTTAAAAGCACCTGTGTGCCTGGGAGATTTAATAAAGTCTTTCCAGCACAAAAATAGCATTTTCTTCTCTGAATAAATCTTTTTTGGTGAAGGGTTTTTTCATAAGGGACCCTCATATTGACTTGACAGTTGGGAAAATCGTTAATTGACGAAATGTCTTTCTAGTGACACCTGGTTGCCGGGGAAGATTAATTACGGCAAAAGTAATAATTATCATAGAAAGGTGTTGAATTCGTTGTGGCAGTTCTAAGTGGCTATTGTGAATATTATTCCCTTTTCTTTGCAATTCCAAAGATTTATCAGTGAGAAATACGAGTAATTATTACTTGATAAATCAGTCAATATTTGAATCCCTACGCGTAATTTAATCTTCTCTGAAATCAAAGAAACCTTTTGTATACTTTATCGAATGACACACTTTGCAGAAAGGTCTCACCTATTTAGATATATTTGCTTAACAAAACAACACACACTTTTAATAAATATCCAACAAACACTACAGCAAGTATTTTGTTCGTCCAAAAGAATCTAGTTAGATTCTGATGATGTTTTCGGAAGTCATTTGATTTGCTACTTTTTTCTTAATAAACAGTTGCCTCCATTTAAAGGAAGAGGAAATATAAAATCAACATTAACAACAGCTTGAAGCAAGAAAGTATACCACGTGGTAAAAATAAAGTCAGATATATACTTGTATATAAATTAAAGCGGTAAAACCATTTCCACAATCATAAACATGTGTTTATGAACTACTATCAATTGGTGATGATACCAGGTGATCGCGAAAAGTTGGGTTATTCAGCTCCACAAGTAAACCCTTATCAAACACATGCAAAGGCAAGTCAAGTATTTACCTCAACACACCCTGGGACATGTAGTGATATTTCTTTAATACGGACACTTGAGTTTTAACGTGTAATAACACGATTCCGGTATGATGAGGTAAACTATGTGTAGTGATGCGCAATATCCGGATGGGTTTTTATTTATGATATTTAATAAATTGCGTCTTTATTATATGGCAGAAATTCTGCCGATGAGGTGGAAAGTGTGTGCAATGAGTGTGCACTATTTGAATCGGAGCCAATTTCCGAGATTACATGAACGATGCTTATTGCAGCTGAACCTCAGTGGAAATCATGTACATTTCGTGTCTATTTCACTCTCACATAGCCTCTACATGCTACATACATTGCATTGGTAATAAATATTTGATATCGATTTCACCCAGCGTATCATTCAGAGCTGACGTACCCAACCTCTGGTACCGAACTCACCTCGGTAGTGTTAGTGAGTACTCCATGATTGATTGAAAAATATACCATACAGTGAGTGTTGCATTTTCTAGTTTCAGTATAACATTGTGAAAGGCGATAATATGAAATCAATAGTATTATATTGAGTTCCTGAAACAGGTGGTTGTCAATTTCAACCCACTGGAACATAGAGTTCACAAATTTACAACTATGCTTCTGACAAGTGCATGACAATAATACTGACCCAAATATGTATTTCAATTCAAATATATCAGCCCATATCAAATGCCTAAACTTGCAAAAAATCCAACAAGTGTATACAAATAGCTTTGAAATAGGAGGCGTGTCCATTATTTGCACATTATAAACAAACAGTATAGTTCCTCTGAATATAATATATGTGCAAATACACAAAAAACCGACAATTTTCCTGCTTCCCTCTTTAGTTCTTGCTGCAACTGATGGTGCAAAATTCAGTTCGATAGAGAAAAGTGGGCGTGGAATAAAACTGCATAAAACAACTGTAACAAGTCGTATAAAAGCTATTTAATGTATTTTAGTCATCAACCCTAATTATACACACAGCGGGCATAATTAGCGTTTACATTTTTTTAAATATATCGATACCGGTGAAGTTAGCAATGTACATTGTGGCTAAAGATTAGATCTAAGCCATTAAACCATTTCCTGATCAACGTGTTTACATTTCATCTTCACGTGTTATTAAGGCATATATAATTAATCATAACAATTACTAGCGAAATTGTTTGTTTCCCAAGCGTAACGTTCCAAGGTTTCTGTCTGAGGCTAACACTGGCATCAAATAAACCGTCTACACCAATTAACACGATCGATACCTTCACGGAATACGCCAAACAGGAACTGAACTTACATTCGGACGGAAAGGGTGGGTGGGGGACTTTAGTTAGGGTGGGCGTGCATTGTACTTTGTCGGGGGCATGTACACAAGGCGATGGACATTTTTGGTTTCTGATAAACAGAATATTGTGAATATTGGGCCATACGAGTGCATGGACGGGCCGATATTACACATGTTTATTTTCAGGGGCAGGTGATGTTATTATTAATAAAGGCTTATACAGTTATACTCGGGGACAAACGTGAGCTATGAAAGAGAATAAATGTTTGAATGAATATTAGTGGCATGTATGTGCACTTAAGTGTTCGAATATTGGAGGTGGTCAAAACTCTGTTGTCATAAACTGTCCCGTCGGCCAGAGGGCAGAAAGCAGTGAGGTAATTGCTTGACAGAGGTAGAGGGGGGACAGGCGTACACATTTCGCGAACACCTGGTGTCATCACTGATCCGTGTATATCATTTTCACCACTATTTTGCCTTTTAAGCCCAATGGAATCTGTTTCGGCAGAGTAATTAAGTTAAAAGAAAAGAGCTTGTTGGTTTAAAGGCTATTAGTTTACATTTTTTAAACCCTATTAAACGTTAATTGGTAAAGTTTAGATTTTATACCTAGAAGAACAAAAGCATCAATGGTGATTGTCGACAAGCACGTAGATATAGAAAGGTTGAACGATGTAACATTTGCCTGATTGTATCGTAAAAGACAAATGAGGATTCTGGACAAATGTCAGATTTCTTATTCAACAATACACGAAAGTGGTTTCCCAGGACAATATTTGAACATAAAAACACGCACACAAAAGAACTTCCTAACCTGATAAAGATCACGTTGAAGGCACACTATCCCCGTCTTAGTATAGAACGGCTTGAATTGTTATCCAAATTACAAAACAATATTTATTAGAGATAATTAATTAATGTACGTACACGACGTACATACACTGACCATTACCGTGGTCGAATGTTGTAAATCCCGTTCGTAAAAAATCCCAGGAGTCAACAAAACAGTAATTTCCTTTGTTCCCAGAATTAACCGCCCAAAATGTTGCGGTTTCCAGACTAACAGGTGTCAAAACTAATGGGATGTAACTGTAGGGAAATCGCAGTTCGAAAACGAAACTCCCAAACGGAAAAAGAAACAGGGGAAATAACTCTCATTAAATGCCCGTATCAAACCGTTAAAAAATCGCAATTGTTTTAAACTGCGTAGCTCGTTACCCGGCATGATGTGAATTAACAACCACTGAAATAATCTCAAATAGTTTATGACACCAAAGAACCTACGGCAGTTGTGACGACAGGTGGTGCTTGTGATCAGTCTACAATTTGGCGGGAAACATCCCGTGGTGACGTCGGCAGCAGGTGTAGATTGCCACGTCGGGTGAGAACATTACGCTCATTTGTGGATATTATCTCCAGGACACTCCATTAACGTGATGTATAGATAAGGACTTCAAAAAGGTTTATAATACATAGATAACATAATGGCACAAGCAGATAAGCAATCTGGACTGCCAGTAATCTGATAGTGTGATTGTGTACAGATGGTGGGAATAGTGTGATGACGGAATATGAACTAGTGAGTGAGTGAGTGAGTGAGTGAGTGAGTGAGTGAGTGAGTGAGTGAGTGAGTGAGTGAGTGAGAGTGAATGAAAAGTGTTCATGCTGCAGTTAGAGATATTTCATGGAGAAGTGGCAAACGTCTGAGACCGGCATCACTTCGGGCTTTCCTCCCACATTAAGCTGACACGCCGTGATATACCTGGAATATTGTTAAAGCGGCGTTAAACCCAACTCACTCACTCACTGGATATACGGGATTGGGATCCCCAGTTATATGCACATCCCTTTAATATACTCGAGATACCTTTATATATTCCGATATCCCTTAATAACTACCGATATATTTCAACATATCTCGATATCCTTTAATATTTACCAATATCCTGAATATTTCCCTAAATATCGAAAACCCTTAATACCTTAATAGATGCTGATATTACAAACTATAACGCACCACCCCTTTTCCTATCCCAAAAGGCTTAATATTCCTCGATATTTCGGAATATTCCTACACACGGAAATATGTCTGGTTGTGGCAATGTATGTTGCCTATCAACGGACAACTGTCTTGTGGTAATGGGCGGTGCCTATACACGGACAAATGTCTTGAGGCAATGCATGGTGCCTATACACGGACAACTGTCCTGGTGCAATGGACGGTGCCTATACACGGACAACTGTCTTGTGGCAATGGACGGTGCCTATACATGGACAACTGTCTTGCGGCAATGCATGGTGTCTATACACGGACAACTGTTTTGGGGCAATGAACGGTGCCTATACACTGACAGCTGTCTTGCGCAAATGAACGGTGCCTATACACGGACAACTGTCTTGTGGCAATAGACGGTGCCTATACACGGACAACTGAATGATTCTGGCAATGGATGCTGCCTACACACGTACAACTGTCTTGTGGCTATGGGCGGTGCCTATACACGGACAACTGTCGTGTGGCAATGAACGGTGCCTATACACGGACAACTATCTTGTGACAATGGACGGTACCTATACACGGACAACTGTCTTGTGGCAATGGACGGTGCCTATACACGGACAACTGAATGATTCTGGCAATGGATGGTGCCAGAGAACTACCTGGTTATGAAATTGCAGCCATCTTTCAAGATGTCACAATACATTGAGCTACATACGAAACTGCCATGTTTTGTTATTCCGGCGTACCTTTATATGATAAACTATCTACTTTTTGCAGGGATGGTCCCATAAACGGGCCTGGGTTGGGTGCAGTCAATGTCTAAGATGATTTTTTGGTGTATTAGTGTTGACGCAGGGTGTATTTGAAGTAACTATGGTAACAGTATGTTCCAGCTCACGAACGTGAAGCCCTCTTGAACACACCCGACATTCATCTACCCAGGCATTGCCAGGTTGGAAGCTCTCTCTTTGATCCCAGCTCCCGCTCGTAAAGCCGATCATTAACGACAAGGCTACACTCATATCTACCGTACTTTATCTTTTCTGCTCCCAAAGCCTTCCAGATCATATCTCAGACGAAGTTTTAAGCCAAGAAAATGCAAATTCTTGATGTATGTTCTGATGTAAGTCCACATTAATTGCGTGACCCCTTTGAAGTAGGGTAGGGTAAAACACAACCTCCTCGTAATTGCAAAGAGAGGTCTAGCACACATCACCATCAGCAAAAAATAACCATGATTTATGATTTACACGAATGTGAAAAAGATTGTCAGGCTCACAGACGATATCAGCAAAGTGTTAAAACGCCGGGCGCATCGCCGGGGATATTATTAGAGCAAGCATATCATTAGATAACTACCAGATGTCAGGCTGCAGAGGAGGGACTCATTCAGATGCGTTGATTGCAGATTTACACATGGATGTAAGTTTCTGTAGATGGCATAAACCATGCTGGTGTCGTCGTTCAGACGCCATGCTGTCCCCGTCGTCCCCATGGCGGGGCAACTTTATGTGAGGACGGGGAGTAGACGGCAAAGAGTAGAGGAGGGTGATGTGTGTACATGATAGCGCGGTCACGGGGATGGTGTATATTTCATGAGATGTCGGTTTCATCATCTGTGGTATAATGACACACCCAGACGTGATGTATGTCGGTTTCATTGTGCGTTGACAGGTGGTGATGTTGGCCTTTTTTGAAGGGTGGAGGGAATAGCGATGATAATGATGATGATTATTGAGTAATGACATTGATATTGACGTAGCTGGCTCGTTATTGCTTCTAGCGTCGCTCTGATTGTGACGTCGTTTCGGCTTTGACGTCGCTCTTGCTTTTGACGCCGCACTATTTACGACGTCAAGACTGATTTTGACGCTGATGGGCTCCTCAAATCAAATTTGAATCCTACTTCAAAGTACAGCGTATTCAGAATTCAGTCCATCGTTCTAAATGATTTAAAATTCATAACCCTGAATAACTTCAAGTTTTTGAACGGCATTTATAAATGACACCAATGAGGAAGAAACTATATGGATGTCAACTTCTTTATTATGAGGAACACAACGTTTCGGAGTATATGCTTACTCCTTCATCAAGTGTACGATGAAGGAGTATGTATATACTCCGAAACGTTGTGTTCCTCATAACAAAGAAGTTGACATCCATAAGTTATCTTCCTTCTGAGTAACAAATTACTAAATCTTTCCCAGATACCCAAACCAAAGATAAAAAAGTAAACCATACATATCGTGTGTAGCCGTATATCACGATATACAGTGTCGGTCGCCGTAAGTGAAAGCGAAATACAAACTAAACGCCATAGACATAAGATATGTGTCCTAACGCACAAAGTATAAACCCACACAATACCATAACGGCTCGCTTCAGTGTCCGCTGACACCATCGACGTTACCTTAACGCTTTTCCACAATAAAGATTACAATAGGCAGTGTAAGAGAGCCTATATTTGACAATTTCGTATTATATATACATTTACAAATTTCCGTTATCGTGAAACACCAGTCTGCGTTTCCTTAAGTTGGCATTGTACCTTGTACTGAAGACCAACCACTATCACACAATCACGACAAAGCTTCGCACAATGACTTGTAAATAGGCGCTATGACAATCATTGCTACATCAGAAAAAGGACGATATTTTACAGGGTGTTTAGAGGAACCTACCCGGCCTCTACCCGTCCACCCTTTGTGTTTCGGCATCCGGGTGGAACGTGAGATTCCTGGTGTGATAATGACTAAGCGCGGCGTTCCGTAAACTCCAAACATATCATATATCTCCCCAGCTCAGTTTATGTCGGCGCTTATAATCTAAAAAAAATATTTGAAACTATTAGATTTGTCATTAAAACAGTATTGGGTCAATGGCTACCATGGGGTCATACTCTGCTAAAATAGTTAATGCATAAAATAATCTTACGACAACATAAAGTGTGGTGGAATATTGCCAAAAATGTAGAAGTACCCTTCAAGCATTCTGTAATTGGATATTAGGATTGTAACTCGGGCAGCGATATATTTCTTTATGAAATATAAGATGAAGATTAAGCATGTTTTCTGCGACCATTTGTGTTTTCCATTCTGACGTGATCTTAAATAACTATTTTATATCAAGATGTTGCGTAATAGAACACTTTTGGGCATCACATAATACCTAGCTAATAAAACATTAAATGCGTGGCCTTGGCACAAACTATAATGAAGCATCACTACCCTGCAAGATATATTCAGATACTACAAGTACATCTTGATGACAGCACAACTCACAGTAGCTGTAGTCTCATCACTACGAGAACAAGATGTTACCGCAGCTACCTTTTTACAGAACAAATATCACTGCTGGTGCTATTACTTAAGTAATATACATGCTGTTGTTACTACTTCTACAATTATTGTCATAACTGGTGATGTTCTGCTACTGTTACTAGTCACTCAGCTACTGCTGCTGTTACTGCATCCCTGCAGATGCTTCAACTACTACCCCGACTCCTACATACTACCCCGACTCCTACATACTACCCCGACACCTACATACTACTCCGACTCCTACATACTACCTCGACACCTACATACTACCCCGACTCCTACATACTACCCCGACTCCTACATACTACCCCGACTCCTACATACTACCCCGACTCCTACGTACTACCCCGACACCTACATACTACCCCGACTCCTACATACTACCTCGACACCTACATACTACCCCGACACCTACATACTACCTCGACACCTACATACTACCCCGACACCTACATACTACCTCGACACCTACATACTACCCCGACTCCTACATACTACCTCGACACCTACATACTACCTCGACACCTACATACTACCCCGACTCCTACATACTACCTCGACACCTACATACTACCCCGACTCCTACATACTACCTCGACACCTACATACTACCTCGACACCTACATACTACCCCGACACCTACATACTACCCCGACACCTACATGCTACCTCGACACCTACATACTACCCCGACACCTACATACTACCTCGACACCTACATACTACCCCGACACCTACATACTACCTCGACACCTACATACTACCCCGACACCTACATGCTACCTCGACACCTACATACTACCCCGACACCTACATACTACCTCGACACCTACGTACTACCCCGACACCTACATACTACCTCGACACCTACATACTACCCCGACACCTACATACTACCTCGACACCTACGTTCTACATCGACACATACGTACTACCTCGACACCAACATACTACCTCGACATATACGTACTACCTCGACACCTACGTACTACCTCGACACAAACATACTATATCGACACTCACGAACAAGATCAACACCTACGTACAACCTCGACACCAACTTACTTCATCAATTGAGGCCTACTTCTAGTGATGCGACGTCATTGCTACAACTACTACACAATCTACCGTAACCTTGGCACTACTAAAACCTCTTCAATTACTACATCTATTGCCGCTATTTCTACTACCAAATCCTTCACCACATTCTGCAAAATATGTGTTCAAATAACCTCAGTCTTCTCCACAACTGAGGCAATTTCTTACTACAACAAGTGATGTTACTGGTGTCGAACATACCTGTATCGTTACACTATCGGCAACTACTGCCACGACTACTGTTGTCACCACTCCTTGTGTTGCTACTACTACTACTACTACTACTACTACTACTACTACTACTACTACTACTACTGGTACTGCTGCTACTACTATTGCTACTGCTACTATCACTACCACTGCTGCAACTCCTACAACCACTACTACTACTACTACTACAACCACTACTACTACTACTACTACTACTACTACTTCTACCGTGTCTAACACACATGAAGTCATTACACTACCGGCTACTATTACCACGACTACAACTACCACCTTGCCCGACTACCGAGGCGGAGCTTTATGCGGCTCATTGTTTGCTCAAAGTCAGTCCTGATTCACACACCCAGGTGACAATGGCGGTCGTATTATATGACACATTAGAGACTCCGACATGAGTATATACATTATCACTACTTACACTTTCAAAGATACATTCAGGGTCTCCTTCTTCCTGGCACATGACGCGCGAGTCAAACCATTAGCCAGCAAACTGCTTAAGCCCACTGGCTAACGACATTAATTGAGACGGAACAGATTGGTCTGGACATCGTTGGGTCAACTTTGAGTTATATTTTCGCAATTTGTGAACATTTCATGGAAACAACGTGTTTTATCAGAAGAGACTGAACTCAGGTGCTTCGACAGAGGGAAACAATGTATCAACTCTTTAACCAAACAGAATTAAGACAAGCACGAACTTTGTATATGACGAAGAAAATACGAAATATGCTGTCATGATGTCATTTATAAACAACTCCGCTGTCATTAATTGGCATATACAACACAGATTGTTTATTCAAGTCTCCCCCTGTATTAATACAGCAATAACCACTTATACAATGTATAGCGAATTACATACACGTGTATAGCGAATTACATACACGTGTATAGCGAATTACACATACAATGTATAGCGAATTACATATAACTCGGGGCGAGTTCCTAAGTCCTTGAACATTGTCATATTGTCATATTGCTGACTACAGCGAATAAAAACAAATATTCGACAATGGAAATAAAGTTCGGTTACATTATAAAGTTACATGGTAAAGTTTATCGACTTTTACTATTAAAATTTGGCGCTTATAGGAGGTGGATAGTCTATACAGCATTAGTCTCTAATATGCCATCACGGAAGAAAAGCTGTGTCCTGTGTGTTGTAACACTCCGGTCGTCTAAAACCGGATACCCTCCACCTCAAGAAACACGGTCATAAAAGGCTGTCTTTCTTACACGGTCTTGCTGTTGTTTTTAGACAAAACAGAAGCGAAGAATTGAGACTGATGTCATTTGGGCTTTATCAACAAGTCGGGAAAAGTTTTGGGTTACAAAAACAAAACTCGGAGCGACTATCTTCTGGAATACGGATTCGGTCGGGTAGTTGCTAGTTTTATAGCCAATAAAGAGGCTGGGGTGGAGGCAGATTGAATCGCGCACCTGGGCAGTTCCTTTGTTCTGCTTGTGTTTCCCTTCAGGTATGCCCTGTTACCAGCTACCCGGCTTTCTCAGGGTAATATACCTGTTGATACCATGGCTGCGTTTCGAAGATGGGTTTCTCCAAAAAATGAGAACACGTTCTTCAAGGTGAATTATTTTTGCAGGGCCGTGAAACTTTGATTTTGGTCCTTCAATTGAAAAGTTTTTAGATGTTGCGAGAAGGCAACAGCAAACACAATGTTTTAAATTATATGTATCAAATTTGTCAGAAGCAGGCATTTAAAAGATGATCGGTATAGGAATGTACTGGAATGCCAATGCGATTTTTAATCTCTTTAATGGGGTTGGATTTGATATGCCTTCAGGTATTGAGGTGAGGTTAAATGGGGTTTAACGTCGCGTCCAAGATTATTGCACTTATATAGCGACGTGCATGTACGTGTGTGTGCGTGGCTGCTTGTACTAGTCCGGACTGATGCCGATTTATAGTGCTAGCTCACTGAGATACCATGCCGCAGTTTAACATGAATACCCCATTCAGACACAGTATACTGACTCCGAGCCGACCAGTCCTTGTTTTAGCCCCTTAATGCCGAGCGCCAGACAGGGTAATAACAAGTACCATCTTTTAACGTCTTTTGGTATGACGCGGCCGGGGATCGAACCACGGACCTTCCGCTCTCCGGGCGGACGCTCTACCACAAGACCACGGAGGCGGTCTCAGGTATTGAGATTTTGATTGATACACTGCACATGTGTGTTGATTAAAAACCGCAAACAATAACAATAAGGTGTTCACGTAAGGAGAATCAACAAGGTCTTATGCCTGACATACGAGGCCGACCCGTGAAAATCCGGGTTAGAATAGTTCTTCAGCAACCCATGCTTGCCGTGAAAGGCGACAATGCTTTCGTAAGAGGCGACTAACTGGATCGGGTGGTCAGACTGGCTGACTTGGCTGGATGCACGTCATTGTACCCCAATTGCGAATACCAATGCTCATGGTGTCAATCCGAGGGTTGTCTGGTCCAGATTTGATTATTTTCAGACCGCCGTCATATAGCTGGAATACTGCTAAGTGCGGCGTTAAACAACAAACAAATACACGCGGCCACACACCACTGGCCAAACCAACACCTTAAAACACACGAGCGTTATGATTTTGGTAGCACTTGATGGACGGAGTGAAGGCTATGCATATTTTCACTGGTCATATACCTAGTAACAATTCGGGTCCTCTCCGGCCATGCTCGTAGCGATGAACTGGAACACATCAACGATAATATCATTGCTTGAGCAGGGAGTGAGTGAGTTGGTTTTAACGCCGCTTTTAATAGTATTCCTGTTATATCGCGGCGTGTAAGCTTCATGTGGGAGGAAAGCCCGAAGTGATGCAGGTCTCAGACGTTTATCACTTCGATGAAACCCACGAGCACGGGTATGGTGCTGACAAACCTAGAAGCATAATCTGGGCGAACCGGTATTCGAACCCACAATCACAGGTTTCTGGCGTGGCCAAGGGACGCAACTCTGCACAGCGAATCGCGGCGCCTTAGACAACTGGGCCACCCGTGCCCCCGCTTTAACAAAGTTACATTTGGGAATGGCGATATTTCTTCTAAGCATCTCTGACGTAAATAGGATCGAATGTTAACCGATTGGTTTCAACTCAGAATTGTGTGGCACGCACGGATCACCCAGTTATCAAAGTGCAACAATTCACCGTGCAGAGTTGCATCCCTTGTGCGTGCCAGGAACCTATGGCCTTCGGTTCGAATCCAAGATTCGTCCCGATATTGATCCTTGGTTTGTCAGCACCATACTAGTACTCGCGGGTTTCACCAAAATGGTTAACGTCTAACACCTGCATCACGTCGGGACTTCCTCCCGCTGGCACGCTGTGATATAACTGTTCATAGCAGCGTTAAACTCCACTCACTCACTCATCATCTTTTGTTCGTGATTCTGACGATAGTTCCATCGAGGGGTAACGTACAGATTTGGCATAAGTCACATTTGAGTCATAAGTATGTATATCTTATTTATGAAGAGAAACAATGGGTATATCGTTCGTATATCTGGACAAAATGACTCCATTTACGAATACACGTACACAAAGGCCTATTCTGTGAATCAACAGTGAAAAGGACTCTCCTGTGGGTATTTTAGTCAGTTTTATTTTTGTTTGTAAAGTTTTGAACTCAAACATTATGCATGGCGAGGCAACGGGATAACACAGTTACCTTTTTACTTGTATACACACAGAGGGACATAGGGTGGTCTAATGGTTAAAGTGTTCGCTCGCCACGTCATACACACAAGTTCCATTATCCACATGGGTACACGAAGCCTATCATTGGTGTCTCCGGCCGTAATAGTACTGGAATATCGCTAGAATAGTGCTTGAATACTGCTTGAATACTGCTTGAATACAGCTTGAATATTGCTTGAATACTGCTTGAATATTACTTAAATATTGCTTGAATATTTTTTAATATTGCTTGAATATTACTTGAATATGGCTTGAATATTTTTAAATATTGCTTGAATACTGCTTTAATATTGCTTGAATACTGCTTGAATGTTTTTGAATATTGCATGATTACTGCTTAAATATTGCTTGAATATTGCACGAAGCGGCGTACCTCACACTCACGATCAACGAAGAACCAAAGGCCGTGTCTCACGAGTATGTCGCCTGAACGCATCTCACGATACCTGGCATCCTCGCACCTGTTTGTACCTGTCCTGGTCTGAATTCTGACACGTTGATCTGTACTCCGACCTGCACGGACTGCTAATTCTCCATATATATACACACACAAACACACATTTTTATACACTATTGGGGAGAGGACATCCAATGTTATAAATATTTACCGAAACTTCATCACGTTTACCTATCCATATTGATAATATGCGTCAAACTCGTGCTCCCGTAGGGGAATAACGCAAACATTTATATCAAGATATTATTTATATATTGAAATTAAAACTATAAATTGCATCACAGGGGGAATGATAAAACTCCCCGTCAGCCGCCTACCATATCGAACCTTATTAATACAAGTCACGCTTCAAGCCCTTCGTAGATGTACTTTACACTGGTGGGATATGCTTATAGAATTTTCACTTGCTTGAATACATTTGCTGGTATTTTTAGTGAGTACTTAAGAACATATATATAACCAACCGAAATTACTTGATAACATCTTCAATAACATATCTCTCCTGCCCTTGATCACAATGTGTTTATGATAGCCAAATAAAATGGCTGGTATTCACAAATATATTTTTAGATAACTGCCAATTTTACTTTTCTATTACAGTGCAAATATATGCATGTGTCGTGATGAAACGATTGCAGTGCATGCTCTACTGCAGATTAATTTTTCCTATTCATATTCAATGTAATACTCAACTCTTAATAAGCGCATATTCGAAGCAGGGGCTTTAAAGTCTTGTTAGATACACACATAGTCAAAGATAAGTGCGTTTATGTTCCTGTTTATGATGTACGGACTGGAGTTTTAATGGACTAAACATAGACTTTATAAACATTTGTATTTCTTAATATTGAAATTAACAAAAAATCAAAACTTTTATTCGTCATTTCTGCTTACCAGTATTTGTGATCCTTACACAGATTATGCGGATGTGTTCAATCCCAATAAAAGATGTTTAGTGGTGTAAAGGGGAGTCAGTGTGAGATAGAGTATGATCGGGGAGATGGCGGGGGACACCAGACATGTCTTCCACATTCTACCCATGTGAGAAAACGAACCCGGGTTATCAGCGTATATACGCTTTAACCACTAGGCTACCCTCCCCCCCCCCCCCCCCCCCCCCCCCGATAGGGAGAGAAACCTGACACACAACAACCTACCCTAGTCTGCCCTGACATGTTGTTTGTTGTTTGTTGTTTGTTGTTTGTTGATAGTTCCAACTCATCCTAGCTTCTCAATTTCAAATATCAATAACTTAGGCATCGTTACTTATGACTGTGAGTATAAACATCATCACTAACTCGCTATAACCGTAATTCAGATTTTCCAAATCATTATTACACATATGTGTTAGTGATCAATGCCACAGATTCCATTGAATCATGTCAATTCAACAATGCCATTGAATCACGTCAATTCAACAATGTCACTGAATCATGCCAACTCAACAATGCCAATGAATACGCATCCGGACATATATACAAAGCATGACGAATGCACAGTAAATATTTACAGGCTCATTCGGCCAGATGCTTTCCGTACGATGTACCATGTCTAAGTGTTGGAGCTATTAATTACCCTTTTACACCTGTACTATTTTCGCCACCTGGCTTGATTACTAATGCAGCATTAGCGAGTTACCTCATACCGGAGATCCATTTCACTGTGCGATTCGTGATGGAGTTTCCGTATCGAGTATCGCGGAACTTGACAGACGAAGGGCATTGCTATTATCCAAGCAGAGTTTCGGTTACATAAATAATCACCCTATTAATTATAATGCAATACAATCCTTTATATGTCAGGTCATGTTCGGAGTCTATCCATACTCGATTCAGTACACACATTTAATCATGTTCCAAAGTTTCAGAGGGGTACGTGTAGTGACCATTATTTGTGTATATTTTAATATTTTTCGCCTTATGTATCGGTTAAACGGGCTGTTGTTTAAAGTGGTTGTTTTTACACTGTCATGTGTTTTTGCAGTTTGTACCAGCCAAACTGCCTGTTGATATTTAGACAGGTTGTCTTTTAATGTCATGTTTTGTCAAGTACGTTTGTGCTTAACTGACTGTTGTTGTTGTAATGTCATGTTTTGTCCTATACGAAAAATTTACTGTCGCTGTTGTTTTAATGTCATGTGCTTTGTGCAGTATGTACAAGCCAAACTGCCTGTTGATATTTAAACAGGTTGTTCTTTTAATGTCATGTTTTGTCAAGTACGTTTGTGCTTAACTGACTGTTGTTGTTGTAATGTCATGTTTTGTGCTATATGAAAAATTTACTGTCGCTGTTGTTTTAATGTCATGTGCTTTGTGCAGTATGTACAAGCCAAACTGCCTGTTGATATTTAAACAGGTTGTTCTTTTAATGTCATGTTTTGTCCAGTATGTATGTGCTTAACTGACTGTTGTTGCTTTAATACCATGTATTGTCCAGTACGCTAAACTTATTGTCGCTGTTGTTTTAATGTCATGTGCTTTGTCAAGTATGGACGAGCCAAACTGACTGTTGATATTTAAACAGGTTGTTGTTTTACTGACATGTATTTTCCTTTATGTATACGTTAAACTGATTGCTGTTCAAACGTGTTGTTGTTTTGTCATGTTTTTTTCAGTATGTTTGAGCTAGACTGACTGTTGTTGTTTACACTGGTTGTTGTTTTAATGTCATGTGTTTTCCAGTATGTATGTGATATTGGTTTTCTGATAACCGAGGTGTGGATTAACGAGGGTGAACTTTAATAATGCAATTAAATGCATGTAGAATGTCTGGTGTTTAAATGGACTGAATATAAACTTTATACGCATTTGTGGATTAAAGAGGGTCAACTTTATAATTAATCTATTTGAGATAACCAACTAATCCGATACTTTTCGATAAAGGTGTTCTGATTACCGAGGTGTGGATTAACGAGGGGCAACTTTTTAATGCAAGTGCTTGGACTACGCGTCTATACCACTCATTATTCATATACTATATCACGGACACGCTTCACAAATTCAGAATAATATGATATTCATAACGCATATGTTATGTACATTAATTTCTCATATCTGCATATTTCGCATTTCGTATCTGGCTGGGTTCTCGAGGAATCCAAACTGTTAGAAAATTAATGTAATCAGTATTTAATACCTCTAAGGACTTAATGTAAAAGATCGAAGGCTATACCATGAGTATGTCGTTAAAGCGTATATGCCCCAGATACCATTGGAACAAAGGCCTCGTTATTTACACTAGTGTCGCGGGTTTAGATCCTCAATGAACGAATATGAAGCTATTGTTCAAGTTGAAAAGGATCACAAGAACACCGTTTCCATAGCCTGGAGCTGTGTGTCGAAACGGTGCCACCTTTATTTATATTTTATCAAGACCTACAAATAGGTATGAAAACAAACATTGCAAGCAGAGGCTATTTGCTCCTTGGCTTTATACCTGTGGACGAACATATTTACTATCGAAAATTCCGAAGTAAAATTTCCCGAGGCTTAAAATGAACCTCCGTTGGTAGTTGGTCGTGCTGGGGTCTATCTGTCCCCGGGGTATTCGTCGACACAAAAGCTTTTAAGCTGTTGTAATTTGGAGGAAACTCATATTTGAAGGGAACACGTGTATTCAATAATTGGCGGAGCCCGCGGCTTTCAGATACACCTGAACGGGTTGACATGAGAAGACTGTTGGTGGGAGATGGGTTGGGGTGGGATGGTGGTGGCAGAAGGGTGGGGGGTAGGGATGGGGGGTGGAAAACATTGTGGTCGTGTAGGAATAATTAAATGCCGCAGTTTTGCAATTTCATAAGTAAATATTGTGTTTGTTTGTGGAACGAAGCTGGCATTATTGATACAGATGAGGAAAGATGTCTATCTAGGGATGGAGGGATTAAAAAAAATGATATATAATTTCAACACAATTTGATATGTGTTAGGGAACCGAGCATATTCAAACCGACTACGTATTCTTAAACTGAAATTTTATCAAAACAATATTACATGTACACATGTTATCAGCACCATACACCATATAAACCAATGACGGGTGTGTATGCCTATAGGTTGTGACTTATATATGCACAATATGTAAAATACGTAACTGAATCGAGATTCCTTACGATTATTGAATTAATGTTGGCGCCATTATTTTGTTGAATGGGCTGACAATGATATCAATAAGACATAATTTAAGATAGTTTTGAAGGAAAACATATTGGTAATTGTCAATAAAATCTCTTTTAAATCGGTTTCCAACATAACACGTGTACACGACGCTGTATGTAAATATAAGACATAACCCTTTCCATAGTCATAACTGAATGTAAACGTTATGACACCCCATGCCAACGGGTATACCATGCACTGCATGAAAACTGTTGTATAATGTATTCCATGTACATAATAGTACAATGTGTAAACACAATAATTGTAATTGCACAATAAACTCCATCACAACAATTGTACAAGATACTCCAAGAAAACAATTGTATAATATTCTCCAAGAAAACAATTGTACAATATACTCCATCAATACAATTGTTCAATATACTCCATGAAAACAATTGTACAATACACTCAAAGAAAACAATTGTACACTATACTCCATGAAAACAATTGTTCAATATCCTCCAAGAAAACAATTGTACAATATACCCCAAGAAAACAATTGTTCAATATACTCCAAGAAAACAATTGTTCAATATACTCCAAGAAAACAATCATACAATATACTCCATCAATACAATTGTACAATATACTCCAAGATAACAATCGTACAATATACTCCAAGAAAACATTTGTACAATATACTCCATGAGAACAATTGGTCAATATACTCCATAAAACAATGGTACACTATTCTCCAAGAAAACAGTTATACAATATTTTCCAAGAAAGCAAATTTACAATATACTCCAGAAAACAATTGTACAATATGCTAAGAAAACCAATTGTTTAATGTTCTCCAAGAAAACAATTGAACAATAAACGCCATGCAAACACTTATACAAAACATTTAACTGCACCAAACCGTTTAATCACCTTCCGATCCAAACATAACTTTAGGATGATAACAAAGATCCTGCACAATACATTTCACCATTTTATGCAACCAACTGACCAAATTTTTCACTAGCCAAATCCGTAAACCCAAAAAGAATAACAGGCATAAACCCATTTAACTACTGCCTGGCTACTATACGCAGCATGCATACACACCAAGCTGATCAAGTTGAAGTCATTAAGGTTAACCCACATTATGGCTGTTTGCACAAATTAGGCGTACATATACCCTGGAGTCCATCAGGTGGAAGGATGGGTATTACTACCGGGGGATGGGTGTGGATCCTGTTGATTTGACCCAACGTCAAATTATGGACAGAGGAACACCTATGGTTGAGCAACAAAGGAATGTCGTCTTGCAAATAATTGCCTATTATTTTGAAATAAGCCCATTCACATCCTTCTAAGCTTGTCTGGGCATGCGTGAAACTTGGACCAGAGGGTCAGGGCCTGTGACGTGCTATCACATCAGATGGATCCCCCTGTCACTTACCGTGCATTGTTTGTCATGTTCTTTTAATTGGTATGCACGGCTTCAAGGTTAATGAAATAAATACCAGCTTTGAAAATAGATTTACGACATATTTGACAGGCGGCTTGGCTCAAACTCTCCATGTATCTGGAAATCCAATACCGGATCTAACTTGGTGTTTCCAGGCGCGATTGCATAAAGTGTACGACTAAGCGGAAGGCTACATTCTCAATCACATTAAACACGAACGTTGGGTAGATCTCCTAAGGTCTTCTCTAATACCACCTCTTATACCGTCTTAGGTAACGTCTTAAATTGTTGACATATAGATTAAAAGTACCCTGTTTATCGTCTTGATTAAAATTATTGCTTTTTCGGAGACGGACGCTTACTCTTAAAGTAGATCTTATCAGAGGTTAGAAAGGAAGAAAAAACCGACAGATATTTATTTCGAAGATGTTTTATATATGGCTGATTACTATGTTGAGACACTAAGGTTTCCAAAATGGGATATGCTGTGTAGAATACATACAGTACTGCTCTAAACAAACATCCGCTCAATCGCGATCAAGGCGCAAAATGACGTTTCTTGTTTCTTGAGCATTAACAAAAATATCAAGACCTTTACACGACCCAATCGACAAAAATGGGTGATTTGTTTGAAAAGCGGTTTTTGTGGAATAATTCAGTAATGGAGAAATCATGAGAATTTGTTGATTTCAGAAGTAGAACCCTCGATCCCTAAAGGAGGTTCTACTTCCGGAATCGACCCGTGAAGATCCGGGTGGAGAATAAGTCCTCAGCAACCCATGCTTGTAGTAAATGGCGACTATGCTTGTCGAAAGAGGCGACTAACGGGATCGGGTGGTCAGGCTCGCTGACGTGGTTGATACATGTTATCGTTTCTCAATTGCGTAGATCGATGCTCATAATGACAACAACAGATAAAGAACGTTTACATAAGCGCCGAATAAGCGTGTCATAATACCATAGATCCACCCTGCGCAGAAATAGTGTCAAAAGTTATCAATAACTACGTTTTACAAGTAATAAAATGCCGACTTAAAAAGAAATCCATTTTTTTATTTCAATTCCTCTTTTAATAATGAAGTTATATGAATTTTACATCCCATAAACATCATATGTGATGCACATGTTAATTGCACCTTTCAGAAATGCATCAGTAAGCCAATATATAGCCTTACCTTTGTAGCATACACGTGTATACAATGTGTTATTACCACCTCTGATAACTCGAAACGTTCTCCATCACTCAAACAACTGTTGTTATTACCATGCATGTTCTGGTTGAAAAACGCCAAACAGAGACATGATACAAACAGACAGAATAATATGTAAGCTTAAAAGTTTGAAATGCAAGGACAACAATATGTACAAGTTGTTTCGGGTGTACACTTGACACATATATGCCAGGAACTCGCATAATCCCCATTCTTCCTTCGATAAGCATCTTCCTCCGTGTATAAGCGTACGCTAAAATGTGTGAAGAATGTAACAAGCCTTATTACTGTCAACTGGAATGAGACTCGTGTATTTACGTGCATTGTTCGTGTCTATTTCAGCTTCTGGCATGCCCCGTCCCGAGAAACCCCCCATCTCCCGACGCTGATAACATCTGTAGGCGAGAGGGAGAAGGGGAGGGGGGTACCCTGAAGGTCATGTCACCCCCTGACAGACCAGACCGGCGGACCTACCTGTAGCGTTCGAATTACTCCACGTGATTATAATCAACTGTCATGACAACCAATAAAACAAAGGTGTAGGACAGGTAGCCGACGTTGATTAGGGGGTAACCTACCTGACAGGTAAGATGGGGAAATGGGGAAGCCATATGGGATGATTTATGGGAAGGGGGACACACGATATCCCTGTGTGGGCTAACGGGCTGGCGTTGTTTTAAAAGTGGGAGGGTTGCCGGACATAATTATGCAATTCCTATGTGACAGGTCAAGTTGGATGGTCCATCCCATCTCTTTGCAACAGGTAATGGCGCCTTTCAATGCAACAGGTGGTAATTATAAGATGAGAAGAGATCTGCAAATTGGCTTGAAATGCCTTTAATTGTTACGGAGGCTTAAAGAGAGTCAGTTAGGAATCGTGAATGCCAAATAAAATTTCCTTTGCGCGTCCTTTGTCAAGGAACGTTTCAGTGTCAGAATTCAGAAAGACATTAAGCATAGATCCCATCTACCAAAGATGGCCATTTAAAATCAACACCATCGTCGACATATATTCATGTTCAGTTAAAGTGCATGTGTCCTTTGTGAATATTTATTGCCATGAAACCTATGCCAAAAACATTATATTTAGATCATGTAATTTGTATTTGATTAAATACAAAAATGATTTAATGATTTACATTTCATAGGATATTAAAATTTCCGTCTTGTTCCCCGTGCAGAAAACATGTTGTTTCAAAATGGGGAAAACAAAACCGAGTTTTAAAATATATTTATTAATGTAGGATTGTATCGATCATGAAAATATGATATCAACAGTTATGACTCAATTTATCCAAACTCACTCAGGCGGATGGGAAACAATTATGGCTCGTGCTGTGTTCTGTAACACGTTTACAGCAGATGCGGGCAAAACAATCACAGGGGTCTTCCATTTGCGATAGGGTTCTGTTAGTACCATAATGTGAATTAATGTTTTAGGAAGTATTGAAACAAAAACCTTATCTAAAGCACATGGGCAGTTAGTGTTTCCCCGTCATGTTTATTCATGTACGTATCACATGTAATACCTTTGACAGAAACATGATGTATCATGAAACTGGATCATGTATCGATATGTCAAGATTCGATTTGTTGTCAGTCAATATTAAACTGATTTTATCTGTTTGATGTATGCAAGTACATGTTAAAATATATTTGTATGTCTGGATTTTAGTGAATATAATATATGGGGAAGCGTTATTGGAAACAAAATGTCCCAGTGCAGTGCAAGAGGTACATTGTTAACTTTGTTTATGTATATATACTGGATTCAAACAATAAATTGGAAGATTAATCAGCTGAAAGCGTCTTAATAATTATTGGTTTATCTTTCTATAATGTACTGAAACACTTTGAAAACGCATTTTAGACTTTGTTGTAATAGTTGGTAAAATGACCACCAAAATGAAATTAAGTTGTTCTGTGTATTTGGGCCTGAGGTTATAAAATAACAACACAACATTCAATTTTGTTTGGAGATGGACTTGTGCACAATTGTTTTTCTGATTACGAGTTAAAGTTGAGTATGCGTTATCAACGTTTTCAGTGTATTGATTTGTGTATAAGTTATTTATTCTTAAAATAATACAACATCCATACGTTTGATAAAACCACGGTGTTAAAACACCGCCTCAAGACACACGACGCAAACCAGCTTCCTTACACATGTATTAAAGTCACCTTATGACATACATGTTAAAACCACCCATTGCCACACGTGTAAAAATCACCTATAAAACACGTGTTAAAACCACCTTAAAGCCACAACTGTACACACGTGTCAAAGGCTCCTGACGGAAGACAACGAACGTCTTAAAGACACCTTAAGACACACGTGTTAAAGCCACTTATGAAACACGTGTTAAAGCCGCACAAATACACACGTCTTAAAGGCTCCTAACAACACACGTCTTGGAGTCACCTCATGACATACGTGTTTAAGTCATCTTATGAAACACGTGCTGAAGCCACCTTATGAAACACACGTGTTAATGGCTCCTAACGACACACGTCTTAAAGTCAGCTTATGACATACGAGTAAAATGACCTTATGAAACACGTGTTACAGCCATCTTATGAAACACGTGTTAAAGCCACACCAATACACACGTGTTAAAGGCTCCTAACGGCACACGTGTTAAAGCCGCCTTATGAAACACGTGTTAAAGCCACCTTATAAAACACGTGTTAAAGCCACCTTATGAAACACGTGTTAAAGCCACACCAATACACATGTGTTAAAGGCTCCTAACGACACACGTCTCAAAGTCACCTTATGACATACGATTGCTATAAGCGGCGTAAAACCAAACTCACTCACTCATTATGACATACGAGTAAAATCACCTGATGAAACACGTGTTAAAGCCACCTTATGAAACACGAGTTAAAGCCACCTTATGAAACACGTGTTAAAGCCACCTTATGAAACACGTGTTGAAGCCACTTTATGACACACGTGTTAAAACCACCTTATGAAACACGTGTTAAAGCCACCTTATGAAACACGTGTTAAAGCCATCTTATGACACACGTGTTAAAGCCACCTTATGAAACACGTGTTAAAGCCACCTTATGAAACACGTGTTAAAGCCACCTTATGAAACACGTGTTAAAGCCACACCAATACACATGTGTTAAAGGCTCCTAACGACACACGTCTTAAAGTCACCTTATGACATACGAGTAAAATCACCTTATGAAACACGTGTTAAAGCCACCTTATGAAACACCTGTTAAAGCCACCTTATGAAACACGTGTTAAAGCCACCTTATGAAACACGTCTTAAAGTCACCTTATGACATACGAGTAAAATCACCTTATGAAACACGTGTTAAAGTCACCTTATGAAACACGTGTTAAAGCCACCTTATGAAACACGTGTTAAAGCCACCTTCTGACACACGTGTTAAAACCACCTTATGAAACACGTGTTAAAGCCACCTTCTGACACACGTGTTAAAGCCACCTTATGAAACACGTGTTAAAGCCACCTTATGAAACACGTCTTAAAGTCACCTTATGACATACGAGTAAAATCACCTTATGAAACACGTGTTAAAGCCACTTTATGAAACACGTGTTAAAGCCACCTTATGAAACACGTGTTAAAGCCACCTTCTGACACACGTGTTAAAACCACCATACCCTACCATACCCACCCTCGTGGGTTTCATCAAGGTGTTAGGACAACCGTTAATTCAGGCTGTACAGATTACATGTTTGCGATACTGTTCAAAGCGGCATGTACCCATTTCACTATCTCTGTGCGCCCATACCTAATGAAACACTAACATGACAAAATATCATGGCAAAGCGTTGGAAACTACGTGTCAAATTAGTACATATGAACATCTGAAAAACATTCTTGAAAAGCCTTTTACCGTATTTCCTCATGTAGTTTGAACATGGCATTACACCTAAATTAGATTTTTAACACTTTGGTGAAACCCACGAGCACGGCTATGGGGCTGACAAAACTAGAAACTAGATTCGAACCCACATAGGTTTCTCTACGCCTAAACATGGGTATGCTAAATCATGGAATCAGCGCCGTCTTGAAACCAATCGTCGCTCTATCTCAGAGATATTGTCGAAGTAACGTTAATTGTAACTAACTCAGTGAAATCACTGGGCCACCACACTTCATAAACATAAGCCTGAAACAATTGGGTCACATATCAACTGGGCGAAAATACGTTTGTTTTCACAACTGGGCCATAAACATTTCTGTATTATATCGGCGGATCATAACACTGTACTAACAAGGCTTAATTGTTCAATTCTATATTGTGTGAGAGGCAGGTGCTACAAGGAGAGCAAGATATGTTTACCCTTGTTAAGGGTTATTTTGTCTTTTATGACCAATGGAATCGGTTTCGCAGATATTCGAAACCACTGGGCCACAATAGTGTATGAACATATGGTATGCACCATTGAACCATTGGACCTCAGAATCAGAGGTTTCAAATACAAGATTTAGACCTCTAAAATAATAAGAAAATCGTCTTACGCCGACCATGGGTTGACATGTTCTGTATTTCCACTTCCATTTTCGACTCCATTCAAGAGGCGATATAAAACCATTTGAATGCATTATATCATGGCTCATGTACGATCATAGGTCACCCAATAGCCGGAATGGCTGCCATTATTTCATGAATGTGTAATCATTTGCTATATCCGTTTAGTTAAAAAACACGTCTCGGCCAGAGTATGCGATATCATGTTTAAGGATATCTCAACAATCTACCATGTGGCAATCTAGGAAGAAGTAGGAATGATAGCTTACACCACCTGTAGAAGCACGCTCGCCACATGTTATCCACTTATTGCGAGAGTTGCAGATATTAGATACAAACAGATGCTGATAAATCAATGAAGAATAGGCGGATTAAGGTTGTCATTTGTCCTGAACGTTTTTGAAGGACAGTCGCATAAAAAGAAGTCGTTGGCCACTCAACCAAATGGGATCAGTATCTGCAACAATGAGAACTTTGATATTGAAAACTTGTGCTGAAACAGAAGTTTATCTCCCACAGCCAGGACACAGCCTTGCATCTACTAAGCTTCTACAGCACCAGTTTATTGTTAGAGTATTCCTGGCAGTAATGCCAAACGGTCATGGCGTGTGAAGGCTGAAATCAGGAACAATTAAAAGCATTCAAGCCTCCAAGCAGGTGCTTCATTCTAAGAACAACGAAGACCACACCAAAATAGTGAAGGTTTGCTTGTGCAAGAATGTGCATGGGGCTGTATGCCAGCTGTTGTCAACTCTCGCCTCACGGGGTTTGCTGCATGGTTGGAGACTCAGCGTCTCGGAACCATTCCCACTCAGCCAAAGGGCTAGATATGTCACCGCGCACGATGACACCTGCTGCAGCCGTGCTGACATATTTCGAGATGACACGAGGGAGGTGGTGAGCACAGATCATGCGTGTGTTGCAGGATGAGCGGTGGACTAGGGAGTAGGGCATGTGTGTAGGGTATATGGGCGGATGAGTGGGAATTTGTAGGGTGGTGGGGGTGATGTGTCTCCTGGCAGGCAACATGCTATAGAATGGTAACAATGGAATGGTAAGGTTGATGGTAACTGATATGGTCTTGTGTGCAGCAGCATATATTTTGCGTATGGAATGTATGTCTTCGCCGGTTGGATGTTCATTGACTCCATGTACAGTTTTGTAAGACTTTACGTTCAAAGTTCATGGACTAAAGTACAATGTATATGGCCTAATGTACAATATTCATAGGCCCAGTGAACAAAATTCATGGGCTTTAAAATACAATGTTCATTGGTAATATGTACACTGTCCATGGGTATATGTACAATGTTCATGGTAATATGAACAATATTCATGATAATATGTACAATGTTCATGGATTATGCGTACCATGTCCATGGGTCAATGGTAATATGTACAATGTTCATGGTAATATGAACAATGTTCATGGGTAATATGAACAATGTTCATGGGTAATATGTACAATGTTCATGGGTAATATGTACGTTATCCATGGGTAATATGTACAATGTTCATGGTAATATGTACAATGTTCATGGTAATATGAACAATGTTCATGGGTAATATGTACAATGTTCATGGTGGTATGTACAATGTTCATTGATTATGCGTACAATGTCCATGGGTAAAATGTACAATATCCCTGCGCTATTTGCCCAGTGTCCATGGAGTATGCCTACATAAGTTAGGAGCTGCACGTAACTTTTTAATAAACTATATGATCATTTTTCAAGCACCAAATCTGCTATTTCAAGAACTCCATACCAATGCTTGTTGTGGTCTGTATGTACACTGTTCACTGACTATTTATACATTGCCCATGCAGCAGGGGGCACCGGTGGACCAGTCGTCTAAGTTGCGGCACTTAGCTATGCAGAGTTGCGTCCCTTGGGCAGACCAGGAACCTATGATCGTGGGTTTGAACCCCGGTTTGCCCCGATTATGTTTCTAGGTTTGTCAGATCCATACCCGTGCTCGTGGGTTTCACCAAAGTGGTAAACGTCTGAGACCTGCATCATTTAGGGCTTTCCTCCCACATTAAGCTGACACGCCGTAATACAACTTGGAAAAGCGGCGTTAAACAATACCCACTCTTTCCCATGCGGCATGTTCACATATTCTTATCTGATAAATATACAGTGCAAACCGACTATATATCCCATCATACAATCCACCGATGAGCTGATAAGGTGCCTATTCAGTGAAAATATTAAACGGTTTAAATTGGACGAACGGGGACAGCATTCTATTGACGCGAGCTTCACCCAAAAAAAAAACGACAGAGGAATTTATTTGATTCATTACCTATTGCTCAGACGTCAGTAAAGACCCTCATGCAGATGCTACTTGGATGAAGTAATAAACTATGTTGCTGATAAAAGATGACTTGACCCTTCAACTGCATCACTCGACAATCCTGGTTTATACATAAACCACTCCTACGTGGACATGTTGATGGCGCAGATAGGATGGTGTTGGGAATATCGTTTGTCGTGACCAGGGAAGAGATGACTAGGTGGTACAGGGGTTAAAGTGTTTGCTTGCCCCGTGTCATCCGGGTTCGAATCTTTTAATGAGTATAACGTATCAATTGGTGCTACCATCCGCTTGTTGTTTTGGAATAGTGTTGACGCATATTTAACGTTGCGTGAAAGACTATTGCAGCGTAGATGCACGTGCGTGTGTGGCTGCTTGTACTAGCCCAGACATGTGTAGTGATATAGTGCTAGCCCATTGGGATACCATGCCGTAGTTAACATGGATAGACAACTCAGACGAAGTATACTAACCCTGAGCCGAGCAGTCCTTGTTTTAGCCCCTTAATGCCGAACACCAGGCAGGGTAACAACAAGTACCATCGTTTTACTTTTAGAACGGTCGGCCCGAGGATCGAACCACCGACCTTCCGCTTTCCACAAGACCACGGAGGCGGGCGACGGGGTGAAGTACGTGGAGTATTGGACTTACGAAAAAAAAAAATATATGAGTGAGTGGGTTTGATTTTAAGGCGAAAATATTCCAGTTATGTCACGATGTCAGCTCAATGTGGGAGGAAAACCCGAAGAGATACAACTCTTAGAAGTTTACTTCGAAGTGAAACCCACCATCATTATGGTGCTGACAAACCTAGAAACATAATCAGGGCAAATCTGGGATTCGAACCCACGTTTCGATTAACATAGAGGTGGAAGCGGGATGAAGTGAGTGAGTGAGTATTGTTTTACGCCGCTTTTAGATATATCACGGCGGGGGACACCAGAAATGGGCTTCACACATTGTACCAATGTCGGGAATCGAACCCGGGTCTTCGTCGTGAAGCGCGAACGCTTTAACCACTAGGCTACCCGACCGCCCCGGAAGAGGGATGGAGATGATATGACGAGATGCTGATGGATGTCTACTGTATGTGAAATATAACACTGAATATCACTGCAAATGTCAACACCAAATACTACGCATTACATTTACTATCACTCTGCTTACGTCAAAACGTATCCAAACGTTACAGGTCACCTGTTGCGTGCCCAATCTTTCAGAAGTTACACAACATCGTATTCGGACAAATAAAGAGGTAAAGAAACGAAAACATCACCATGAATAGACAGTGGGGCCGCATTCATATTCCAAACCCCAAACATTCTCATCACGCAATTGAAAATTCAATTCTCGACATTACATTTACATGAGAATGGCCGCCCAACTGAAGAATTGTATATACAAACAAACGCCGTGATATTATTCATAAGAACCGACCCAACATCACACCCTCACCGCAGTAGTATTGTCAATAGACACAGTCCTTGAATCCGCTCATACTAATTGCTACAGTTTCAAATCCAAAACAAACACACCGATGGTCAATATAAAATAATAAACGGCCTTGCTTCTGTTCGATGTCCTCGTACACACAGGGCCCAGACTTTCTTTATCACCTAAGTACTGTTATAAAAACAACCTTAAACGGCTTCAATAGAAAATCTGCTACATTGCATATATATGTCTTTTCACAAACGGGCATCAAACACAATAAAAAGTCATAGACTACTTCCAAATGAGCCTACCGCGTTGAAGCCTTTTGACTGTGTGAAATACACAAGAATAGGGTATTGAGACTCGGTGACAATGACACGTTTAACTGTAGCTCGTAAAGGCGAGAATTCAGCTTAGCTTTGTCCAAATTATGATCCAAACTGTTTTGAATACAGAGTGTTTACATTGACGATTATTAGCAATCTGTAGAGGTGTGATGACATATCGCCAAGATTCAATGACAAGCCTTTTCACTAGCTCATAGTTACCCTTCAGTATTCACTAAACAGCGTTGTATAGTCGTGGGTGTTTAACGATTCACTGTCTCTTATAGTGTTACCGTCTATTGTTGTAGGTATGCGTTAGTCCTTTAAGGGGCCCGTATCTCTACAGCAATGAGTGTACCGTCCCGAAAGCCAACACGAGATAATTTACGAACGAGGAGGATTAACGTTCCATCAAATTGACAAAACATTATAATATCTTTCCATAAATATAAATATATTGCATAAGAATACCCCGTTCCTGTTTGAGATCTATCGAGTATGAAGATATTAACTCAATTTGGCGATGTTAACGAAGATAGACAGTCCTTGCTGTACTTGACGACACACATTTCCACTGTTTTTAAGAACCGATAACAGCGTTGAAGGGACTTTTTTCCTTCGCGCATGGATAAACTCCGAAAACTCCCCATAATTAAACCGTGGCCTTATCACCTTTATCAGTGAAGCGAGGAGTCGGGTGTATTGTAAACTCGCGTGAGAACGGGTAGACTCCGGGCTCATGTTTCAGCTAGGAGGTATAACGAAGGCTAGGGCTGCAGCGGACTGATTATTGTCGGTCTCAGGTGAAGGCTTAAGCATTCCTACGTTGCTACTAAGGCATGTTAATTACCATTGTCTAAAGCCCAATTTCGGCAACTTGAAAGAATGAGTGGACAGGTAAAACAGAAGCTACCTGTAGAGTCCCGGTCTCAAGGTCACGATATGATCTATTGATAGGGCCGGCTTCGGAACAGCGTCGTAAATCAGAAATCTAACTATCAAAAAATGCTTAGGTACATGGACCGGTCGTTTGCTTCAAACGTCTCTGGGAACGAGCAGTAAAAGTGTCGCGTTAACTATAAGAGTGTTTCGGTATTCCATGAATCACAATGGGCTAGTTTGTTTATGAATGTGTTGTCAATACATGTCATGTATCCACGACGTTTATGACATCAAGTGTACATATGCGTAGATGCAAAATGTACCTTTTTTCCCTAAAATACTTGTGGCATTCTTTGTTTTTGTAAACCATGTACTCTTATAAATAAAAGATGAGTCACCAATATTTCATAATAACTTTTAGTAGCCATGCTGTTGAAAGTCACTGGGATCTCGCCACATAAAGACTATGGGGGTTCCAGAGACAATACACTGCCGAGCAAAAGAAAGTATACACCCGTGTTTGATGGTGGCAAAAATTGAAACAAACAAGAAATGGTTGTTCGATGTTGATGTATTCGATACGGGTATCATAGTTGTGTTTGGAGCCCTTAATATTGCAGTGTTTCGGCGACTTTTGTAACTTTTTGGTCAAATCCACTTTTCAAGTGTATACTATATTTTGCCGAGCAGTTAAATGTATTAAAACATGTAAGCCATGTGAACGGCTTAGTGAATATTGTTTAATGTCGCATTACCAATATTCCAGCAATACCACGCGGAATAGGGTATGAAGGGCTTCACATTGTACCCATGCGGGAATAGAACCCGGCCTACGTTGTGACGAGCGGACGCTTTAACAACTTAGCCACACCTCAAATGGGTACTTTGAAACGCGAGTTGAAAGTTGCATAATAAGACAAATATTTGCGTGTACTGAAACATTTCAGGACAACACTGTGTATTATGTTGGTCATAGTTTACGCCTACTTTAAACCGCAAACAGATTATTACAAATTACTGTTTTCAGCAACCCATGCTTGCCGTACAAGGCGACTATGCTTGTCGTAAGGGGCGACTAACGGGATCAGGTGGTCAGGCTCGGTGACTTGGTTTATGCATGTCATCGTATCCCAATTACGTGGATCGATACTCATGATGTCAATCACTGGAGTGTCTGGTCCAGACTCGATTATTTACAGATCGCCGTCATATAGCTGGAATACTGCTGAGTGCGGCGTTAAACAACAAAAAATCCACAAAAAAACCAACAAATTACTGTCGGAGCTGTGAGGTGTAACAGTTCCAGATACATATTTCTAGAAAGACTGTAATAATCAAAGCAATTACTATTGTTTTTGTTATTATCTAGCCAATTGACCTTAAATGTTAAAACATGGGCCAAATGTTTTAATGACATTGTTTTAAAAAATATAAACTGGCTGAAATGTGTTACAAATTGGTCGAATATCAATGGCAGCAGTACAAGACACGACAATATGAACCATTTTATGCATAGCAAATTCTTTAATGTTGCCTCTGAGGTTTCAACGGGACTTCTTGCTCCTTCATCTGATAGAAGGGCAAGAGGTAATGGTAGGTGAGACCACCGGATGAGGATGCAAGTAACCCAAAAGCATCTGCAGAAACAAAGATGTTGATGTCCTTTAAAAGCTTCATATTTTCATGTCAAACCAACTTCTGAATACCAATCAAAGACTTCAGTATTACAAACATCGAGCGCAATCGTTTGTCATTATGTACATAGTCCACATGTACCACTGTCCGTAGGTGGCTCACAGACAGCTCCAGACAATCATTTTCCACATCCGCATCAGATGACACCGTGTTCCGGATTTCATCTGTAGGTGACAGTAATTTGATGCAAACCCGGTTTTCGGACCGCTATCAACCTGATCCCAACGCAAGATGGCGCTCCGGTTGAAGGAAGTAGTGCCATAAATGGGATAGCTGTAACCCGACATTGTCGTAATTGGCGGGGAAAATGTCGTCTGCTCTAATTGCTTGTCATTACACATGTGGCAGGGGATTAGCCAGGTTTTCCCGCCAAACTAATGCCTACGTGGAGTAGGAGCATCGATGCAGCATATTGGATGTAGAGCATCCATAGGATATCCAGTCATAAATAAACTCGAATTAGAGACAAAATTCAATGAAGTTGAATCTGGCGGACTTCACAGACGGAAGTTGAACAACACTATTGAAAATCGTTTAGTTTTGAATAGAGGGAGAAATAAAAATATATAAACTATATAAAAATAAATTCAAATCAATGAATTGCTCGAGGTTGCTGAAGCTTCACCTGCATATTTTTAATTTGCATGAGTTAATATTTGGTGATGCCTTGAATTAAAAAAAATCAAAGTAATGGAGATGATGAAGGGGAAATAACTCGTACGGGTAATTTAATCCAAGGGAGATAATGCCACAACTGGGCGGATAACTGGGCAAGTAATTTTGACAATTTGACTTATAACAATTATACGGGCAACTTTGTGGTTGTGCCCCGACACTCCAACAAAGAGTATGTGTACTAACTGCCAGGAGTGTTTGATAAAATAGTGATCTCAGGCATTTTGCGCTTTTCATAATGGTCAGTAACTAAATATTAATCTAAGTCTGGATTAGAACTTTGTTTAGGCCATCAACTATCTTGTTGCAATAGAGCAATAATGAGTTTGTGTTGACTCCAGATTTAAAACCTTTTCCTAATTCCCTAACCCCACTCCATGACCCCATTAAGCATCCCCTTACCCCCTTTCTGACCTCATTCCGCTTCTGAGGGGTCACAGAGTGTAATGAAAATTGACGAACGTCCAAATTACAGGTAAGGTCACCAAGGTAAGCCAAGCAGACGACATTTGAAAGACGGGCAGACGACAATACGGCATCACATTTACCTGACGACTCTCAATGAAAATGCTAAATTGAGAGTGACTAGGAATTGTAAAGAACGGCCCCAGTCCTAATGCGTCCGCATGAAACCAATAATCCCAGCGCATTTTAGTCGCGCTGCTTCGTTATTGTGGCGTCCATTGTGACTTGGGAGATGTATAGAAGAGAGTGTTGATATTATCGACGATAATCATTAGGCCCCCACAATAGTCGCATTGAGGCAGATATTAAATACACAACTAATCCGTTGATATTAAATTCTCCCTATATCTACGAGAGGGAATATTTCTAACGAACGCTGGTCGGCAATTTAACTTAGTATTATGAAAAAAGGAATTATTTCATCCTAAATCCGTGGAATACAATCACAATGGTTATCATCACACTACGATGAAAGAAGTGCAACCGAGAATGTCACCATTGCAGCATATGTAATACTCTTTTGTACAGAAGTATAATTATGATATTGTATGAAACTCGTTATTCAACTCGGGAATCATCTGCATACACTCACAACAACTAACTCCTGTTAATGAATTAATTTCGATTTCTCTAGCAATAATCGTGCACCCAGTGAAATGATTGAAATTCTATATTATGCTGTTTTTATATGGTAGAAACAGCTTGGCACAATGGCGGATGGAAACAACTGCTATTTATGACCATATGAAGCACGACGTCCATGCAATATTAAAGACTTAGTAGAATTATCTGTGCGTTGAGTATTTAATTAAACAAATGTGCACTGATAGAGTCTAGTGAAACTAACGTTCAATTAAGCTCCACTTCTAAATGGCGATTCTACGACATGCAAAGTATCAAATATTTGTCGATGGTGTTACCGGACCTTGACCGAATTATTATTGATCATGCCACCTTGATACAGCTAGAATATTATTGAGAGCGACGTAAAAACAACATTCACCCATCCATCCATCCATCCAACCACCCACCCACCCACTCACTCACTCACTCACTCACTCACTCACTCACACGCCCACCCACTCACTCACTCACTCACTCACTCACAAACACATGCACTCAGGTGTCGTCGACGTCAGATAACCTTCTTCGAGAACTATTAAGGTCTTTGATTTTATAGAAACAAAAGCATAGAAAAAAGTCAGTGAGAATCGTTTCATTCGGCTTTTTCCAATATTCAAGCAGATACCCTTTGCTTCACCACCCTTACGGTTACCCCTCCGTCAATACAGAAAAAAGAATTCTGTTCAGTGGAGAGTGAGTGAGTGAAAGGGTGAGGGAATCGAACGTTTTAACCGCCCACCACCCCTACCCTGCTTGACAGTCTAGTAATAAGTTTGCCTCGAGGGTAAAGTGTTTCATTCCTACAGAAACGCACAACGTGAAGCCTATAGTCTGTGTCCCCCGTCTCGATATGGCTACATTATTGCTAAAAGCTGTTAAAAACCAAGCTCAGTTTCTGTTTAAAACACCTGAACACAAAACCCTGTTTAACATTAAATTACAAAACAAACAATAAAGCATTTCGTACCCTTCACTTGTCATATGACATGTAATATTCATTTGTGTAAATTGAAACTATTTATTGACTTTACACTTATTAATGATGATACTGAGAATTAGTCTGCTATTTCAGCTCCTATGTAATTGACGGAGAACGTAACTTCGACTTCACATATCGCCAGCCCCGCTGAGGTTGATGAAAACAAAGCGATACACCGATTTTACAACCTGACAATCCTTATTTTCACAGGTAAATAAGGGCGATCCCGCATCCATCGAAATATGAGTATCGGTCTGGGCAAATGATATTTTCCCGGTCGCATATTCCAGGAGAGACTTAGCAAAGCCGTGCATCACTGCCTTCGAACAATACCCCTACGTGAAGGCTTTTAAATATTTAACCGAGGGATAATGGGAGCTAAATGCATTCCTAAGCCTCTCTCCCTACCTGCCTGTTTCTATTAAATATAATCTATAATCACATCCCGGGCAGGGCAGGTAACAATCAACTGAAACAATGCCAACGGAGCGTCTTGTTAAGGACGGATCACATCAACCAAATGTCAAAAACTGACCGGAAAATAGCTTTCCTTTTGTTGACGCACAATTAAGCCAGCGCCAAATATGAACCATATAATATTAATGGATTAAACTCAGCGTTCGTTTTTGTGGAACTATTTAGTAATTAACATACGAAACATCAACTATTGTAGAAGACAAAGACAGTCGTGTCAATATAGAATTTGTGGTGATGATAAGTGTGTGTGGCAGGGTGATTGTGTACAAGGACAATTGTTGAAGTCTAAATTAGCTAACAAAGCTATTGTCACGATAAACGAGTACAATTAATCTGTGAGTTAGTGGGATTCATTATGAATCATGCATTATGAAACTGTTGAGGAACAGTGAATAATTCTAATTGCGAAATACTACAGAGAAACCGTGAAATTAATTCCCTTATGGATGACTATAAGCAACAGCGATGGGTTACAAAAGGAACCCCGTGACTATTCTTTATCCTATTGTGTACCGTTATCACTGAACAGTGAATTGTAATTGCAACAGTGTGATGGTATGAGTGACGGCAAATGAATACAATTGTCGTGTGGTTCGCATTGAAAACAAAAGGCCATCGTAAAACTACTCGTCAACAAATAGCACCTGCGCAATAGTGATCAAATCGATATTTTTTATTGTCAGCAAGGCGCTAAATTCAAAAGTATAGTCTTTTACACTCGAGATATCTATAATAGAATCAAATCGAGCGTCCGGGAGCACTGTTTGAGACTTCGAAAGTCACGATATGAACTTTTACATGTTATCTATTGTTAAAGGTAAGATTTAATGTTAAAACATTGTATATAGTTATCAAATAACTAAAATAAGACATTGTTTCAGTTGATGTGACATAAGTGAGAATCTCAAACTGAAGGAATTACGATATTTATCTGACTTGGAACGTTTGACACAAAGATGCAATGTTTATTTCGTTATGATATGTATTTTTATTGTGTCTTAATGTACCTTTTGTTGATGTAAGTTAACATCCATTAAGCATGAATCGCTTAATGGACTTCCCTTAGTTGTACGTTTTGACTTCTCCGAACGTTCACAAAGGGCACTGAAAGTCTACATGGAGGAAATGGGAATTTCCCATTGTGTATTCGTGTCTATCAAAACTATCTTAGCGCTACGACTATCGTAAATGGTTTTATCGAGGTTACGACATTCGTATCACTAAGATTACTTTATGGTAAGGAACCAAGTTTTCCGTTCCACTGTGGTAAACATATTACTTCAACCCCAGAGAACAACCAGTCTCGATTATCTGCTGAAACAGATTCCATTGGGCGTAATAGGCAAGTTTTGGTGAAAATTATATGACACGATCGCTGAAAATTGCTAAAAAGGGTAAGCCTGTCCTGCACTACCGATGGAGTCTTATGTGATTGTTTTAGAATGGGAGTTACGCTTGTATTAATGCTAAGATGGCGTTGTGGAACGGGCCCTGGGCAGGAGATCAACTCCAGACCAAGACGATGCTGGATCACGTTCCACAAAGCCATCGTAGCGCGGAGGTGATCGCAAGTCCCATTTTAGACGTACGACTGTCGTAGCGCAACGAACGCTTTAATAACGGGGCCCAGTTAATAGCAGACAGCATTGGGTTCGATTCCAGACCAAGTCCATGATGGACCCCGTTCCACAAAGCGATCGTAGCGCGGAGGTGATCGCAACTCCCATTCTAGACTTACGACTGTTGTAGCGCAACGAACGCTTTTTGAACGTGGCCCAGTTAATAGCAGACAGCATTGGGTTCGATTCCAGACCAAGTCCATGATGGACCCCGTTCCACAAAGCGATCGTAGCGCGGAGGTGATCGCAACTCCCATTCTAGACTTACGACTGTCGTAGCGCAACAATGGCTTTGTGAACGGGGCCCAGGTCATAGCAGACAACATTGGGATATGGTAACCATTGGCATTTTCATGTGTTTTGATTGCTCTCGCATTCTCATTTGGAGCTAACAGGGTGCTCCTCTGCCGGCATAAATTGTGTTCATTTGATATTCATTATCCAATGACGACCTATGTTATTGTGAAAACAAGCCCGAGGATTTCATCGTCTTGATATTCGTAGATAAAGCTAGAATCTAATCCTTCGTCCCAAGGGCTCTATTAGGCAACCTGGTATTGTCGTCTGCCGACACGCCATTGTCGTCTGCTCGCTAATTACAAATGGCCGCCAAGGAATCCTTGAGCAGGTGAGGCAACGTAGGCGCAACAGGACACTCGCGTTGCCTATCTAACCGACTTCATAAGATGCGAGAAGAAACACCCCTAATCCCTAATCATTATACCGTCCTCCGTGTCTGGCATAGGTGATAGTTTCCTTCAGATGTTGGACGAGACGATGATGGAGATCCTGCACCAAATTATTTGACTCCTCGGGGGTATTATCCTTGCACTGCCGGAACAGCGAGGAATAACAAACATAATATGTTCCATTACCCGAAACTCGTCGTTTAGTAATATCAGTATCACAAAAAACTTCAAAATTTGAACCGACTCTTGTTTCGTTTGGTGTTAGAATACTAAATACATTTTTTGAAATATGCGGTTTCGGGTTCGTTTTTGTTCTAATATGCCTCAATGCCTTACGTTACAAAAGAAACATTTTCAAATAAGATTTTATGGACACGCGTGTAGCATTTACAATACATGTGCGTGGGGTGTGGGGTATGAGTTGTGGGGTGCGGAGTGTGGGGTGTGGGGTATGAGTTGTGGGATGTGGGGTGTGGGGGGTGTGATGGGGTGTGTGTGGTGTGTGGTGTGGGGTATGAGATGTGGGGTGTGGGGTGAGGGGTATGAGTTGTGTGGTGTGGGGTGTGGGTTATGAGTTGTGTGGTGTGGGGTATGAGATCTGGGGTGTGGGGTGAGGGGTATGAGTTGTGTGGTGTGGGGTGTGGGGTATGAGTTGTGTGGTGTGGGGTATGAGATCTGGGGTGTGGGGTGAGGGGTATGAGTTGTGTGGTGTGTGGTGTGTGGTGTGTGGTATGAGTTGTGGGGTATGAGTTGTGTGGTGTGGGGTATGAGTTGTGTGGTGTGGGGTATTAGTGGTGTGGTGTGTGGTGTGGGGTATGACTTGTGGGATGTGGGGTGTGGGGTGTGGGTAGCATTGACGGGGTGACACTGTTCATTTTCTTTCTCCGACAGCCGAAATGTTTTTGGCCACACATTTGTCCTGAACATCTAGCATGTCCATTTATTTTTTAAACTGTTTATTTTTACAAAATTCCGGGTTAATTGCATTTAAACTAAGCATCATGTGCAATCCTTTCTCACATAGCATGAGAAAACATGCAAGGCAGCTGTGATTGCTGCGGGTCGTAATGTATTGCTCAACTCGTGACTTAGATTCCGTTCACTTGTTCACAATATTTTCTGTCAGTTTGTCATATCTAGAATGATATGATAACCTCATTCAAAAGTTGGGTAGTGTCCATTAATTACCTCCAACTTGTATGTGTATTTAAATAGAACAAATTGAAGTTCATAAATAATGTTGGATACAAATATGAATGTTCCAATGTGGGGACTGACATTGCGCCTCTGAGTAACTCGATTCTTTACAGCACCAACTTTGAGGAATAAAAAAAGAGATCGACCAAAAAAGTTTATTTGCAAAATACTTTCAGTCTATCCGGCCACCCGCCCCCTCCGTCAACTTACCAAAACCACAGTTATTGAAAAATATAAAATGAAGTCGGCGACCTTGAACCTGTCAACATCGCAGCATGCTGCCAAGGTTTAAAACACAATTTCTCTCCCCGTCTACGTTTTAATCAATTGGTGGTAGCTATAAACGCTTAAGTCGTAATTAAAGAGCCTAATTATCGGAATACTTTCAGCGTGTGCGCACATGCACGTGCAGCCCATGCGGTGGGTGTGATGAGTACCGTTTCAACACGTGACGACACCTTGCCCTTTCTCGTTACCTTTCTTATTGAAGTCTGACCTCGTCTCCATAATCCAGCCGCATGTTTAATATGAAGCGATGCCAATTCCAATTCACGAAAAGAATCGACCAAGCGACGCATTAGCAAGTTTCAATACACCGCCTCGTCACATTCTCTCCAAGTGTGTCTCCACGGGTTCAGGGTAGACTTGGCTCAGGAATGGCGCAAACGGGACTCAGGCACTTGTCTGCTTAATATTTCATGGCAATCTTTTCAACACTGTCAGCAAAGGCAAAATAAAAGCAACAATGGAGCTCAGTTATCAAGCTGCCCAGTGTCAAAGAGCCATTGATACAAGGGGACATCACGTCAATGGCCAAAATCGTTACAAGAACATCGCGGCAATATCGTGCTCATAAACAATGCGGCCCCTCCACGCTTCTAAACAACTTAGATCCCTTAAGAGCTTGCCAGTGTTATTTTCTATGCAGTACGCGATGGATCCTGTGTTTAAATCTTTCTCTTCTATGTCCTTCTCGGAAATAGGGTGTTAAAGAGGAAATAAAATCTACCTTTGAGCTTGAACAATTTACGATATTTGCAAGACGATGCTTGTCAAGATGGGTGTTTTCAGGTTTGAAGGAGTTTCGAGTATAGTACCTTGCTCAGACTGAAATCGCGTGAAAGACATTACAATTTAAAACTTCAAAATTCTACACATACAGCTTAAGATAAAAAAATGAAATCATGTGACAACTTTATTTCGAGCTTCGGGTTGAATCTTCCGGATTAGTGATACCATTAAATTGAAATTGGAAAACATCAATAAAGTAACACATGTTTCAAATACATGTCAGCATGGTGCCTTTAGTTGCCACTACAAAAATGTTCATTTCGTTTCGTATCTAATTTAATTACGGCATTCAAGCATGTCTGTTCCACCGGGTAAACATAAAAGTAGAACCGCCTTCGAAGTGGAACGAAGAGTAATGGTTGCACAGCTGTGACACTCCGCTAGTAATCACAACTAACTGGTAAAACTAGCCAACTGAAAATGTGGCAAACTCTGAAAAACTGATCGATAAGTGCACTTTTATTTCACCGATGGCCTTAATATTCCGCATCGGGCAAACAACACCAGCATCTACACCGTGCCCTCAAATACTTCTTATGTATATGCGAAGATGTCTCGATTGCGTGATCGTAATTTGAAATAAAGCAAAAGAGAACGCAATATTTAAGTTGATGTATGACTATTGTAAGACGAATGCTAGTTGCTAAATTACACGTGATTATGTGAAATTAGCGAGGTGCGTCCGACAATATAATTTGTATCTTTCACCGGACAATCGATGAAATATGAACGGAGGAAATTCGAGCGTTTAAGTCCTCAAGAGCAAGAGATTGTTTCTGACGATAGTTACAGCCTTGGTGACAGCGTGTAATTAGCCACTTTGTAATTAAACGTTTATCCCGTCATTATTAATTCCTTGTCAAACGGGGCATTCAGTTTCGCCAAGATTTGTCGCCTTTTTATACGCTCAGGCATGGTGAATAATTTGTAAAAGACATCTAACTTAATACTGATAATACGTCACCTTAATGTAGGGCATAGGCATGAAGTGCATTTACTGTGTTATCAAAATGACGTAATTAGATCTGGATGAATCAAAATAAAAGTGAATTGACAATGCCTCTTTAATCTTTCTATATAAATGCTCGGTGGTATTACATAAATGAAAAGTTAATGGCCCATGGTACCTGAAATCTTCATTTACTATGTTTACATTTACCTGCATAGATCCAAATGTAAACTTTAACAATTTACCTGTGGTTATTGTTAGGGGCAATTCCTTTCCCCCTTCAATAGGCATTATACAAATCATCGTTCGTTTTAACTATTGTCATATACAAGTTTTATATTTTAAGTCTGTTGGTGTTCTTTCGTAAATCAAGCCACTCAATTAATTGCACCGGCGGATCACATTAACTATCAGTTGAGATACGCTGGATGCCCCCAGGACGTGTGGTATGACCACAAATGTGATGTAAAATTACAAAGTATTAGAAATACATTTCCAGAGATTAAACAAACTCTGTAATGGAATAATGACTTGAAATCCCACTCGTTATTTTTGTCTGAGGGTTGTGCAAGAGGATTACTACTAATCTAGCGCCGAAACAAGCGAGACGTGAAAAACCGCGCAGTTTGTATAAAGAAGAAAGGGAAAAGAAGTTATCCTTGCCAAAGGCACTTTTTGAACACGGGTAATGAGAGAGGGACTTAAAACAAGGCCATCGTGAAAGGTGAACTGTCTTAAAGGGTAGTATCAAGGTATAAGAGGGTGTCAGGAAACTCCAGGGGGTCGGGGTAAGGGGGAGGGGGTACGGAGGCACTGCAGGTGTGATTCTTGTCCTCCCGGTTCGTCTATTCATTCACGTTGAAGGGTTTGATGACTAGTGATCCGAGAAGACCCTCTGAGATCTGATGAATTCCAAACAGGTTGGAATTCTCTACCGGGGTGATGTAAAGAGTATTTGACAACCAACAATCGAGAATTAATATCGAAAAAGTGATCGTTTGTCACAGCATAAATACATTGGTCACACGGTCCACACGATCTTCTATATGAAACAGACGTAATGGAATAATCGTTATATATAGCTCATTCAGGATAAAATCACGATTTGAAATATAACTTAATGTTAGCAAACCCCAAGACAATATTTTCGCAAGGAAATAAGCCAAAGTAAACGTCACACCATTAATCATATTTTGATGTGTCGAGATAGCGATGTATATTCACATTAAGATAGATGTCGATATACATAATAATTGATCGCAAACTGACTCCACTATTAAAATGAGTCTTGATATGATTAAATGCCACAATCTGATTACATGTACATTAAGATGTTTGTCGAGATAGATAATTGTATTGCACAAACAGATTTATATTCACTTTAAGGAATATGTCGAACAGTATTCTCAAACAGTAGTCATCACTATTTTGCCTTTTACAACCGATGGAATCGGCAGAGAGTAGAGTCTGATTATTCTCAGACGTTGACATTTTGAATTATACCTGCATTAAGATACATGTCAACATAGGCAATAATATATCACGCGTCGATTTACAAGTATATTCGCTTGGTATATGTCGAGATAGGTAATTATATATCTTAAACTGATTTATACCGGAATTAGGATACGTGTCGAGACAGGCAATAACATATGACTTATTTAAACTCACATTATGATATATGTGGAGAGAAGAAACCTAGATCAAGAAACTGATTATTATGACATTAACAAGAAAAACAAGTGTTTATTAGAAATAATCCATCTACAAATCTTCTACCAAATTAATTGTTTCTTAATATCCGTATGTCGAGTTTAGCGACGTGGCAACTGGTTTCTGTTTAACTGGACTACCAATAACCCATGACTATTCTCCAGGCACCATAAGGTACATGGAACTTCGTTTAAGTAATCTTGTGATTAAAAGACTAAATGGAAAATGAATATTTCAAAAATAACAAGTTACACGCACGCACCAGGTCGATGTACGTTGGGTGTTTACGCGCGACTGCGTCCATCTTACCTGAGTCACCAGGTATTTACCCCCTCCCGAGAGCCCCCCAATTACTGCCTTCAGGTTCCACAGGTGTTCGCTCTTTCGTTCTCAAACACCACCATCTTATGATGCGCTCTGACGATTGTACAGGAAATTATTATCGAAGATATTGTACAGGGAAATTTATATCAAACCAAGCGATAACATCCTTTCGGTAAATTACCTGCCAACTTTGATTCAAATATGTCAAATAAAAAGTGCAATTTACTTGTTTACTTCGCCTATTTAAGATATACGACCAATTCTTTTCAGGACATATTTGGACGTTTCAAGTTGAGATTTTCAAGTTCTTATAGCAACAGTATTAATATTTAGAATAGGTGAGCCAAGTACATATCTTTTTTAGGAATTCGTGGAAAGGATTGTTTAGAAAGTGTTTAGAACAGTGTTAAACATATTTAGTCTCTTTGACGTGAAGATGCGGGTGATTGTGTGAGGGAGTGAAAATCACCATTTGCCACATCTGACAATTTACTTTTCGATGAATCTGAAAGAGTTGCTCTTTCGTTGTTGTCCTAAAGTTTCGAAACGGTAGTAAATAACTAACACACATTGAGCAGCATCATACTGACAGTAAGTTGCGGCAACACCAGCAAAGCTGTGATAAGTAACGATTTGACTGGACAATTGACCTGCGTTTGCATGTGTTTGTGACGGATGCCACCGGAGGAGCAGGATACGCTCACATTTTAGCGAACAACTGGTATGATCACTATTGATAGTGATTCATAAACATGCTGATGATGTCGAAATCGTACAAATGATGGTCTTTTGATTATAAAAAGGGGTGTGTCGCTTTTATTAAATGTTTTAAACATGAAAAGAACAGAAATGGATAAAGGTTACTGAAGCTGAAGTCATTGGTTTTACAGGTAATACAATGATACAGAAATTGAACTGTTTACAGGCAATACAATGGTATTGGAAGATAGAAGGCTGTTTTCTGAACCTTTGTCAGTGTCATTGCGCATCGTCACTGCCTTCTGACATGTCATATGGTTAAAGTTTCTTTCGCATTACAATCATTGATAATGATGAGGGAATAATGGCACCACCACACATCAACTGGTGGAAGTCAGTCCCGGGCCAGCCTTATTAGATGTTCGTGTTTATTATTTGAATTTACAGTCGTGTTGGTAGGAGAAAGTTTGGGTTGTCATTTTTTGTGTGATGTTTGTAGCAGAGATTTCGTGAGATTGTAGAAAGTGTTTTGTTGCTTTTATTTTTATAAAGATAAATAAATGCAGCAAAGAGGGTTTGGGTGATCCTGGCACAGCTGGCCTGGTTAGGCCCATATTCTCCTTCTTCTTCTTCTTCTTATTATTATTTGTAGTAGTAAGTAGTAGTATTTTGATAAGAACCAACGACTTCTGTATGAAACGTGTGATCATGCAGTCTACATAGTAATAAGCTCATATAGAATACAAAAGATCATCCTTATCTGATGTTTGATCATCTCTTTAAAATATACACAAATACGAACTTCTACTGCATCTACCACTGTATAAAAATGCGTGGTGTGATTGTCACTTTAATGATCTTCAAACCGACAATATGCATCTACAAAAAAGCCATTGTCTCACTGTGACAACAGTTTTATTAAAACTATTGGTAATAAAGAGTGTAATACTCTACCAATTATTCAACACACAACGAAACGTAACCAGCCGGATCCCATCGCTGGAATCCCTGCGGTGATTAATGAAATAGTATATGCGAGTGTCTTATTCAATATTAAACTCCAATGTAAATTATCCATAATATTCTCCTGCGTTTTACGCCTGAGATACGGATCTCATCCCAGGCTCACAACAACCGTTGGACAGTGATCATCATTACATTGTGGAGGCCTGTGTGCTACTGTCATGACACATTTATGGGATTTAAATCGCTAATCAATACACCGCGCAATTACGTCCACTTAAACTGTCAAGGGAGGTAACTCACAAGCACAGAGCATTGTCCTCTTTCCAGATGACTTGAACTCCTAAGTTGTCGGACTCTTGTTCTGTTCGGCTCGTGCTGTGAGGTTAGGTAGTGGTCTAGTTTGTGTGGTCTATGGATATACATGACATAAGACCAGATTAATCAGTCAGGTTCCTCACTGTAGGGAAATAAAAAAAATCGCCGAAGACGAAGTTATTAAAAATATTCAAAAAAGATCTGAACCGAAAATGACTTAATATCCCAAAATGGCTGGTAATGGCACGTAATTACATGTAGAGCTTTAGGAAGTATTTGCAGGGCAATATCAAATCTGTGTTGCTTAAATATCCTCGGGCCTTGTTGAAATCCTTCAAAGTCCAACCGAAATGAATACTTTGAACTAGAGGTCAGCTTTAAGGGCAAACAGAAAGGCTTATTATAGCTCAAGTGAAGATGAGTTCCAGAGGAATGTCTTATAAAGCTGGGCAAACATCTAACAGAATACCGGGAAGGGAAGTTAATGCTTTGGAATAAAAATTTTCGTGAAATTTCACATCTTCCATTAGGAGAGGGCCACTTCCGCTTCGAAGCGGCGGCCGCTAGGTCACGTGACCCTTCGTTGCCGCTCCACCTCTCTTCCGGATATTTCTTGATGGTATGTGAATAGATTCTTCAAAATCATTTCCTTCGTAAGAAGGGATTTCATGTAACTCTTAGAGAAATTACATCAAATCTCGGGTTAGTGTTTGTGCCCGCTTTAATTCTATCCCTGGGCTCGGCTAGAAAGGCTTCCGGGCTGCGGCCCTCTGTTAATTACTCCCCCGGCGTCTGTGACTACATTTCACATCCTTCTATCCCCCGAAAGATACTCACCCCAAATCGACACTCCGTCGGAAGCGTTTTTATCAGATATGCGAAGATGACAGAAAATATTGGCAAATTTTGGTTTTCGAAACAGAGAACATGGCTGAAAATTAGTTTGAGGGTTTTAGGCATATCCGGCTATGGGAAGAGAATCTAATGCCAGTGTATTCCACTGCTTCTCTCCGGCAACTGACACACTTCAAAGGAACCGCGACCCAGAAGTTGTTTTTTGTTGAAAATGAATTACAAAAAGTCTTTCATTGTGCAGATGTTTGCAAAAACTTCCGTTCGAAAGACAACCCCAATTTCCCACCTTAATCACTGTTGATGTAAGACGCGTAAAGAAGTAGGTCCGTGGTAGTAATTCGTTGCATATGTCACACGCGTAGGTTTGTAAAGCATGTATAATTATGTTCATAATGAAGACGAATCTTAAAGTTGAAGACGACGTTAGGTGAACGCTGATTGATCATCGCGGTTGCCGTATTTAGAAGTCTTTCCAATTAACTGTAGCGTCACGTGAAAACTGTCATTAAATCGGAGTATTTTTTATCATCTGTGACAAATAACCACGAGGCTCACGTGCATACCATGCAATATACCACATTCACATGCATAAAGCACGGATTTGTTACGCAGAACAATTTCTTCGTGATGCACGTGCATGTAACTGATTCAGTTTTGAAGTGTACATGTATTGCGCATTCTGACACCACGTGCAATCCGTGCTGAAGGAATTCGTTCCACAGTTCCTCCATCCAATGAAAGTCAAGACTGGTATAAATTGTGGTTTAAGAGCAAATGTACCAACTATGGATATAATTATCCTGCGCAGCGTTGTCTTGAGTATTCATTATTAATACCAATTACGATAACGATATTTGTGTCTACGTTCAGAGTGATGTATAATACAAGTCATACTCTGCGCTAAGTTATCAACCAAACCCATTGATGGGGAACATTGGCAGATCGCAACCCGAACAGCCCACAAAGGAAACCCAACGCTTGCTTGCATCGCCATTTCTTATGAATTAATAATCTGAAAACGTCAACCGACGTTGAAGCGTGACGGGAAGGTTTTAATTTATCAAGCAAAAGGTTCACTCGAGGTCTCCTTGTACCGATGCACCGTCCAACCAAGTACTGGGGTAAGCCACGCTGTAATTACACCAGTACCTGAAATTATCTGTCTTAATGCATAATTTGGAAATAGGAAGACGGGCTCACTGAACTGTGTGCTTGTGAATTGCCGTGTGTTTTCCACCCAGCGGATCTCTGGGTATCCAGGGTGGAGGGATAAGACACTGCGTACGCTTCGCTGCGCCCTTTGAGACGGGGCACAATAGGGGAATTGAGAAAAGTTGTAATCAACGTCAAAGGTGCCACTTACAAAGTGATGGAGATTGCTGCGAGATCTGACCCTTGACCTTGCCTCGTTGTCACCTGGCACAGCAGGGACCAATCGTCTTTGTTCTAGGGATCGTCACTAACTCCAGGGGGTCCATTTATTAATAGGTGGAAACTTTGGCATCGTGAGCTACCCTGTTCCCATGGAGAATGCTACCTGCCACACCGAGCTCGCTACCACAAACTTAAAGGTTTATAATTTCAAGAAAAAATGAGCTCATGTAACTATACTACAATCACTCATTCCCCCACCTGCTTAAAAAATCAACACTGGCGTTAACGCGAAGAAGTCTCTCGAACAGGTGAAAATATTAATATTTCACTAACGCACTTGGAATAAATTGTAGCAATATTTGACAAGTATCGGTAATCTTGTGGAGGAATATTTGGAAGCTGGCGGCTGCAATAATAAATGGTGAAATTCGAATTTTGTTATTAACTTATCACAGAGAGAGGTGTTGTCAAATTCAAAATGGCAAGCGTGTTTGCTGTTATGAAACCATGCATTGACCTGAAACCCAGTTGCTCAACAACAGGGGGCATCGGTGATACGATAAAATGATAATAATAGCATACGTACATAGTTATGATATTACACAACCGACATATCCCCATAGTATTATTGCACAGTCGATATGTCCTCCTATTCCTATTGGAGCCCATATTTGTCCATCTCGACATATTGTCATGCTGCTATTGCAAAGTCGACATGTCCTGCTTTTCCTAATGGAGTTAATATTTGTCCATTTCGACATATTGTCATGCTGTTATTGCAAAGTCGACATGTCCAATTCCTATTGCAGTCAATACTTGTCCATTTCGACATATTGCCATGCTGCTATTGCAAAGTCGACATGTCCTTCTTTTCATATTGGAGTCAATATTTGTCCATCTCGACATGTTACCATGCTGATATTGCAAAGTCGACATGTCTTATTCCTACTGCAGTCAATACTTGTCCATTTCAACATATTGCCATGCTGCTATTGCAAAGTCGACATGTCCTTCTTTTCATATTGGAGTCAATATTTGTCCATCTCGACATGTTACCATGCTGATATTGCAAAGTCGACATGTCCTATTCCTATTGCAGTCAATACTTGTCCATCTCGACATGTTACCATGCTGATATTGTACATTCAACAAGTCCTCCTATTCTGTTGCAGTAAATATTCGTTAATCTCGACATAGCCCCAAGCGACCCAGTCGACATGTCCTCAATTTCGATTGAATAATCTTTTATGGCGTTTTGCCATGCCGCGATGAATGTCACACACATTACATTATATAATAGTATATGTGGTCATATTTGATATTGTATTAGGTACCGTGGCAATTTTAACACTTCATCTCCACGAACAAACAATCCCCACAAAAGCAACATACTTTGCTGTTTTTTTTCAAGTTGGCTTAAGATAAAGAATAAGTGGTCCACATTATTAACTGTTTGAATTTTTGAATTTTTTATTCGAGTGGCATGACTGACAAGACATCCAAGCGTATGGTACAATTATTGGTAGATGTGGATAGAAACAAATAACTACTAAGGCTAAACGAAATGAGTCCACACCAGGGGGAGGTAACTCTTTAATGGGTGTTTTCCCACCTCTTAGAGGTTTTATTATGGGTTTAAAGTTTTTAACGGTCGTGTTTAGGAATTCTTTACGTGTTGAGACAGATAATATATTATTTTAGGACAGGTATTTAAATTTTATTACAAACTGTTATGAGAGAGACAAATGACAGTTAGTAAACGTATAGATGACGGTAGAAAACTTATCCCCCAAGGAAGTTAAACAATGCCTGTCGGTCAGAAAGCTAATGTGGAGGATTACACGTTAACTCAACCGATAAAAGATTAATGACATTTACATGTGTGTTAAACATTTATTCAAATTTCAAAATGGCCGCCGTGATAAACCCGCCAGGGGTCGCTTTGAGACGACCATTACTCTTTAGGTGCGGGGTTAATATAAATTCCTGCACAGTAAGCTACTATGGAGGATGGGGTTTTTATCGATGGAGCTACCCAGGATCCCTGTATTTTTACACATTTGGTTCCAAGTTGTGAACACACGGGACATATTTATGTTGAGAAGGGACGCTGTTTTTTAGCAGTTTCGCATTATTCCCCGATTCAAACCCGTCCCAACAATAGCTGAAGATTTGTTCTGACATTAGAGTAGATTGGCTGGTACAAAAGGGACACATGTATCGATATAGGTTACACGGGAAACGCTGGTTTTATAAACACTTTACGATCGGGTTATGTTTAAATATCAAGCCTCAACTTCGGTTCTATATTTCGAATAACCGTCTTACGATATCATGTTTGTTTCCTTAAGATAACCATACCTTACTTAAAGCACTCTCAGAGCCGACACACGTCATTAAGTTGGGGAACTATTTGCAATGAAAATATAATCATTGCACCATTAACGTGACACTTATGGCAAATCATATGTTTGATCAGGTTTTGTGAAGTTGCTGTTTATGGTACTAATAACAGTTTGTGACTTGGGCTTATATTTCATTATCAGGTTCACTAGGATTTGCGGTTATTGCATATTATGATGATATTATAATATTTATTGCCAACTTTAATTAACAACGAACAAATATTGTCATTGGCGTGATGAGATATTGACCAACACAGACTAACACTAGACTCGAGGGATTATAATGGGAATATAATATTTAATACTTTTAAGTATATGCATGAAGGAAAATAAAACCTGGCTTTTATAAATTGATAATATTGATGATAAGATACTGTTGATGAATACCAAAACAAATATAATAAATATGTTAGATTTATTATATGATGTCTATAACGATGCTTATTAACAGTAAAATATTAACTTCATTGTAATTATACGTTTGATAATAGTAATCGAGTTACTGTTTTGTTTTCAAATACTTCAAAAACTGTAGACTAACATGTACAAGTAGTATATGTGCTTTAACGTTTGCATACAAATCTACGCAGCGCTAATCACTCAGTCTTTACACTTAAAGCACACGGTCCACAAAAACATTACATCCATGATAGATTCTAGTACGTGTGTTACCTAACAAATACCATTTACTATTGTAGCGCATGGTATTGTGATGGAGGTCACAGGAAGAGAATATTACTTCTAATTGTTACACTAGATTCTGTGCACGGCAGTCCCATAAAACATCGCACTGTAAGCCTGCGCTTTATCTCTCAATGAGAAACGTTCAGTAAACACCAGTAAAGCTCCAGACTAAGAATACTAAACCGTTAAATGAAAGTTCCTTTTATAGTCCCGAATGTATATAGTTACATATTGTACGGCAGTTATGTCTACTCTTTGAAATGTACTATAGTGTACAATGTAAACACTGTCGCGTTATACTAGTAGGTAATATCCCATCGCATAAGTATAGTACAAATGCAAAATTTTAATTTTTTTCAAATAATATTTTTCCCAACATAACACATAAACTTACAATCTCAAACGGAAACGTAAAAGAGAAGTTCTGCTTTCTGCAAATTTGAAATAGTTTTAATAAGTAGATATAGTTACAAAAAATGTCATAAAATATATAAATCAATGTGCATCGTACGCCATTACACACATTTAATACTCTAGATTGTTACTTGCAAAAACAATGGTATCGCTTAAGTTTATATTGTTAATTGAAACAGATTTCTTTTTCTAAACGAATGATCATTTTGCATCAGTTTAACTGTGACATAGTAAATTGCCGATGTGAATGATTGCATTGTTAGCAAACAAGCCATTCCACGGTATTGTAGAAGTTGAATAATACACGATACACGTTCAATATTCCATTGTTTAAATGGACCATTAATCATGCAAAGAAATAAATCCTCCGAAGATTTACAGTAGTCAGGTTCATTGCCCACTGTGTTGTATACAGGGAAGGTACAGCTCGGATGAAGCAATCGCTTATCAAATTGAAGGATAAATATTTCCAGTGGGAACTCGACGATAGGTTCATATTAATTTAATACAGAAACTGTTTAATCTATAAATGATATAAAATAAACATTTACTGCTGAGTTTATTACATGAAATGCTTTGCGAGTCACGGATCTGTAATAAACTGCACGATTCCCTGTTGTGCAATATTGTGAAGCTTATTGAACACTGATATAATAAGACATATTGATATTGCATTGTAAATGAGGCACAGTTTCGTCACTGAAGTGAATATTGATTTCAGCTGTTGACAACAGCAAATATCAACAAAGATCAAACATTTGACTTCGGATCAGATCAGCTTTCGTGTACTGTGTCTTCATGAAAAATGTCTATTTGATGTTAGGAATATATATCAAATGTAAAACGTAAATCTTTACAAGTATATGGTTTGATATTTATTACACGAAGCAATATAACAATAATAAATATGAAATAAAAACGGGTTTTGAAAAATATAGATAACAATCACGAAATTGAGTTTATTAATATATAATATGTGTATACTTATGTCATGATATGGAATAAATGAATTATACATATTACTACATGTCCTGCAAATTATACAACTACATACAAAAATACCATCGAAGCATTTTCATAAAAAAATGTATTATTAATATATAGTGACTAACATGTTGGTTAGATTGTACATGGGTAAGCTTGCTTTTTTAATTAATTAAATTTCTAAGTGAACGACCAAGTAATAAACATCATCTGCTTCATAGTTTCATTACTATTATTTTGGGAAATTTACTCTCAATAAATAATCCAAAATGAAAATATCAAAATGATAACTCAAAATTAAATCATATTCCAACCGGTTAACCAAATTGTCGCACCTGGCCAGGTATCAATTTGCGTTGGCAATATACAAAATGGGAAACACGAATATACAAATAATTTTCCAGCTCTAAATGTATCAACTAGAATTTGGAGCACCGTTTCTAATCCTGTATCTGATGGTGATAAACATTCCACGGTGACAATTACATCGAAAATTAACGAACATGTTTATGAATTATGAAGCTTAGACTGTGAATACGAAATATACATACATACCTATGTCTACAGACAAAGAGGTCACAGCAGTGATACCTGTATATTATATTAACTATAACCATCGGTCGTTACTGGATTGACAAGGAGAAATACTTAATGTCTTGACGAGGAAAGATCAACCACAGATATCCTTCCTTTGTTTGTGTTGTTTTGAAGAGGAATTTGAAAAATTACAAAGCTAGCTCGTTATAAACAAAAGCAGGCAAATATTTCAAAGCCGGGATATGCATTGGTATGTGACAATCATTGAAGCTTCGTGAATTATGAACACGAATCAAACATAAATCTTTCTCTTATAACTTCCCTCAAGGCTCACAATTCATGTTAAGGAACATATAAATTAATTTATAATCCAGTAACTTGTGAAATATTCATGCAGCGAAACAGAACCCGTCAAGTAAAGTTCAAGGTTTATCAGAAATCAGATCCATCACGACTACGACCAAAGGGGAGCAACTCTAGGTATTTGGGTGCTTTTAATCAAAATTACCTCCCTTACACAGTCAACAACAATAATGTTCGTGAAAACAGTTCTGTGAAGGCAATATAGTAGTTGTGATTGCAGTTTTATACCGTGTGTATTTTTTCAAACAATTGTAAAATAGTATTACGTTCCTAAGTTAAAAGAATCACATATTTTCAATGATAAAAATATCATTGGCTTAACGAGAAACAAATCAAGGGAATGTGCATTTTAAAGAAAGCATAATTTGAAAATTGGATTTGACCAAGAAATTACAAACGTTATCAATACGTTACTAGGCTGAAAACAGTTGCCGAAACACTGCAAACGTATGGTTCGAAATATAACTGTGATACCCGTATCATCACATATAATATCCGTTTCTTGTTTGTTTCCTTTACAGCCCCCATAAAACATGGGTGTATACTTTTTTTTGCAAGGCAGTTTAATTTCCCAAATGGATGCGTTAGACTGCAAAATCTTAATATAACGCCGTATGTTGTACTTCAATAAAAAGTAACAAGGCGACGTTTAAAACCAGTTATGTAGAAAAAATGCTATTGCATCTATGGACTAAACACAGCTACACTGACACATTAACCCCAGCTTGAGTCGATTTTCCGACTCGGCAACGTGACACCAATATCTTGTAGTTTGCAATTGATAACACAATACATGTTATATACATTGGTGTGAATATCGCCCCATAAAATGTAAGGCGAAACACATGTCTCTTCAACAGCACACAGACCATCTGACTGAGAACAAATGATGACAAAACGACAGGTTTCATTCCTATAGAAATGTACATCTGCGAGACGATGGTCTATTATCATCATCCTGTATTAAGTGATATGTCTCATTGAGAGCTGACACCGACACGTGCCCGGCACATTTCGCAAATAAACGTCAATATGGATTTTTTTGACAACGTACTTGAACCGAAATTAAACATATTTTTAATTATGTTGTGTAAATCTTCCCGATGCTTTGTGTGTTAAGGTAAGCGAATTTAGAACGTGCGTTCTGTTCTGACATACTGTGAATAGCAAGAGAGTTGCTGATTTTGAAACATGACAGCTCTGTCGCTGTGACTTAAGCTGATCGAGTTTGGACAGGCAAAAGGATGGTTGATAGAGTGGCGGTGACACTGGTGCAGTACAAGGGTATACAATAGGCCACGTACAAGGGTATACAATAGGCCACGTACAAGGGTATACAATAGGCCACGTACAAGTGTATACAATAGGCCACGTGCAAGGGTATACAATAGGCCACGTGCAAGGGTATACAATAGGCCACGTGCAAGTACAAGGGTATACAATAGGCCACGTACAAGTGTATACAATAGGCCACGTGCAAGGGTATACAATAGGCCACGTGCAAGGGTATACAATAGGCCACGTGCAAGGGTATACAATAGGCCACGTGCAAGGGTATACAATAGGCCACGTACAATGGTATACAATAGGCCACGTGCAAGAGTATACAACTGGGCACGTCGCACAGTCTTTACCCGATCAGCAGAAACCGTGTGTTCAGTGAACCAAACTTAGGATTCGAACATGGACCTCCAAATGAACGGATTAAACTACGAGTGAGTGAGTGAGTTCGGTTTAACGCCGCTTTTAACAGTATTCAAGCTATATCGCGGCGTGTCAGCTTAATGTGGGAGGAAAGCCCGAAGTGATGCAGGTCTCAGACGTTTACCTCTTCGGTGAAACCCACGAGCACGGGTATGGTGCTGACAAACCTAGAAACATAATCGGGGCGAACCGGGATTCGAACCCACAATTATAGGTTTCTGGCGTGCCCAAGGGACGCAATTCTGCACAGCGAATCGCGGCGCCTTAGACGACTGGGCCCCCCGTGCCCCCCGACTAAACTAGTCCCAAGGCTATCCCACTCTCTGATTCCACTGCAATAGTTTAAAGTGGACCCAGTGAGTTTGATTTAGTGGTAGTTTAGTTATACACACGTACCACTCAAAATAATATAAAGAAACTCCGTATTTCCCTTATGACTATGGTTAAACTGTCGTCAGTAACAGGACACCAGATTGTTTCATATGACGACAGCCAATATGTCCTGTCAGCCAAAGAACACCCGCTGTGTTCATAGGACGGTAGTTTATCTGCCATGTGGTTAAAGAACACCCGATATTTTCTTATGACTAATAGTTCATCTGACATGTCTGTAACTTCTTTTGAGTAGCATATCACAGCTCAGGTATAGTTGGAGAAACCAAAGTGACACAGGCCTCATTTACCATAACACAGGGCTGGCATACCTCGAAACATAATCAGGGAGAATGAGGGATTGGAACCGATGATCGTAGGTTCCTGGAACGCACAAGGGACGCAACTCTGTAAAGCGAATTGCGGACATTTTCCCGATTGGATAAGATTCGTCCTTATAATGTTACAAGCTGAACCAAACACGTTTTCGTGAGTTTAACCGAAGTGTTAACTGTCTGAGACCTCCTCCCTTCGAGCGTTGCTCTCGCAGTAAGCGTGATAGAATTGAAATGTTGTTCAAAGCGTTAAACCCAACTCACTCACGATACAAGAGTTTCCAAGCTGGTATATGTACCTGTTCGTCGGCGTTTGAGACAAATGGTTATAAAGAAACCAGGGGACACTGAGTGCTATCATTATTATTAAATATGAACCTTGTTTATCGGTTCGCCTCACTATCCGGCCCATGCTGAACCAACTCGCATTGTAATACAGTGTCTTTGTCTTGTGTTTCATGGTAAGGCAAAACCCGAACACTGTCACCATATTCACAAATGATGATGATACTCGTTATAATAATATACTGTTCACCTATATAGATGTATCGTTTTGACTCTCTTACTCGGGTTATGGAGGTGTTTGGGGAGACATTGCAGTGGGCAAACCAAGTCCTATGTTGTGTGGATGGTGTAAAGAGTTGGATGTATATATTACTCCAACACTAGACTTACCAAATAAGATTATGAGATGTGCCTATAAAGATGGAAAAAGGTGAACTGCAGTGTATGTTATTTGACGTATTGTATTGTTTGTTTGTTGTTTAACGCCGCAATATTCCAGCTATACGACGGCGGTCTGTAAATAATCGAGTCTGGACCAGACAATCTAGTAAATGACACCATGAGCACCGACCCACGCATGCACCAATCAAGTCAGCAAGCCTGACCAACCGATCCCGTTCAAAGTGACACAACAAGCATAGTCGCCTTTTACGGCAAACATGGGTTCCTGAAGACCTATTCTACCCCGGATCTTCAAGGGTCAGTAGCAACAAAGGAGTGCACATACTATACTCAATTTGAGCCTATGAAACAAATGTCGAAAAGGGTGCGTGGTCGTTGTTTACAGACTGCTACCAGACATTCTGTCCAGTCAGCGGTTTATTTAATCTAACTTCACGTTGATCAACTTTAGAAGAATTCGATGCGGTTATCCTGTGACCCGAGTGATCAATAAGAACTTGACCTGTTGTGCTTGTTTTAGCTGTGATGAATCTTCATGGAAGGTGATACAATAATGTCATAAACAAGGATGTGATAAGGAGGATATATCATGACAAGCAGCTGATGATGATCAAAGGAGCCGCTCCCGACCTGGCGACACGTCATGAAACACCTGGTCAAGGTGAGACAAGCAATACATTCAGAATAGAAGAACAATATACTTGATGGCCGTTAGCCTTCACACAGCGTGTGTGTGTGTGTGTGTGTGTGTGTGTGTGTGTGTGTGTGTGTTTTCGCGTGTGTGTTTGTTTTGTGTGTGCGCGTGTGTGTTTGTTTTGTGGATGTGTGGTTGTGTTTGTGTTTGCGTGTTTGTGTCATAATTTTGCATTCAGGAGAATGTCTCCAAGTGATAAGGAGAATGTATGCAAATAATTACTTTACATAAAGTTACTTTACACTGTTACCTTGCAGTTTACTTTGAATAATTTCTTTAAATGATTACTTGATACAGTTACTTCAAATAGCAACTTTAAACAATTACATTACACAGTTACTTTAAACAATTACTTTACACAGTTACTTTGAATAATTACTTTACACAGTTAGTTTGAATACTTACTTTACACAGTTACTTTAAACAATTGTTTTATACAGTTACTTTAAATAATTACTTTACACGGTTACTGGGCAAGTTCACTGCTCAACATCAAAACATGTCTCCTGATGGACGAAACTTACAGGTGCAGGTGTTTGTCTTGTGTGAAGCACAGAGTGCAGGTGTTTGTTTGTCTTGTGTGAAGCTCAGAGTGTAGGTGTTTGTCTTGTGTGAAGCACAGAGTGTAGGTGTTTGTCTTGTGTGAAGCTCAGAGTGTAGGTGTTTGTCTTGTGTGAAGCACAGAGTGTAGGTGTTTGTCTTGTGTGAAGCTCAGAGTGTAGGTGTTTGTCTTGTGTGAAGCACAGAGTGTAGGTGTTTGTCTTGTGTGAAGCTCAGAGTGTAGGTGAAGGATAGAGGGTGTACAGCAGTCCGACACCCAAGACAACAGAACATGTGACTGCAAGCTAAACCCAGACTGTAATGACTGTATGATGTGTCAGCATTACACGAGGGCAACAATACACGAGGGCAACGCTACACTAGGGCAACACTACACGAGGGCAACGCTACACGAGGGCAACGCTACACGAGGGCTACACTACACGAGGGCAACACTACACGAGGGCTACACTACACGATGGCAACGCTACACGAGGGCAACACTACACGAGGGCAACACTACACTAAGGCTACACTACACGAGGGCAACGCTACACGAGGGCAACGCTACACTATGGCAACACTACACGAGGGCTACACTACACTAGGGCTACACTACACTAGGGCTACACTACACAAGGGCTACACTACACGTGGGCAACACTACACTAAGGCTACACTACACTAGGGCTACACTACACGAGGGCAACACTACACTAGGGCTACACTACACTAGGGCTACACTACACGAGGGCAACACTACACGAGGGCTACACTACACGAGGGCAACGCTACATTCGGGCTACACTACATTAGGGCTACACTACACAAGGGCTACACTACACAAGGGCTACACTACACGTGGGCAACACTACACTAAGGCTACACTACACTAGGGCTTCACTACACGAGGGCAACACTACACTAGGCCTACACTACACTAGGGCTACACTACACGAGGGCAACACTACACGAGGGCTACACTACACGAGGGCAACGCTACATTCGGGCTACACTACATTAGGGCTACACTACACAAGGGCTACACTACACAAGGGCTACACTACACGTGGGCAACACTACACTAAGGCTACACTACACTAGGGCTACACTACACGAGGGCAACACTACACTAGGGCTACACTACACTAGGGCTACACTACACGAGGGCTACACTACACTAGGGCTACACTACACGAGGGCAACACTACACGAGGGCTACACTACACTAGGGCTACACTACACGAGGGCTACACTACACAAGGGCTACACTACACTAGGGCTACACTACACGAGAGCTACACTTCTACACGAGGGCAACACTACACTAGGGCTACACTACAGGAGGGCAACACTACACGAGGGCTACACTACACAAGGGCTACACTACACGAGGCCAACACTACACTAGGGCTACACTACACGAGGGCTACACTTCTACACGAGGGCAACACTACACTAGGGCTACACTCCAGGAGGGCAACACTACACTAGGGCAACACTACACAAGGCCTACACTATATTAGGGTTACACTACACAAGGGCTACATTACATTAGGACTACACTACACAAGGGCTACACTACACGAGGACAACACTACACAAGGTCAACACTACACTAGGGCAACACTACACAAGGCCTACACTACATTAGGGCTACACTACACGAGGCCAACACTACACTAGGGCTACACTACACGAGGGCTACACTTCTACACGAGGGCAACACTACACTAGGGCAACACTACACAAGGCCTACACTATATTAGGGTTACACTACACAAGGGCTACATTACATTAGGACTACACTACACAAGGGCTACACTACACGAGGACAACACTACACAAGGTCAACACTACACTAGGGCAACACTACACAAGGCCTACACTACATTAGGGCTAATGTCCTCAGTCGTGAGACCAGTGAATGAGGTGGGAGACACAACAGCATCACACGTTGAACAGTACTGCAGTAATATCACCATTCTTTTAATAGGATACGGTGATGTTTAAAAAAATTCAATCGACGTAAGAGGCACCATTACAATGGATAAAGAACATGGGGTGAAGATCGTGGCAGGACGTCTGTTGCCATGTCATACTATCGGATCCAAGGCCAATTCGAGTGAACATACATTCGTCAACTCTCTGAAGGATCGACATACTTTAACTGAATATGTTTTCGTCTTTGTTCGAAGATTGTTAATATTACTTTCATTCAGCCACTCATGATGATTAACATATTCAAATCCATGGCCAGGAGCTACAAAGTAACATATTTTGTAGATAAATACATGTATTTTAGCGCAATTGTTGTAAGAAGCGTACGTAAAATAATGAAAATTTCTTTCCCAGGGGAAATAACTCTTTCACATCTTCCTTATCGTCTGAATGAAACTATCAGTTAAAGTTAAGAGGGTTCAATTCTCTCCAATCACTAATATTTTTTTATAGCCAAAATACCCTTTCTTGGTATCCAAAAAGAAAAGAAAAAAAAAGAATGAAAATGTTTTGTGAATTAACTGTAAGGTAGACATCCATTTATGAATTAAACTTTTACGTTGTTGTCATTGTGTGATATTGATAAATTCCATTATACGATGGAAAGTTTAAAGAGTTAAGACCTGTTCCTGAGTGAGCGTATACATTACGCCCAGTAATATTCAAATATTGAGGCGTGTGTGTGTGTGTGTGTGTGTGTGTGTGTGTGTGTGTGTGTGTGTGTGTGTGTGTGTGTGTGTAAATATATGTAAGTGTGAATGTGTGTGCGTTCGTTCGTGCGTGCGTGTGTCAGATGACGTGTTTTGTATTTAAACAAATGCCTTGTACAGCGTTCCTCTCGATACCAAAGCAACATGTGTACAGATTAATTACACTCATACAACAAGTACTTATTGCGGGCATTGATTCAGGTGAGGTGAAATAGGGTTTGATCACATGATCTAAATATAATTCAAACTGCATATACCTTATCCACTCATTACGACTTTTTTCAAAATGATTTTTATATGATTAGGAAATATGGATCACATAATGGATGAGACTCAACATCTGTTAACACGTTCCACAAAACAAAATAGAGAATTACATATGCATATGTAGCTTAACAGATTTGTCAAAAACGGGGTTACATTTAAGATATGTTAAAACTATCCGCGCCAGAAACACCCACTTTAAACACATCCTTGCTCTTCCTTTGCAACGTTCGTTAGTAAGTTAGTTGACATATTTCAACCACATGACGTCACGAATCCCCAGCATCACATATACAAACAACAGGAGTGCGAGACAGAAGATGGTTTCCGTTTCTAGTTGAAGCGCTCGGAAAATATTTAGAGCACCATTTGTAAGGGAGATAACTCTTCTTGTCCTATGCATATAAATGATATTCTCGGATACTCTAGTTGGACAATGAAATGGGTTTCAACGTTGCATTCAAGATTACAGCGACGAGCACTAGTCCGGACATATGCTGGGTTCATACTACTTTCCCACTGAAATACCATGCAACATTTTAACATCAATACCCCACTGGGACACAGTGTACTGACTCCGAACCGACCAGTCCCTGATTTATCCCATTGAATGCCGAACGCCAGGCAGGAAAACAACAAGTACCATCTTTTCACGTCTTTTGGTGTGCCCGATCAGTGAATCGAACCACCGACCTTCCGATCTCCGGGCAGACGCTTTACCGTTACACCACGGAAGCGGTCTCATCTCGTTAAGAAAATGCCCTTCACATAAAGTAGAAATGAGGACACAAAGCTGTTTGTAATAACCACCGTCTGTCCCATAAAACCACTGAATAATTCACAAAGCATAACGCTTAAAACCACTAGTACTTGTGGTGATCGATTTAATATAATTAATAAAAAAAAATAATAATACAAATGTAATTTTAACATTAGCCTATACTTCATTTACACCAACGTAGTTGCAATATGTATATATGTGTTGGGCTCAGAAAAAAAAATCCAGGTTAAAAAACACCTAGTAAATAAGCGCACCATACTATCAGCTCGTGTTGAAAGTCATGTGATCGTCCAATGTGGAATGGGGGGACACACATTTAATGTCCTCGAAATATTGAATAGTGGTATGAAGCTATGGAAGCGCCCGTAAAATGACTTCATACTGCCCCTGTCAGACAGTTAGTGAACTGGCACACTTTCTATCAGCGGGGAAGAGGCTTGTCGCCAGCATGGGTGGCGATGGGTAACGTGAACAGACGAGCCTGAGTTCCTGTGTGGAGGCCCCGTACCCCTTGTGTATTGGATGATAACAATGTGATAACGATGATAACGAACCGATAACAATGTGAAATATGCAAGTAAATAATAATGTAATTCCCATTGCAAACACTTCGCATCGCATTGCAGAAGTTCTGCGTGATTATTCATGACTCGAATTGCTTAAGCGCATTAACTATTTCTCATCATAGGATTTCGGCTATACATTCACGAAAATTTACGAAAGTCCATATTTCTTGTGAGAATCTACGACCATGAATGCTTCAAACATGTACTGTTACATGTTACGAGGAAAACGGTAGCAACGCGATAATTCGATGTCTTCCCTGAAAATGTGGATCGCAGATTAAACAAAAACAAAGTCAATTTGTTTGAATCTTACCTGTAATCGTTCCCGCGTCCAGCTGATTGATCAGACAGGTAAACAACCTGACGCTCGGCGCTGTGGTGACCCCAGTGAGAGGTCACGCTGAGAATCACTCAAAGTGTCGTACATCCATCCACTGAATCCCCGACTGCCTCCGCAGTGATCCATCGCGAATACACCATCCACAAGGCTGGAACCACAAGAATCCACACCATGTACTCTCCATTTGAGGCACTCTCTAATCCATCTTTAATCCATCTGGGGTACTTTCCTATCCATGATAATGAATTTTCTAAAAGAAATATTCTTTGATCCTTGACAAACAACTTCACATCTGATTAAATGTCCCAGGAATTTCTTATCCATCCGATGTAATATTCCATCCATTTCACATCCATCTGGTGTGATATCTCATCCATTTCACATCCACCTGGTGTCATATTCTATCCATTTCACATCCATCTGGTGTAATATTCCACCCATTTCACATCCATTTGGTGTAATATTCCATCCAGCACATCAATCTGGATAACATCCCATCCATTTCACAGCCACCTGGTGTGATATCCCATCCTATTCACATCCATCTAGTGTAATATTCCATCCTATTCACATCCACTTGGTGTAATATCCCATCCATTTCGCATCCATCTGGTGTAATATCCCATCTATTTCACATCCATCTAGTGTAATATTCCATCCTATTCACATCCACTTGGTGTAATATCCCATCCATTTCGCATCCACCTGGTGTAATATCCCATCTATTTCGCATCCATCTGGTGTAATATCCCATCCATTTCACATCCGTCTGGTGTAACATCCCATCCATTTCACATCCATCTGGTGTAATATTCAATCCTATTCACAACCATCTGGTGTAAGATCCCATCCATTTCACATACATGTGGTGTAATATTCCACCCATTTCACATCCATCTGGTGTAATATTCCATCCTATTTACATCCATCTGGTGTAATTTCACATCCATTTCACATCCATCTGGTGTAATATCCCATCCATTTCACAACCATCTGGTGTAATATCCCATCCATTTCACAACCATCTGGTGTAATATCCCATCCATTTCACATCCATGTGGTGTAATATTCAATCCATTTCACATCCATGTGGTGTAATATTCCATCCATTTCACATCCATGTGGTGTAATATTCCATCCATTTCACATCCATCTGGTGTAATATTCCATCCATTTCACATCCATCTGGATAATATCCCATCCATTTCACATCCATCTGGATAATATCCCATCCATTTCACAACCATCTGGTGTAATATCACATCCATTTCACATCCATGTGGTGTCATATTCCATCCATTTCACATCCATCTGGTGTAATATCCCGTCCATTTCACATCCATCTGGTGTAATATCCCATCCATCTGGTGTAATATTCCATCCTATTCACATCCATCTGGTGTAGTATCCCATCCATGTCACATCCATCAGGTGTAGTAACATATTCATTTCAAATTTACATGTAGAAAGGTCTAATCCATGTTATTGGGTGCTCTGCTCCCCAATATTGTTAAGTATATTTCATGCAACATGTTCACCCTGGGGTTCCCCCAAAGTGGGATATCTCGCACCTTTAGCTCCTGATGAAAATCCACATGGCATACTCAAATCCATCTCAAACCCAGTGCGTCTTCTCAGGCGCGCTTTCATTCATTTCACGTCGTCTTCACTCACATGAGATACTCAGTTATCCATAGAGTTTAGTCTTCTGTCCATAAAATGTAGTCTTCTGTCCATAAAATGTAGTCCTCTGTCCATAAAATGTAGTCATCTGTCCATAAAATATAGTCTTCTGTGCATAAAATGTAGTCTTCTGTCCATAAAATGTTGTCTTTTGTTGTCGACGTACGCTACTTCACAGGTCTGTGACCAACATTTCAACAACATGGACGGTTTCCTTATTCCTAATGATTGAATTGAATTGAATCACATCTGGTCACATGATGCCACAACCACAGATATCCGTGACAGATATATGTGACATGTGTCACAGCAAACCGACCTGGATCAGACACTCACGTACCACATTCAGGAACTTCACATGGACGTCTTTCCACACCACCACGTCGACGAATTTCGGTTTCTCTTAAACACATTTATGGAAATCCAAATAATAATTATAATCATTATCCATCTGAATTTCTTCACCATTTACGTTTTAGTTTCGCTGTCCTGTCACACAAGACAAACTATGATATTGCACAATTGCACACATTCGAGGTCAGAAATCCAGCATCCTTGTCGATTTCACTTTAATCCGATTGTTGATTGGCATAGGCACATCGTTGTTATCTCATGCAGGTTAAATCCACGTGAGCTGATCCTACATCCACACACAGGCATCTTCCTTGATTCAGATAAGCACGACTGACATCTGGAAAATAGAACCTGTCACTTTAGCCTCACAATGACTCAACAATATTTCTATACTCATAATATTAAAATATAATGTAAGGAATAACGAGACTCGTGAAGATCCGGGTAGAGAATAGGACTTCCGCAAGCCTTGCTTGTCGTTAGAGGCGACTAGCGGGATCGGGTGGTCAGGCTCGCTGACTTGGTTGATGCATGTCATCGTATCCAAATTAAGTGGATCGATGCTCATGAAATCAATCACTGGATTGTCTGGTCAATACTCGATTATTTATAGATCGCCGTCATATAGCTGTAATATTGCTGAGTGCGGCGTTAAATAACAAAAACACAAGGAATAACGAATATTTTTCGCAGTCAGTGATATGACGACTGTAAATAAACATATTTGGAAAAACAAATAAGTGGTGTTGACTCGTTTCATGTTAAACAGAATTACAACTGAGACTTCCGCGTTGATAATTAACTGTAATAATAATAATAATAATAATAATAATAATAATGATGATGATGATGATGATGATGATGGTAACAACAACAACAACAACAACAATTATAATAATAATAATAATAATAATAATAATAATAATAATAATAATGATAATAATGATAATAATAAAAACCATATAACACATTTCTTATAGACATTTTTAATTATTTCTTATTAAGTGTTCGTGCCATGAAGTGAAACATAGAAGCATAAAAAAAATAGTAAAAAATAATTGTCAGAACATATGTAACTAAATAAAATAAGAACTTAAATGACATAAATATTTATCTTTAATTAAAGTCAAGAAAAAAATAAATAAAAATTAATGGAGTTCCACGTTCCTGGCAAACGTGGATAGAAAAGTAGAAATTCCGAAAGTGTCAGCAGTGTGATCAACCAAAACAAAAATTAAAATTACAACCTAATACATATCAGCTTCACACAAGTAACTGCTACATGACGCCGACAAGGAACTTATATCCCGATCTACCGGCAACACTCGCCGCGTGTGGCGGGTGAAGTCGGTGATCCGATTAAAAAAAAATATGTTGCTTTTCTCTTACCAATTATAACATAAACGACTCACCAGTGAACCCACATGCGAACACGAGAACACCTGCAACTAGATATCATACGCGTTAAGTCAAACCGGCTACAGTGTCACGCCTTCGTTACCCATGGGAAACAGATTAGTTCTACGTTGAAAAATGCTTTATAAATGTCCTTCCCTAATGCATCTACGAATTCGACTATTGTTACAAATTCAAGATGAAAAGGTGTGCCCATGTTCGATCAATTTTAATCACAATTCAATTCTTAGCAAACCCGAAGGTAAATGTCAATCAAATGAATAAATAGCACGACTTGGTGTCAACATAATTGTCAAATTGTATAAAATACAATGCTCATTATTCAAAAATATCAATTGGTGAATTGAGAAACGAGACGAGTATTGATGAAATGTCTATCCCTAATTGGCACCCGACATTGCTCGTCAATACGCTTCAGTTTCATTTCGGATTGTTAATTGTCGTCTTTTGTTATGATAAATACTGGCGTGATATGAATTACATATCGTTTTGTTGTCTAATTAGACAGCGCTAGTGTATATATTGATCTTACACAAGGTCAATACTACTCGAATGTGTCATTGTATTTGTTACAGGCTAATAATGCTGAGATGTATGACATATGTTGGAGGAATGAGAGAGGACACAGGGGAGAGAGAGAGAGAGAGAGAGAGAGAGAGAGAGAGAGAGAGAGCAAGAGAGAGAGAGCAAGAGAGAGGGAGAGAGAGAGCAAGAGAGAGAGGGAGAGAGCGAGAGAGAGAGCAAGAGAGAGGGAGAGAGCGAGAGAGAGAGCAAGAGAGAGGGAGAGAGAGAGCAAGAGAGAGAGCAAGAGAGAGGGAGAGAGAGAGAGCAAGAGAGAGAGAGAGAGCAAGAGAGAGGGAGAGAGAGCAAGAGAGAGAGGGAGAGAGCGAGAGAGAGAGAGCAAGAGAGAGGGAGAGAGCGAGAGAGAGAGCAAGAGAGAGGGAGAGAGAGAGCAAGAGAGAGAGCAAGAGAGAGGGAGAGAGAGAGCAAGGGAGAGAGAGAGCAAGAGAGAGGGAGAGAGCGAGAGAGAGAGAGAGAGTTAGAGAGAGTGTGTGAGAGAGATATGAATACATTTACATTTGAAGGTGACGGTATTTCAATGTCCTTTCAAACCAGATTCTTTATATTGTTGTAAAGATATTTCACCCTTGTATGAAGGCGTCCTTAAAGGGCTTGACTTCATCATAATGTATAAGGATCTGCTTTATAAACACCATTGCAAATGACGACTATTTCCAGTTCACCGTATCGTCATCATTGCTTTATTGGTTAAACAAACCTAACCTAGGTATTAATTACAGACGTCGTACACACATGTACATCATTCATAGTGTTATACTTTAGTTTAAATGACTAACGTAAACGTTTAATCTTGTCAAGTCAGTGTATATATAAACGGCCAGGCTAAAGAAAGTATACACTTGACAATTAGATTTTACCAACAAATTACAAGCTTTTTGAAAATGTTGCTACGCTGAAAACAGTCGCCAAATATTGAAAACGTAACTATAGTAACATGACAGAATTGGGTGGTCCTTAACCGGTAGTGGCTAATATGTTGCTATTTCGTTATACAAGGGTTCGACTGTATAGGAGCTTCTCCCACAAACTTCGCTCAGTTCATTATTGTTCTTATTACAAGGTAATAACATAACTACAGTAAACTACGCTTATGACGAAAACGCTTATAACGAACTGACGGATGTAGCAAACTCAATGTTTGGTCCCGGGAGTTTGCTTACATGCTTACACGCTAATAACGAACTCCTGTTATAACGATCTAAATTAGTGGTCTCTTTGAGTTCGTTATAACCGTAGTTTGTTGTACATTGTATTTAATTCACTCACGTCTAAATTATTCAAATCATACACAGGTAGATATTTTTATCTCAAAGGACAGTCGGGCATGTTATGGATATAGCAACAATTTATCGCCAATAAATTACAGTTTCATACAGATAACTGCTAAATGACATGGTCAAAGAACTTATATTCTGATCTACCGTCATGTTAGGGTTAAAGTCGGTGATCCGATCCTTACAAAAATGTGTTTGCTTTAATAATAAACAAAATAGAAACTACTTGAAACATATGCTCCCAGATATCAAACAGACCGTCTCAGCGATCAAGTGCATAGAGTATCTGCCCGGGAGCGTCAATCCAACATGCTTTTATAGATGGTACTTGTTGTTACCCTGCCTGGCGTATTGAGGGAGATAATTGGTCGGCTCGGAGTCAGCATGCTGTGTCTGAGTGGGGTATCCATGTTAAGCTGCGGCATGGTATCTCAGTGGGCTAGCACTATGAAACAGGTATTAGTTCGTACAAGTACAAGCAGCCACACGCACGCAAGCACACACGCACACACTGCATGCGTTATATAAGTGCTATAATCCTGAATGTAATGTTAAACCCCATTGCATCTCACCTAGATATGAAACACCTATGGACTATGTATGGACTTTGGACTACGAAAACCTGCACCTGTACATCCAGTATAGGACATAATAGACAATATTTTGTCTCTGTCAATCCAGATTAACAGAGTTCGCTGACGCTCAAGTCACTACAATTAAAAATAAAATCTTCACCATTAAAGGCCAAAGGTTCGGATTTCACATTTTCAAAAATAGATTCAATATACAATTAACTTAAAAACACACCATTCATTTGAAGTAAATGACGTCGTTGTTAGTATGTTCTCGGGTGGAACCAGACCGCACTCACTGACCTTCATGCGACACTTATTTCACTAAACAGTCTCACATGAAACAAACAAGCTGTCATCAGCTGATGCTGAGCTCAATTACATAAAACAATACACTTATCTTACCCATTCGTTCGTTGATCCTACGTTCTCAAGTAGAACTCAGCGTACTAATTGACCCTCAAGTGATAGCTATTTCATTAGAGGTGAAACAGACAAGCTATCAACAACCGGTGCCTATTTCAGCCATGCAGATCTATCACCACAGAGCAGCATAATGTGACACTTACTGAAATATACATGATAATGACAGACCGGCATATTCAGCCAGTTTACAAACATTCATTTCGATCCCAGCCAACAAAGCGAACAGTAGTTGTGTTGTTAAATATTCTAAGTATTGTTGTCGCGCTATTCACAAGTTCAGATGCTCGACACCATATGGAGGATGGCTCTCTGTCAGTGAAACGGTGTGTCTTTTCTCTCGTAGTAACACATTGTTGTTTTACAATCACACCGGATTCACGAGGGTGTAGTTATTGTCATAATGGTTTGTACCTATCAATATTTACTGGCATTTTTTATTGTGAATAACATAGACTATTGAATGTATTTCTATACACAGATGAATATTCACATTTTGTGTACATTTCATATAAAGGCGTGCTGATTGAATGTGCTTGGTAACTGTCGGTGCTTCTGTTAGACAGGTGTTGGTTGGATGGACGACAATAGCATTACGAGTAAACTATTTGTACGTGATAACAAACATACATATTAATATAACTGATCGAGATACACGATATAATACCAGCGGGACAAAGATCTGTCTTTTCTGATTTTAATAAGTACTTCGACAGTATTCTGACACTGGGTTAACTGGAAACCCCATGGCCATACAACGTATGTCGAGTTTTCCGCACTTCGAGACAAGCTGATATGTCGACTTCGACATATCATTGACATGATGACGTTAAATCGACTTCATGGACATTATCGAAAAAGTCGATCAAATCATATCGCGTCTCTATCAAGTGGTGATATCAAATGTCGACAGTCTACAGGTGATATCTATCAAGTTTTCAGTCTATAAGATAGGGATATCATATATCGACGCTCTAGGGATGAGATCATAATACGACATACTACAGGTGATATAACATTTTCACAGTCTATAGGGCAGGGATATCACATATCGACGCTCTACTGGTTGATGATATCACACACTAACGCTGCACAGGGTGGACCTATCTCACATATCAATGCTGTATCGGGTAGTGATATCCCATATCAATGCTCTATCGGGTGCTCATATCACATGTCGATGCTCTATCGGGTAGTGATATCACATATCAATGCTCTATCGGGTGCTCATATCACATGTCGATGCTCTATCGGGTGCTCATATCACATGTCGATGCTCTATCGGGTAGTGATATCACATATCGATGCTCTATCGGGTAGTGATATCACATATCAATGCTGTATCGGGTAGTGATATCACATATCAATGCTCTATCGGGTGCTCATATCACATATCGATGCTCTATCGGGTGCTCATATCACATATCGATGCTCTATCGGGTAGTGATATCACATATCGATGCTCTATCGGGCAGTGATATCACATATCAATGCTCTATCGGGTGCTCATATCACATGTCGATGCTCTATCGGGTAGTGATATCACATATCAATGCTGTATCGGGTAGTGATATCACATATCAATGCTGTATCGGGTGCTCATATCACATATCGATGCTCTATCGGGTGCTCATATCACATATCGATGCTCTATCGGGTAGTGATATCACATATCGATGCTCTATCGGGCAGTGATATCACATATCAATGCTCTATCGGGTGCTCATATCACATGTCGATGCTCTATCGGGTAGTGATATCACATATCGATGCTGTATCGGGTAGTGATATCACCTATCAATGCTGTATCGGGTAGTGATATCACATATCAATGCTCTATCGGGCGGTGATATCACATAAGGATGCTCTATCGGGCGGTGACATCACATAAGGATGCTTTATCGGGTGCTGATATCACATATCGATGCTCTATCGGGTGCTCATATCACATGTCGATGCTCTATCGGGTAGTGATATAACATATCGATGCTGTATCGGGTAGTGATATCACATATCAATGCTGTATCGGGTAGTAATATCACATATCAATGCGCTATCGGGTGCTCATATCACATATCGATGCTCTATCGGGTGCTCATATCACATATCGATGCTCTATCGGGTAGTGATATCACATATCGATGCTCTATCGGGTAGTGATATCACATATCGATGCTCTATCGGGTGCTCATATCACATGTTGATGCTCTATCGGGTAGTGATATCACATATCCATGCTCTATCGGGCGTTGATATCACATAAGGATGCTCTATCGGGCGGTGACATCACATAAGGATGCTTTATCGGGTGCTGATATCACATATCGATGCTCTGTCGGGTGCTGATATCACATATCGATGCTTTATCGGGTGCTGATATCATATATCGATGCTCTATCGGGGGCTGATATCACATATTGATACTCTATCGATATTGCTGGAATATTTCTAAAAGCGGCGTAAAACCATACTCACTCACTCACTCAGTCACTTATCCACTCACCCATCTGCTCACTGATCCACTCATCCGCCCACTCTCTGACCCACCCAATCACATTTTATAAACAGCCAACCAATTAAGTTTCATGCAGCCCTGGGAAAGAACTCGGCAGAATCCTTTAAACTCCTACCAGGTTTCTGATTCATCCCCATCCTCATCTTCATGCTTAAGTGCTTCAGCGAATAATATCACACTTGATATTAATTTCTCCGTACTAACATGTAGAACCGACACCTATTTTAACCGGAGTACTCCAGACGTGAATAAATATTTGTGCGTATTATAACTGGCTTTGAAACGCTTCAGGCCTGTTCAAGACAGCTGTTCAATGTACAAACACCAGACACCACCCATGTAGATCCGATTCATAACCGTCTTACTACCTCAATACCAGAAAGCAAATGTTGAACGTTTCGAATAAATATATCTCTCTCTATCTTTAGGCGTTCCGTAAAAGTGGTACACAAAGAAAATGGTGACGAGTATTCAAAAATAATATTTCATGAAATATATTTGTGATGAACTACGTGATCACAGAAACGCTAAACGAATTTTATGCGTCGTTTATCACAAATATTTGACGGTCAGTATGTGGTCCACATTAGATGATATTAATTCGGTTTGATAAGCGCAGTCCATAAAACTCATCCACATCCATGGTCACTTGGTCAATTCATTGGGTTATACTTGCATTATACTATAAATCCAGAAAGAGTGGGGTTTGCTTTACGCCGCTTTTAGCAATATTCCAGCAGTATCACAGCGGGGACACAAGAAATTGGCTTCAACATTGTACCCACGTAGGAACTGAACCCGGGCCTTCGGCGTGACGAGCGAACGCTTTAACCACTGGGCTACCCCACCGCCCCAAATCCAGAAAGAAGGATTATGTCATAAATATGAATGATTGTTGTACCTCCTAGACGAAGTATCTTTGCAACCTACAACAATATTTCAGAACAGTTCTGCTATGTTGGGGTACAATTGGGCAACGCTCAATTTTTATGCCTGATCCAAGGTAAAAGTGTAAGGGTGTGTAATTGTCTAGAAGTTGATAACGTTCACATGTTGACAATGAGTGAGGTGTAGGTTTAACGCCGCCTTTCACAGTGTTTCCGTTATATTACGGCGTCTCATTTTGATGATGGAGGAAAGCACGAGCTGATGCAGGTCTCAGACGTTTACCACGAGCACGGTCATGGAGCTAACAAACCTCGAAACATAAACAGGGCGAACGGAATTCGAACAGACGGTCGTAGCATTCTGGCGTCCCTAAGGGACGTAACTCTGCACAGCGAATTACGGTGCTGGTGTCGGCACACCTACGTTACAAAATAAATCTGTATAAATATTGTGCCAAATAGAAACATGAGGAATTTTTTTTTATTATTTTAAAATAAAAAATATGCAAGTTTCATCACAACCTTCATCACGAAGGTACATTAATGGTTTGCCTTGTCATTGTGAGTGAGTGAGTATGGTTTTACGCCGCTTTTAGCCAATTCAATCAATATCACGGCGGGGGACACCAGAAATGGGCTTCACACATTGTTCGGTGTGACGAGCGAACGCTTTAACCTCTATGGCCTGGTAATAAGGACACGGAGACTGCTTAATATATAAAATGAGCGTCACACGAAAAGAAGAATGATATGATCCGAGAAAGCATATACAAACCTGTTCAGATGGCAGGAAATACTCCAACTCAAAACTGTGACACCCACGTATGTTTGTCGCCATAAAAAAACATCCCATTTCCGTTGCCGGGGACTCCTTCCACCACTGCCGTGTCTTAAAACACGAGCCACACGTCTTACAGCTGAGACACCAGCTGCAGTTGTAGATGTTCACACAGAACGCAGTCTCGGCAGGTTACCAAACGCAGCGCAACTCAAGCAATCCCTCCACATCAACTATCACACCGAGAAAAAATGATCCTGACTAAGAAGCTCGAAAATACAGCCACAAAAGACCCATGTTAGTGTTTTGTGCATTACGGTCTGTAGGAAACAAAAGGCTTTGAGTTATTGACTGGAGCCCACATTTGGAAACGGGGTCAGGTCCCTTATCCCGAAACACTAAAAGAGCCCATACACCATCAAGATACTATTGTAGACAGAACAACGACTTCGGCAAAGCCTGGACAACGCCATTTGAAAAGCGTGAATATACCTTTACGGAATATATTGTGATTCGAGGCAGCCATTTCACGTATCGTTTGTCCAAATTGAATGGCGATCGGGCTCTTGACAGATAGACTAGCTCTTTTTACATGTGCGTTTCTCAGTAGCCAGGTAGTGTTCTTTCTCTTTCCCAATACGCTGGAATGTTGCAAAGCTGAATAGGACATAAAAGAGTTTTTCTCCAAGCGCGAAATGCGATACGTAATACCCGGCTTGAGTCTCCAGCCATTCTTCCCCAAAGACCTCCAGTAACAATAGCCAAGACTATAGGCTTTGGGTAGAGAATAGCAAAAGCTTTTTCGTATTGTTCGAATTTAACTTTGTTATTTTCGTGGTGTAATTGTAGTACAGTCTGCTTGCTAAGCATTACTCCTTCGGTTAACACATTGTTCGTTGGAGCTTTCGCACACAACTTGTAGTGAAAGACCTACGAGATAATATAGCTATTCAGATCGGATTTGGGTTTTGCAAATCCGTTTGTCGGTTATGTGAATACACCCCAACCCTTGATTGTCCCATGATAAAGTTGACTAACAATAAACTCACTTAATCAAATTTTCCCATGGACTATCGGATTCTCTACCTATCTACTGAACGATTGTATGGGCACAATACATCATGCGATCTTGACTTCGATAATGATCTATAGCTTTCACTTAAAAGAACTTTCACAATGGTCAAAACTATATGGGACTCGTGAACGATTTTATATTCGCTGTCTATACACTGTTTAAGAAGAAGGACTGACAGCGTCTTCGGCGCATTCAAATTTATATGTTATGCATATTGAACATAAAAGTGGACCAAAGCTTCAAATTATTTGTGTTACTTATATGAAATAATATTGCCGACAGAGGGGAATTTAATGGAATTAGTATAACGGTCATATATAAGCAGTATCGTGAGCGAGTTGAATTTATACCCGCTTTGAACCGTTTTTTAGTAATATCATAGCTATGACTGTAGACCCGTCCATGAACATATTTACTTCATGTTATTTCCTGCATGGGGGTTACATACTCCCCAGGGAGTTACGAATGCGACTTTAATACACACTGAACAGTTGACTCGGTAATAAGGTCATTCAATTTAAGGACGTCTCTGTATGCTTAGGAGCTTGGGCTTCATAAAAAAAATCATTTCGTCTGGAAACCAATCCTCATGTAATAGCATTTATAAAACGTATGATCAAATGTTAAATATTCACAAAAGTACTGGTTAATTACGATATAACTGTTTAAGACCAACTAGAAAAACCCCATTTGTTGTGAGAGAAGTTATTTGCACAGACACCTGGTCGAGCCACAACAAGACAGGTGACTGAACCGAGACGTCATGCTTTCAGACTTCACTTCATAAAGCTAGTGCCAGGTACACGTCATTCACTGAAGCGAACAGACCTACCTGTACGTGAATTATCCAGTTTCGCTGTTTCTGTATCCGTATCTGTGCTGTATCTGTAACCACGTCTCCCGTGCAAGTATTCCAGTAATGCCATACGCTTCAGTCCCTCTCAAGTAACTTAGGCTGACCCCTAATATTACCGCTAGACCTGCACCAATTATCATGGACGTCCTCGGGAAATACATAGCCTGATGGCGATCAATCCCAAGGAACAGAGGTATTACGCCTTCTTGCGACATGTCCGCCTTTAAGTTTCTGGTCAAATTTTAGTAGCCACTTCCGGGTGTGGTCACGTGGGCGTTTGATGTTTGCATCATTAGTGCAAATGACCAGAGGGCTGCCATTACGGTTGGTGGTCAGTTGATGTGAAAATTTGCGTCTTCTTTGATGTTGTTTCACCATTGTTGATGCATATGGTTGCATTGTTGTGATGGTGATTGTTGATGACTTGTGGCCTTCCAGATGTTGTGGAAGACGTTTGTGGCAACGTCGCCGATAACGACGTAGACGGGTAGTGATTACCAGATGGAGAGTTAATGACGACATATAGTTCGTTGAAGTCTTCATTGCGATGTTTCGTCCGCACGCCTGAAAAATTAACGAAGGGATACTACAGTGAGCACTATCACAATGGGTCGTGTCACTTACACCCAGGACAGGGTTACTATTACAGTACATTATCGCAATCATATCATTGCCTGTCTTGTCCACGCGCCTGAAATATAACTTCAGAGTTAATGACTTAACACAGTCTAGATTATTGCCATGGGGTCATTCCTAAGTCTTGGTAACATGCCTGAAGAAAATAAAGATATAATTAAAATATAATGTCCTGTTCATTCCTAGTTAAAAGATGGTACTTGTTGTTACCCTGTCTGGCGCTCGACATTAAGGGGCTAAAACAAGGACTGGTCGGCTCGGAGTCAGTATACTGTCTGAAAGAGGTATTCATGTTAAACTGCGGGATGGTATCTCAGTGAGCTAGCACTATAAATCGGCATCAGTCCGGACTAGTACAAGCAGCCACACAAACACACACACGTGCATGCACGTCGCTATATGAGTGCAATAATCTTGGACACGACGTTAAACCCCATTTCACCCCACCTCACCTAGTTATAGAATACGCGACATATACAACATTAATACTGTATTTGTACTTTATACATTATCGTGACGGGAAGACTGCTTTGATTTGTGTACGCAAATGCCAGAGTAAAAATATCTGTGTTGTGTTGTCTGTGTGTTTAGCACGGCATTCACTTACTACCTGGATTGATATAAAACATGATAACAAACGAAATGGGATTTGAATGGTTTGAAATTTCTTCTCGGGTTGCCAATTGGCCCGAAACCTTTTGTACGTATTATGTCATTATGAAATCTTTATATATGGTGGCCCGGGTGGCCCAGTCGTCCAAGGCGCCGCGATTCGCTGTGCAGAGTTGCGTCCCTTGGGCACGCCAGAAACCTATGATTGTGGGTTCGAATCCCGGTTCGTCCCGATTATGTTTCTAGGTTTGTCAGCACTATACCCGTGCTCGTGGGTTTCACCGAAGTGGTCAACGTCTAAGACCTGCATCATTTCGGGCTTCCTCCCACATTAAGCTGACACGCCGCGATATAACTGGAATACTGTTAAAAGTGGTGTTAAACCCAATTCACTAATAAACTTTGTTTCGTTTTAACAAATGTTATATTTGGTGTAACACTTTGCCTGGACCAGACAATCCAGTGCTTGACATTATGAACATCTATCTGCGCAATTTGGATACGATGACATGCGTCAGCCAAGTCAGCGAGGTTTACGACAAAGATAGTGAGTGAGTTTAGCAATATTCCAGCAATATCACGGCGGGGGGGACACCAGAAATTGGCTTCACACATTGTACCTATGTCGGGAATCGAACCCGGGTCTTCGGCGTGACAAGCGAACGCTTTGATCACCAGGCTACCCGACCGCCCCTACGATAAAGATAAGAGGATAAACCTGTTAGAAAATTCAGATTATTATTGAAGGACTAACACACGCCCTCAGTTTGTAAAACGAATCAGAGATTGATAACATCTCTCCATCAGTAAGAATGACACTTTGAAGGTGTGTATTACTTCCCCTGTATCCACAAATTCATGCTATTCACAGACATATCTAAACCTGATATTAGACAATTAACCCTGACGGATACCAAGCACCATGGCGCCAGTGATGTCAACTGCTTGTCAAGAAGTGTTTTGGTAACGTTTCCTATATATTGTGTCTTCCAACACCATTTACTATAGAAAGCCGGTAAGTACCGAGCCTTCGTGAAGCCGTTTGAAGTCCAGCCCCAATTAAACAAAGATAGTAAACGTCGAGGACATGCGCAGACCATTAGGGGCCTGTTACAACCATTGTGATACGTGTGAAATATGATACAACGGTAATATTTAGATTCAGCGCCGTATGAAAAGGCGAAACTTTAGCCTAATGGGCAACTAGCGCTCAGTGTTTTATCGAATCATATAATGCTGATTCGTGTTGATCCATTATAGTATAATTTATATTGGTCTCCAGCTTCATTGTTTGTAATGGTGCTACGTATACATTGTGTATATTCATAGATGACGTCACAATAGAGAATGCGTTATGCACGTGCAACTTGATATACACATTGATGTCATTTGATACTAACTGGTGCATTTGGATGCTGAAATGGGAGAGAAATAGGTTGGGTAACGAAGGCCTGTTAGTAATTGGCCAACACGAGCTGCTTGAAAGGTACACACAGCACTCTCTTTATTGCTGCCACTCAGTTAATCAGGTGTTACGTTTTGGAAAATGATAGGCTTTCTGCTTAGCATTAGATAACTAGGGCATGACGTTATGATTTTATTTTGCATAATAACAGATCGATTGGTAATTACGTTTGCGAAGGTACTGCATGTTATTTGGTTTTCGTGGAACGTTTTTTCTCATTTTAATGTTACGGGTCGTGTAAGATTGGGCAGGGCATATAGTAGTGTGATTGTGTTATAGTTGCGTACATTGTGGCAGCACAGTAGTGTGATTGTGTTATAGTTGTGTACATTGTGGCAGCACAGTAGTGTGATTGTGTTATAGTTGCGTACATTGTGGCAGCACAGAAGTGTGATTGTGTTATAGTTGTGTACATTGTGGCAGCACAGTAGTGTGATTGTGTTATGGTTGTGTATATTGTGGCAGCACAGAAGTGTGATTGTGCTATAGTTGTGTACATTGTGGCAACACTGTAGTGATTGTGTTATAGTTGTGTATATTGTGGCAGCACAGTAGTGTCATTGTGTTATAATTGTGTAGTCTGTGGCAGCACAGCAGTGTCATTGTGTTATAATTGTGTAGACTGTGGCAGCACATACAGTAGTGTGATTGTGTTATAGTTGTGTATATTGTGGCAGCAGAGTAGTGTGATTGTTTTATAATTGTGTAGACTGTGGCAGCACATACAGTAGTGTGATTGTGTTATAGTTGTGTATATTGTGGCAGCACAGTAGTGTGATTATGTTATAATTGTGTAGACTGTGGCATCACATGCAGTAGTGTGATTGTTTTATAATTGTGTAGACTGTGGCATCACATGCAGTAGTGTGATTGTTTTATAATTGTGTAGACTGGCAGCACAGTAGTGTGATTGTGTTATAATTGTGTAGACTGTGGCAGCACATACAGTTGTGTGATTGTGTTATAATTGTGTAGACTGTGGCAGCACATGCAGTAGTGTTATTGTGTTATAATTGTGTAGACTGTGGCAGCACATGCAGTAGTGTGATTGTTTTATAATTGTGTAGACTGTGGCAGAACATACAGTAGTGTGATTGTGTTATAGTTGTGTATATTGTGGCAGCAGAGTAGTGTGATTGTTTTATAATTGTGTAGACTGTGGCAGCACATACAGTAGTGTGATTGTGTTATAGTTGTGTAGACTGTGGCAGCACATGCAGTAGTGTGATTGTGTTATAGTTGTGTAGACTGTGGCAGAACATACAGTGGTGTGATTGTGTTATAGTTGTTAAGACTGTGGCAGCACATGCAGTAGTTTGATAGTGTGTGTTACACACTGAATATATACACTGAATATGCTGGGAAATGTTGCCAGGTTATAAAATGCAATCACCTGATCCTAATTTGAATGTGGTACTTGGGACATGTTTTACCGCAGAATCCCCACTGGACGACAATGTCACATGCTATATTGAAGACGTGATTGTTCGTGCTGAAGAACAAACGGTTCCCATTCAGGCAAACAATGTTTGAAAATTTGAAATGCTACATAAATAATTCATGGTTGAAAAGTTGAGACATTCCGGTTATATTTTCCTAATCAATAATTATATATATAAACACAGAGTTAATAAAACAATATACATCAATCGTTTATTCCGTTCTAAATTATTTTTAGATTATTCTTCTTGACGAGGATACATTTGTGTGAGGCTACATAACCTTTTCACATTTTACTTCACACACGTGGTAAAATCAGTTCGGCTTAACAATCATGTACGTTTTTTGAGTAATCCACTTCACGGAGTAAACATATTAAAGAAACCTGACACGTCGTCATTTAAAACTGAACATATCCTTGATCGGTAGGAACCAATCTTTTCATGTCATTAAATAAATGAGAGGCTTTAATCCCAGAATCCGAGTGCTGCAATCGTCCTTTCATTCTATCACAACCGACCTTGCCACGCAGAAGACTGTCTCCCCCTGCATTGAAAATGACACTAATTTCTTCTCCATCCTTAAAACGAATCAAACACAGGCAAACAAACATACTTTGTAAGCTTTGTCGCGTCAGGTGCGGGTTATAAAGCATTCTATTTATTCCCTAAAACGTCAGAATGGAGGAATTATGACTGGGCATCCGACCATACAATTTCAGCCCTCAATAAAATTAAGATGAATTTCTATAGCAAACTGTTGGAGTGTAACTGCAAATAAAGGCATGAGTAATCTCTACAACGTAAAAACTCCCAAGTGACGAGGGGCGAATTAGCTGGCCAATTCAGACTCCATTTTACCTTATAGCGGTAATTGTTCCCCATACAATAGGTACCAGTGGAGAGAACTTCATTGCAGTGGTAACAGGGCTTATAACAAATACAAGCGTCTTGGCCGGCAGGTAAAAAGCAGTACACAATGGTGGTAGGGCAGACCTGGTACTAGGAGGGAGACGGAGTATCTGTCTTATTTCTACATCTTGAACAGCTTGTGAAAGCGTTTATAGCTTTGTAGACCGAGAAACACATTGGTGATAGGCACGGGAATGAATAATACATTTAAAGCTGTGTTTTGTATGGTATGGATTGAATACGAAGAGATCGTAGATACCGATATTTGAATCTGGATTTAATGCTGTTTGCATCCTGTTGTGCAGACGGAAAAGGGTGTCACACAAAGAGGAAACTTGTTATATTTGTTCGAATCTTGTACAAATGGACGATTCGTGGAATACAGTGAAATTGTTAGTGTAAAAACGTTTTAAAGAAGAGTTTATTTAATGGAATCATCCGTATTAAAATGTTCTTACATTCACATCAAGAGATGGATTTATCGAACAAGCCTGAAAGATAACGGGACGTCTCTGGAGGAAAAGGGCTCCTAAATGTTTTCAATTGACATACATAAAGACAGGAAGCTAAACGAATACTGGGCGGTATATTGGTGTTTATTTATAACACAAAAACGTATTTTGAATACCACATTGGACTTATCTTCTGCGTAATTTGAGGTCAAAATCGATTGATATCGTTCCTATATAAATATATTTCATGCCACACAAGGGAGACGTAAGGGTGAGTTGTAATATTCAAGCTGTATCACGGTTGCCTCTAAATAATCGGGTTGGGTTGGGTTGGATTAAGTCAGGTTAGCAATATTCCTCCTATATGACGGCGGTCTTTAAATAATGGAGACTTGACCAGACAATTAACATCATGAGCATCGGTCCACGCAATTGGGATACGATGACATGCATCAACCAAGTCAGCGAGTCTGATCACCCAATCCCGTTTGTCGCCTCTTACGACAAGCATAGTCGCCTTTTACGGCAAGCATGGGTTGCTGAAGACCTATTCTACCCCGGATCTTCACGGGTAAAGGATCAAGTAAAGCAGCGGCTGAGTGAAAAAGAAAGGATTTTCACTGACAGTGCAAAATGACGTACAAGCATCCAGGTCACTTATTGTGGCCACCCAATCCTCACTGGTCGTCTTTTACAAGCATGGGGGCAAGGGAACCAATTCTGTCCCTGGATCTCCCCAATGTCTATAAGGAGATAACAAAATTGAATCGTTACTAAGTAATTGCAGTAAGCAGTGTTCTACCTTTAACATTTCGTGCACCGTGACCTATTAAGAATTGCGCAATCATGCCGTTTTCCATTATCTCACGACCTTGACCTTGTAATAAAGATTCTTGTCCCTTATCAAAGGATCAGCAAATATTTAGCTTGGCATGAGGATATTTCATGCAGTGGGAAGAGTCTGTTTTGACTGGGTGCATCAGTAAATATTGTGCTTCGATATGTGGGATTGCTTTCACAGCATGTGTGACAATGTTTGGCAGGATGGTATGATATGGCTTATATCGTATGAACGATGTTTGTGATAGGATGGGTGAATCGTTTTTATAAGATCAGAAGTGCAGTTGAAAAGCATTTTGAGACGCTTGTGGCATTAGAATAAGCCGTCTCAAAATGCCTTTTCAACCCCGCTACTGGTCTTATAAAACCCTTTTATCCATTTTATCACAAATATGTTACTCAAAACATACATACCGGCTTGTCTACGAGGAGATTTGTCTACGTGCAGGAATATAGACGTACACTTTAAACACACCAGTTTGACAAGACATTTTGATAGATATTGTGACAATAAATATGGAGAATTCAGGAGTGTTTTGGTTAGACATTTGAACATGTCTACTAGAGACATTTCAAAACAATTGGGTGGGCATTTTCGAATGTTATGAGTGTATGCGAGTAGAATTCAAAGAACATTTTTGTTAGACGAGACTATAGGTGAAGTAAACGCTTTGAAACATTGGACCAATCATTTGTGATGATGTTACGACTATAAATGAGTTACATTACAAGTATATTTAGGATAGATACGTGACTATGTCTAGAGTAGACACATACAACGATCTTGCCAATCATTTGTGATAATATGATGGCTACAAATGAGCTATATTACACCTTGAAGTATAGTTTAGTGAAAGAATGGATTATGGCTAAAGTAGACACATTCAACAATCTGACCAATCATTTGTGATTATGTTATGGCTACAAATGAGCTATATTACACCTTGAAGTATATTTTAGCTAAAAGAAGTGACTGTAGCTAAAGTAGACACATACAACAATCTGACCAAAATCATTTGTGATTGTGTTATGGCTACAAATGAGCTTTATTACACCTTGAAGTATATTTTAGCGAGCCAAGTGGCTATGGCTAAAATAGACACATTCAACAATCTGACCAATCATTTGTGATTATGTTATGGCTACAAATGAGCTATATTACATCTTGAAGTATATTTTAGCGAGACAAGTGACTATGGCTAAAGTAGACACATACAACGATCTGACCAATCATTTGTGATAATGTTATGGCTACATATGAGCTATATAACACCTTGAAGTATATTTTAGCGAGACAAATGGCTACGGCTAAAGTAGACACATTCAACAATCTGACCAATCATTTGTGATAATGTTATGGCTACATATGAGCTATATAACACCTTGAAGTATATTTTAACGAGACAAGTGACTATGGCTAAAATAGACACATTCAACAATCTGACCAATCATTTGTGATTATGTTATGGCTACAAATGAGCTATATTACATCTTGAAGTATATTTTACCGAGACAAGTGACTATGGCTAAAGTAGACACATACAACGATCTGACCAATCATTTGTGATTATGTTATGGGTACAAATTAGCTATATTACACCTTGAAGTATATTTTAGCGAGACAAGTGACTATGGCTAAAGTAGACACATACAACGATCTGACCAGTCATTTGTGATTATGTTATGGCTACAAATGAGCTATATTACACCTTGAAGTCTATTTTAGCGAGACAAGAGTTTATGGCTAAAGTAGACACATTAGAACAATCTGACCAATCATTTGTGATTATGTTATTGCTACAAATGAGTTATATTACACCTTGAAGTATATTTTAGCGAAGGAAATGACTATGGCTAAAGTAGACACATTAGAACGATTTGACTAATCATCTCTGATTATGTTATGACTGCAAATTAGTTACATTTAAAAATATTTTGGCTATATCTGAAGTCAACGTTTCAGAAAAATTATGACTTGACTTACATGTTATGGCATCTGTAACATGAAAAGATAAATTCATGTCATGTTAGACATTTATTTATTGTATTGTGTTTTTGTTGTTGACATTGCATTAATATATGATGAACATTATATGTTTAGGTAAATGCTAGCAACTTGCAACGATATATCTAACTTGCAACTACATATATATTACATGGGTTTAAATGCCGTTCCTGGGTATTCCCGGTTAGGTTTGGTCCAAAGCAGCCTATGTTTGTGGCTAATCACTCGGTGATTTGATTCATCGTACTCAATTGGTTGGTCTGATTTATTTAGCTGGAATATTGATGATATATTAATCAAGAACAAACTGACAGAATTTCAGTATCAAGTTTGCAAGATAAACGCGGGTGAAAAAAACCCAAAACATAATTGAATGAGCAGCTTGCCGGTGTGGGAAGTTGGCTTACATATAAATACTATTATATGTTGTGACAACATATAAATAATACCAACAACAATAACAATTGATGATGATGAATCTAGACCAGACAATCCACCAAAAGATATCGTGAACAACGATCCACATCGTCGGGGCACGATGATACGCTGTCAACCAAGTCCTCGAGCCTGACCACCCGATCCATTGGGTCGGGGCTATCGACCAGCACAGGTTGCTAACCCGAAATCCCAGTCCTGTATTACTGCATATGAACCTGAATATACACCATGGAGTAACCACTTATATCCTGAACGATTCACAAATCAACCGTACATCCCATCACGAGCACCACACAGGCCACATGGCGCACAATTAAGTGGCTGCTTAATACAACGTGAAACGTAAACTTTATAATGTTTGTTTCAAACACAATAGTTTCATATTTCGATCGAAGGACTATTTAACGTGTTCGCCAAGGAAACCCAGAGATTCAGTCAACAAGATAATGATTCAGGCTCAACAGCGCACAGATGAAGCATAGGATGACGATGCTCTTTAATATGTCAGATGACGATTAATACCATCATCGATTTGCAATGGGCGGCAACAATAACAAAATTAACCATTGCCCAAGCTGGTGATACGGGGCGCTAATTCGCGACCTGTCACAAAGTCAATGCTTTCCCCCCGATCAACCATTCGGCTACTTTCGCCAAATCTCGGAGCACGACACGAGCCGAGGCTTGTTGAGATACTTAAACCGCACCGGCGCTCGGCACGCGACTCTCAAGTTACAAGGGATTCGACTCCGCCCACTCTATTTGTCTTTAACACTTAACTGCTAAGATTGGGATCTTTATAGACACGGAACGGAACGCGCGTCTCGTTTGGACTAAATGTCGTAGTTAACAGAATAAATACGAACTTTAAGCAGAGAATAGATATTGAATAATCAGCTATCAACTATAGATTTTGCGCCTTCGATGGAGGCTCTGAATATATTTCAGGACAAACATTGTCAGCTGGACTGACAAATTTTGTATAGGATAATTTTTAGCAGATAAGAGAAAATTTAAGAAACATATATATCGGAAATTTGAATGACCTTAAGGCCCGTGTACCATGTTCTTCACGTGCAGGTGTTCTAATATGAGTCATGTTGCCCTTCACAAGTTTTATTGGTCTAATTATTCCAAGGCACGTGCAGATCGTATTGTTCAGAAAGCGTTATTCATGCATATCCTAACTCATATGTATTTACTTGCATGTCCTAACCCATACATACTTACTTGCATCTCCTAATACATACGTATTTACTTGCATATCCTAACTCATACGTATTTACTTGCATATCCTAACCCATACGTATTTACTTGCATATCCTAACCCATACGTACTTACTTGCATATCCTAATACATACGTATTTACTTGCATATCCTAACCCATACGTATTTACTTGCATATCTTAACTCATACGTATTTACTTGCATGTCCTAACTCATACGTATTATGATGTTCAAAATAGTTGTTTAACATTTGTAAATGTGTCTTACTCGTGTCTTACTGCGACGTGGATTTGTGAACTCAAAATATGTATTAATCTACACTGGTATATACATATTCACGTTGCTTTTTCATGTTAGATAATCACCTCATTTTATCAGAAAAGTAAATGATCGACATTGACAACAGGGCACAATTAGGTTTGATATTTAATACTGAAATAAACTGCAGGGCACAGGAGAGTATGCATCCTAGGCTGATTTTGGCCAAAAATGCAACAAGCAAAAAATGGTTTTTCGATTGCGATGTAATTAATACGGGTATCATAGTTGTGTTTTGGGCCTTAAGGCTGCAGTGTTTCGTCTTCAGCCGAGCAACGATTTGATGACGTTTGTATTTTGTTGATCAAATCCTATTTTGAAGTGTATACTTTAGTTTGCTTGGCGGTGTATGATAACATGGCAAGTTTGTTATCAAGATAATTCTGTTTGTTCCAGCGAAGATACGAGAATGATTTCAGATGATTTCAAATATCACATTCAAATTCCACAATCCAAAATATCACATTTTAATTATTTAATTTGAAATATTCCTCGGTAGAGTAACCTAATCTGGCAAAAACATCATAACAGTTTTCATTCTCTAAAGCATTCCAGAATGTTTCAAACAGGGGTCTCTCTTGCATGTTGAATAATTCATACCTATCATTACAGTAGATTGAGACTTAAAGTCGTAAAATGTAACCTTTATAAGAACAAAGACAGTATATAGGTAATTGTTCTCCCTTTGTAGACACCATTTGTTGCGAGACATATATTATACCTCCATACATTTAGCACTAGTTTACTTTTTGAAATATTCAGAACCGTTGAGAGTATTCCCTGCATCTGAGGCTACTTCAATACATGTACGTATCCCCACTTGAACTCTGCTGAAAAAGTTTCTTTGTTAGTTCAGACAGAATAATGTCGTTTACGTTTTTAGAAATATGTTTGCAAGTACCTCATACATAAAATTCGCATTAATCTAAAATGCACATAGATCATATCAATATCTACACGTGGTTTCTTTCGTAGAATGCATATTGATATACTTAAGCAGAACATACACAATAATGCATGATATGGTTTGAGAAATACCTAATGTATCTACAAACCCTAATATGAACATACTAGTATAAAGAAAACATATTTTCACACTTTATCTTATAGGTTTTAATATTAACGACGTCGAGTGGACCAAGCTCTATTACTTGGGTAGGATTTTAGTGATGAAAATAATAGCTACTTATGAAAGTAAACAAATAATTTAGAATTTTCATTTATACGTACGTAAGTGCACTTTAATTTTAACTTGAAAAATATATTGGTATTTATAAGTGGCTGTAAATATATATGTGTAACATTAAGTAAAATATTCTGTGGGAGTAAAGTTGGTTGCTATAAAAACCTCGTATGCTGCAGAATGGTTTATTTACCTTAACCCCAGTATAAATGTTCAACCAAATGCAATTGTTCGACAAAATATAAGTATCATATAAATCAGTTAGTTACTTACATGTAAATGGAATATTGCTGAATGCGGCCTTAAACAAAACATGTTATCTTTTCAGAATTGCTGCAACTGTACATGAGTTTGCATTATATATATATATATATATATATATATATATATATATATATATATATATATATATATATATATATATATATATATATATATATATATTGCATGTCAAACCCATGTTGAGTTGCAGCAATTCTGAAAAAAAATAACATGTTTTGTTTAAGGTCGCATTCTGCAATATTCCATCTGTATGTAAGTAAGTAACTAACTTACTTATTATACACACTTGATACATGACAATAAGGATGATAAATCTACCTCTCACAGAGATAATACTAACTAATCCATATTATAATAATTTTTAATGTAGATGACCACTGTTGTTTGTTTCCGAAATTATCATTACTTCTGGCAATGTCGTTTAATGTTCAAACAAGATGTAAATATATTACTTTGAACTGTTTGTTTTTTCTGACCAGATATAGTTTAAAAAAGAAACACAAAATATTAAAGTGTAATATAAAACATAAAAATAATAATATTCTTCATAGAAACTGGAAACAAATATCTAAGTCATCAGTCGTATTTATACACCTACTAATTGCTAGTTTTTCTGTTAAATTATAGTGGAACGATAAGACTTCTACTGTTTACCTCTACCGGGTATATAATTACGCCATGCTATTGCCACAATCACCAGGTTTACCTTACATAACAAGACACTTGTGTATAGAATAGAATCCTGTAGCTCTCAGGGGTGTCGCTGCTTTGCCTCTTGACAGCATATTTGTTTGGTAGACCTTGAGTCCATTGAATAGAAGATATACCTGGACGAGCTCTGGCATAAAGCGTCGGCCCAGTGGAAACTCGTCCCGGCTGTAATCTGTCACCGACTCGTTTGAAAAGTAGGGTGAAGGAAAATACGGCCTTTGTCCATTAGTATTTGAACCTAACAGAAAGCCCTTGTATTCATGGGCTTTGGGTCTTACGAGGATAATGCTACTCGACAACCATTATCACAATACAGACCCACGTTAAAAACGGCCATATTCACTCAACGACAAAGGAAGCAGTTCTTTTGTGCATTTTATGGCTTTTGCATGGAGTAACCCTTTACTTGCAGTCACTAACGACTTGAACCGGCATTGTACGACCAATCAGACTGATAGAAAAATCTCCAAAACAACTGTAGCTTGTTGTATGAGAAAGCGACATACAGGCACAGCACGTGCGAATTGAAGTGAATAAAGGATACCAAGGGCTGCAGTCTTTTGCCGTGACACATTCACAATATAACCGCCAAGTTGTGATAAGCCAACAATATGGCCACATCAGTGCTCCGTATTTATCAGGCAAGTTTAACAATATTCATTTTAAAGTATGAATCATTTTCGAATGCAATCAAGTGTAGGTCGACAGGCGTCTTTTCATTGCTGAAAAGCGAGCACTGGGTTTCAGCGTCCCGTCAGACTGGGAGACTACGAGGCTAGGTGGGATAGTTCAGCTAAAGGTGAATATTACACCCGAAGGAAAATAACAGGGTGTTGGTATCTAAATGGTATAATCAGGTCGACAAAAGAAGAAACAAGAAATCTAACTCTCACTCTCTCTCCAGGGGCATACACCGGATTTACCATCCCTGAACCCGGACACCTAGTCTCTCAGTGGCAATTGTTTGCAATAAAAATGTTGGTATTGAAATGCATCATTCATATTCAATCAGCATGAGATCCGGGTGGTACAAAAACATGAAGCACATCATCACGATTTTTATCAAAAGATTCAGTACTGGCTTTTAGAATAGGCACATATTGTGTTATTGTAAGACCCTCAACTTGAATGCTTAATTTTATTTCTTCACAAATGGTTGTAGAGGATATGTGTTTTGAAATTGATGTTTCTTCGACATTTGAATAGGTACAATGGGCTGTGAGATGATATGGACCATGCGTTAACATGTGATGTATAACACGCCCTCTTTGAGAGCATAGTGCTGTATTTATCACTTTACATCATGTCATTTCACGATTTAACTACACCGTGAACCTCGAATATTCACAAAATAGATACCAAATCATTATTTGACATAACGAGAAGTGACAGTTAACCTAATCGCCAAGGAAGTATGTCTTTTTCTGGACAACACTATTTATTTCCTGGTTATAACAGACGGAATATATTTGTAGTTTCAGCGAAATTAAGAGGCGCTAATCAATAAACTATGTTTAAGTCCAGTAATATTTATCATGTACATCTTTGCACATATCATAACGTTTCAAGATTTAAACCGAAGTGTCAAACAAACCTAAGGAATTAAGGAACAATATTGAGATGATATTCCACCTTCGACCATTACAATGAAAGCAAAAGAATATTTTCTGAAAGCTTTGTGTTTAACAGGAATTAATGACAACTACTAACATGCTTGTCACTATTCTAACAATGTAGCACTGATACTAACCTCCTCTGATTGCCCTTCTCATATCAATGGTGTCTAAGAGGACATTTCCTTGTGGAGAACTAAATCTATCACATCGAAAGAAACAAGCACACCGCCGCCACCGTTAAGTACTCTTTATGTACAGAAAAATAACATTCAATCTGCCAATTGCTTCAATACTTAATTTGATGTTTTCCCAAATAATATCTATTCAATATCAAGAATGGCCTTGGGTCATATTGCATGCGTTCCCTGCTGCGGATATCTGTTGTAAAGTACGAAACATGTCGCATAAAATTATGAAATTATGCCTCGTCATAAAATAAATTGGCTGTTACTAAAAACCACACAGCATAATGACGTATGTTTTTTTCATTCAGATGTATAATTCGCAAAAAGTGATAGATTATTAATAAAATAAATGGAAATACATTGTCATGGTACATTGAATGCATTCATGTACTTGGAGTGTCTGGAAATGCTTTCATTATATACTTGCATAAGCTTATTACTGTGAAAAGAGTTAAATTGACTGGAGATATGGTTACATGGATAGATGAAGCTCCATCAATGGATGAAAGTAACACATATTCTTTGACAACCTCATTTTGCATATTTACATCCCGAATTAAAAAAGCCTATACAACAATGAACATGTAAATATGTAATTAAGAATTTAAATGACACTTACTGTGTGACTGAACATGCTATTAAAATCAATATGTTCTATCAGCAGATGTACAGTTATACGTTTATAGGCGACTAGTTTTAATACACCATATGTCACATATGGAAAAGTCACTTGGTATTATTTGGTCTCACGTTCGGAACGTTTATATGTCGATAATCTCACAGAAAGTAGAAGTCACTATTTTACTACAGTAAACTACGGTTATAACCAACTCAAAGGGATTTCTATTTTTAGTTCGTTATAACCGTAGTTCGTTATAAGCATATATACAGCATAACTACAGCAAATAGTCGGGACTAAAAAGTTAGTTCGTTATATCCATCAGTTCGTTATAAGCGTGTTCGTTATAACCGTAGTTTACTGTACTTTTACAGCTGGGCCCAAGGATAGCACAGAGGTTAATGTGGTGTTTTAGCTATTCTAACCTACTCACCATCCATCCATGTAGTGTCTATTATACATGCTTGGTGAATGATGGTAGCTGGTTGGGACGAATGTTTTTATTTTGTCTGTGATATATACAAATATATCCGTCAGTACCGTGCCATAAATAAGTCTCAGTGCTATACACATATGTCTCCCAGTGATACACATTTATTTTTCAGATACACAGATATCTTTCAGTGATATACATGTTTACATATAGCTCTCAATGGCATCCCACATATCTCTCAGCGAGGTATACATATTTCCTCAATTTGATATACATGAGTGAAAATATCTCTCAGTTACACACACACACACACACACACACACACACACACACACACACACACACACACACACACACACACACACACACACACACACACACACACACACACACACACACGCAGCGACATGCCAATATATATCTCAGTGATCGTGATATACAGATATTGCTCTCAATGACATGCACCCGTGTCTCTGAATAATATACATGTCTACATACACATCTCAGGGATGAACACATGTATATCTCAGAGACACACACATATATCTCTCAGTGATCATGATATACAGATAGTGCTCTCATTGACATGCACACGTGTCTCTGAATAATATACATGTCTACATACACATCTCAGGGGTGAACACATGTGTCTCTCAGAGACACACTCATATATCTGTCAGTGATGTACACATGTCTCACAGCCATATACACATACATCTCAGTGATATGCAGATATTGAAGGGCTGCGACAAAGTAAAGACACATCAATCTTAGATCAGCCAATTTGACAAAAATAAATACTGACTCAATGGTAACAACAGGGATGTCTCCATTTTTTCCAAACTATGACCAAAGAATTATCAAGAATTTTGTCAAAAGTAGTGTCAGCTCTCTGACCCACTGATCTACCAATACCAATATACCAATATTCTGACACAATTATACCAAGTGCTCTGGAATACTAAACATGAATCAAAATATGGCCAAACAATGACACAAACATGGTACAAATATCATAGAATTAACCCTGACACTTGGAATAACCCTTCATGACCATTGTCTGGAGTTACTTTATGCCCGTACTAACGACTCAGCTGTGCATTTTTTGCATGCGACTTCCACCGTGGTCTAGTGGTAGAGCGTCCGTTCGGAGAGCGGAAGATTCAGGGTTCGATCCCCGGCCACGTCATACCAAAAGACGTTAAAAGATGGTACTTGTTGTTACCCTGATTGGCGCTTGGCATTAAGGGGCTAAAACAAGGACTGGTCGGCTCGGAGTCAGTACACTGTGTCTGAGTTGGGTATTTATGTTAAACTGCGGCATGGTATCTCAGTGGTCTAGCACTAAAAAAAGGCATCAGTCCAGACTAGTACAAGCAGCCACACACACATGTGCATGCACGTTGCTATATAAGTACAATAAACTTGGATGAGACGTTAAACCCCATTTCACCACCACGTACTGCATACAGTATGACGATATTAATACCCCTTTATCATTGCTATTTACACACAAAGCTATAGAATACAGCTTTGTGAAAAGAAAAGAAGAGCCAATTTCCTGATATGGTAATATAAACGATAAACAAGATAGACACGTTTCATCCTTATAGTTCCGTTTATGCAGACTTGGGACAAGCCACATGGGGGATTGTAGGGTGGATTAGAAACACCTCTATACATCACTGACGATGTTAGGAAAGCCGAGGTTTCGACACATATCGAGTATGGTCAATATCAAAAGGCGGGATAATCCATCAAGCTTCTTCATCTTTATTGTTTCTTCAAAGACAACCGCATTTAATATATCATGAAGTAGGCAGGTATATATAGAAGCTATGGTTATAAGCTGTGCATGCAATACATGCATTTCATCCCGACTATCGAGTCTTACGACAACAAGGGACAACAATAGTGGGATTATGGATTGAAGTGGGTTCATTGACTGTGGCTAGTTTCCAAAGCTTATAAAATGTCTCGCCTGATATATACAAAAAGCTATTCAGCCTCGAGCTATACCTGTTCAGTTAACTATATGCTTTTGTATTACACTAAAAGAGCCTTTAAATGAGGACACTTTCTGGCTGATACTCTGCTGTTTGAGATGCGGCGTGGAACAAGGGAAAGATCCTCTAGAACTGAGGGGTTGGAAAAGACACAATACTTTGCATATATCAATATTGATGGGGCGTTTTGATGAACTATTAACACTTTCCTATTAACATTCAATTCCTACCAAACAAGAAACTATATCTTCAACTACTGTGAGGTGTAGTGATGTTGTTTAGGGCACTTAGGGTCTTCTGGGGTGAAGCATATTTTCAACTGCTGTGAGGTGTAGTGATGTTGTTTAGGGAACTTAGGGTCTTCTGGGGTGAAGCATATTTTCAACTGCTGTGAGGTGTAGTGATGTTGTTTAGGGCACTTAGGGTCTTCTGGGTTGAAGTATATTTTCAACTGCTGTGAGGTGTAGTGATGTTGTTTAGGGCACTTAGGGTCTTCTGGGTTGAAATACATTTTCAACTGCTGTGAGGTGTAGTGATGTTATTTAGGGCACTTAGGGACTTCTGGGGTGAAGCATATTTTCAACTGCTGTGAGGTGTAGTGATGTTATTTAGGGCACTTAGGGTCTTCTGGGGTGAAGTATATTTTCAAATGGTGTAGGGTGTAGTGCTGTTGTAGCGACCACATGACAAAACCTCACAGAAAGTAAAGATATCTTTCCTTATTTGGTAGGAATTTAGTGTTAATAGGACCAATCAACTTCCTTGCTAAGACACCTTGTTTTATTAATCCTTCACCACTGATTATTGCCCCTAATGCACACAGACCAGTAATTTATCAGTGTTCATTACATAAATTCAAATTTAAAATATTCAAGATATGGAAACTTGATAAAATCGATATCCCTTACAAGTTCTGTCCACAGTAAACTGGTGATGCTATTGCCATGGGGATTGTTTAGCCAAACAACAGGAATCTTACTGAAGTGTGTTAATAAAAAAATTATGATGCGGTGTTAGTCATAATACTAACAGGATTCAACGTTGTTCTATGTACTTGTCATATATTTGGTACCAACAAATTTAAGACTAAGATATTTTATCGAAATATTGATCACATTAAGTGTGCCTATTACGATGACTGAGGAAATGTTATGCTGACGTAAACACGATATAACCATTGACTTTCGTTTGATAGGTTTACATTCTGAATGAAAATTTGACCATTAATTTAACCCGCAGTCTAAACTGAACCACCTATATATCCTAATATATGATAGTTATGGAAGCCATTAGGAATAACCAAATCGTTTGCTTCACTAAATCAGTGTCAATAAGGGTGTATTAATGATAGAAAAAGTCTAATACTGTTTGTAAAGAACAAGATACTTGGTTATTTGCTAACGATCTCATACAAAACAATAGAACCCCGACATCATCCACCCATAGATATATCAAATGATACAGAGGACATTGATATGTACGGTATGGATAAAGCATAGGACATAGCTAGCTACCCTGACACATACCGTACAGCTGGTTGTGTCGAGTTAACAAGTCAACAGACAGGCAATAATTATCCAACATTAGATGTCCAAACCATACTCATGCTATTTATATCTGGTACATGACCACAATTTGAGTTGAAAATATCATAGTCTGAACTGCCCTGACCCAACCCACGCAGCAGTTTGTGTCGAGTAAACAAGTAAACAAAAATGCTTTATCCATCCTTATATGTATCAAACGAACACAATTTGCCTAACATACCCTCACACATAATACTGTAATTGTGTTAAGTAAAAATGTAAACTAGTAAACAAACAGACACCCATCCCCATATATCTCAAACGATACAAAATAAACAAAATGAAACACAATATTCTGGACATGCCACAGGGTGACATACTGTGACATAAACACACACTAGATTGTTTACTTGTTTACATGTTTACTCAACACAGACAACGAAAAAAGATGATAACATCTTCACTGAATGAAACACAATTTGTAATGGAAATACCAGTGACACACACCCTTCACTAGATGGTGTTGAATACATGTTTCACTAACACAATCCAACATTGTAAGCTACTAAGTTGCCCATCATGGACACTGACCATGCCTTGATAACATTAACCGAGAGCTATTCCAGTGTGCGTGAAATTGACATGCAGCTGTGGTGAAATATCACAATTCCGAGCCATGTCACAAGGTAATAACGCCGATTACAGCATGGACGGGGGAACGTGTGACACATGTTCGTGTAATGTACATGTTCAAGGCGTTGCATTTGATAACGGTCCCAAAGTACCCCCCTCCCGCCCTTCTCAGTTTCCGGGTCGGGGATGGAGCACAAGCGGAGACTCCCCCTTAATGCCTGTATCCCCACCGGTCAACTGTAACAGCTGTTTCGACCTCAGGAGTCAGGCTTGAAAAGTGCCAGATGCACATTCAGTCGCAGAGCAAACACCGTATTAACATACAGGACACAGCGAAGGTAAGCTTCGTACATACCTGGAACATGTGACAGCGGCCAGGGTAACTCCCCCTCAGATCAGGACCCCACAGGTAAATATCCCAGCTCAGTCCAACACACCCTCTCTGGTCGGCTCACTTGTCCTACCTGACTCGGAGCGCAATCGCCAGGAGAAAATCGAATTGGATTTGTAATAGCCGAGTGGTGTATTCTACCTCCTCCCAACAGAGAAGTATCTAGGCTTGTGGTGTGGGTGCACGTCAGGCTATCCTCGCTCGGTCTCCTGCTTTTCAAATGCTAACAATGCCCCAACCAGGGTCCTTTTGGCCATTGTGACCATATAAAAGGCAGGCCCGGGCTTCGGGCGAGACGAGTGTATCATTTCGCACATTGCCTCGTAATAATGTACCTTCCGTGGCCGTATTGTCTGCCGGTGAATAGGGCACTTGAAAAAAGTCACATTGAAGAGGGGCCACATTGTATTCAGACAATAGCCAGCATTTCTAAATATGTTGTACATATCACAAATGAACTACAGTCTGATTCTAAAACGCGTCGACTAAACTCGTATAATGGCAGAGGCATTTCCAACACTACAGGGTAGAGTAGTTATTACTGAGTGGAGGTCTTTCAATACCAAAGGCTTTTTCTTCCTTTTAAAAGCCCGTAGAATTGAGTATAGAAAATCATTGGCTGTAACTCTTAGATTGGAACCAACTCAGAGCAACAAAGTCCACTCCTGCAAGGTCTATAGCTGCGGCCGGCATTGTGTCATTCTCCCTGCTTGTATTGGCCATTGTGTGGGCTATGTTTACAAGTGAACAAATATCCTCAGTAGAAACCACCTCTAATGTACAAAGAATATCAAAGGAGGTATACAAATTGGATCTTTATTCAGTGAGCAGTTTTAAAGAACTCATTCACACAAGCCGTCTATAAAAATCGGGCTGTTCCACTATCGGCCCGGCAATCAACTGTCGGCGACATTCCTCGTAGACACGGTACAGTACATGGTACTAAACCCGGGCGGCAGAATACGCACATTCGCCGAACAGTCTTTTCATCCGCCACAAAAAATAGACCGTGTGATTACCTGGGCCGCCACCTTGTTGAACGCTCCGGCAGTCAGTTCAAAGAGTAACACCATAGCATATAATCACTCGTTTATGACGCATATTTTGGGAGCATTACACAATTTTCATGAATCACTGGTTTCCGTGGCTACAAATGAAAGTGAGATAAAGCATCCTTTATGTGACTAGATGGATGGGATAAGTGGTCATATCAAAGAGGATGATAAAATCAACGATTAAATTAAATTTTACACTTGCTTGACGATGCATAAATTATATTTGTATTGACGAGTTAAGTAATTACTTAACGGTTATAAACCCCTCAGTACTTCGAAATATATTAAAAGAGGGGTCGCGGCTGACATATTAGTTTAAGATGTTTGATGTTTGTCGACACAAATACAGCATCTCAGCTTGTCATAGATGACCCTTTTTTTGCTTGAATACTTCTGTAGATGTGCATGTAGAGTTTTAGTTCTTCATGCACAGCTCAGTAGCAGGGAGTAGGGTCTGTTTGAACACAAGGTTAATACTAAGCTATGTATATGTGAGTGAGTGAGGGAGTTGGGTTTAACGCCGCTTTTAACAGTATTCGAGTTATATCACGGCGTGTCAGCTTAATGTGAAAGGAAAGCCCTTCATGAAGAGTTGTGGCCCTTCATACAGAGTTGTGGCCCTTTATACAGAGTTGTGGCCCGTCATACAGAGATGTGGCCCTTGATACAGAGTTGTGGCCCTTATACAGAGCTTTGGCCCTTGATACAGAGTTGTGGCCCTTGATACAGAGTTGTGACCCTTCATACAGTGCTGTGACCCTTCATACAGAGTTGTGGCCCTTCATACAGAGTTGTGGCCCTTCATAAAGTGCTGCGGGTCTCCATACTGTGCTGTTGCACTTGAAACAGAGCTGTGGCCCTTGATACAGAGTTGTGGCCCTTGATACAGAGCTGTGGCCCTTCATACATAGTTGTGGCCCTTCATACAGAGTTGTGGCCCGGCAAACAGAGTCGTGGCCCTCCATACAGAGCTGTGGCCCTTCATACAGAGTTGTGGCCCTTCATACAGAGTTGTGGCCCTTCATACAGAGTCGTGGCCCTTCATACATAACTGTGGCCCTTCATACAGTGCTGTGGCCCTCCATACAGTGCCGTGGCCCTTGATACAGAGCTGTGGCCCTTGATACAGAGTTGTGGCCCTTCATAAAGTGATGTGGCCCTTGATACAGAGCTGTGGCCCTTCATACAGAATTGTGGCCCTTCATACAGAGTTGTGGCCCTTCATACAGAGTTGTGGCCCTCCATACAGAGCTGTGGTCCTTCATACAGAGTTGTGGCCCTTGATACAGAGCTGTTGCCCTTCATACAGAGTTGTGGCCCTTCATATACAGTTGTGGCCCTTCATACATAAATGTGGCCCTTCATACAGAGTCGTGGTCTTTCACAAAACATTGTGGCCCTTCATACATAAATGTGGCCCTCCACACATAAATGTGGCCCTCCACACATAAATGTGGCCCTTCATGCATAAATGTGGCCATTCGTACAGAGTCGTGGCCTTTCATACAGAGTTGTGGCCCTTCACACAGCATCGTGACCCTTCATACATAAATGTGGCCATTCATACATAAATGTGGCCCTCCACACATAAATCTGACCCTTCTCCCAAAAAATGGCCCTTCATACAGCCTTGTGACCCTTCATTCGTAAATATGACCTTTCATACACAATTAGGCCCTTCATACATAAATGTGGCCCTTCACACATAAATGTGGCCCTTCATACAGAGTTGTGGCCCTTATACAGAGCTTTGGCCCTTCAAAACAGAGTTGTGGCCCTTGATACAGAGTTGTGACCTTTCATACAGTGCTGTGGCCCTTGATACAGTGCTGTGGCCCTTGATACAGAGTTGAGGCCCTTGATACAGAGTTGTGGCCCTTGATACAGTGCTGTGGCCCTTGATACAGAGTTGTGGCCCTTGATACAGAGTTATGGCCCTTCATACAGTTATGCCCCTCCATACAGAGTTGTGGCCCTTCATACAGAATTGTGGCTCTTTATACAGAGTCGTGGTCCGTTATACATAAATGTGGCCCTCAACACATAAATATGGCCCTTCATACATAAATGTGGCCCTTCATACAGAGTCGTGGCCTTTCATACAGAGATGTGGCCATTCATACAGCACCGTGACCCTTCATACATAAAAGTGGCCATTCATATATAAATGTGGCCATTCATACATAAATTTGGCCCTCCACACGTAAATCTGACCCTTCATACATAAATGTGTCCCTTCATATATAAATGTGTCCCTTCATACATAAATGTGGAAATTCATATATAAATGTGTCCCTTCATACAGAGTTGTGGCCCTTATACAGAGCTTTGGCCCTTCAAAACAGAGTTGTGGCCCTTGATACAGAGTTGTGACCTTTCATACAGTGCTGTGGCCCTTGATACAGTGCTGTGGCCCTTGATACAGAGTTGAGGCCCTTGATACAGAGTTGTGGCCCTTGATACAGTGCTGTGGCCCTTGATACAGAGTTGTGGCCCTTGATACAGAGTTATGGCCCTTCATACAGTGCTGTGGTCCTTGATCCAGAGTTGTGGCCCTTGATACAGAGTTATGGCCCTTCATACAGTTATGCCCCTCCATACAGAGTTGTGGCCCTTCATACAGAATTGTGGCTCTTTATACAGAGTCGTGGTCCGTTATACATAAATGTGGCCCTCAACACATAAATATGGCCCTTCATACATAAATGTGGCCCTTCATACAGAGTCGTGGCCTTTCATACAGAGATGTGGCCATTCATACAGCACCGTGACCCTTCATACATAAAAGTGGCCATTCATATATAAATGTGGCCATTCATACATAAATTTGGCCCTCCACACGTAAATCTGACCCTTCATACATAAATGTGTCCCTTCATATATAAATGTGTCCCTTCATACATAAATGTGGCCCTTCATACAGAGTCGTGACCTTTCATACAGAGATGTGGCCATTCATACAGCCCCGTGACCCTTCATACATAAAAGTGGCCATTCATACATAAATTTGGCCCTTCCAACATAAATGTGGCCATTCACACATAAATGTGGCCCTTCATACAGAGTTGTGGCCTTTCACACAACATTGTGGCCCTTCATACATGAATGTGGCCCTCCACACATAAATGTGGCCATTCATACATAAATGTGGCCGTTCATACAGAGTCGTGGCCTTTCATACAGCATCGTGACCCTTCATACATAAATGTGGCCATTCATACATAAATGTGGCCCTCAACACATACATCTGACCCTTCATACATAAATGTGGCCATTCATATATAAATGTGTCCCTTCATACATAAATGTAGCCCTCCACACATAAATATGGCCATTCATACATAAATGTGGCCCTTCCTACAGCCTTGTGACCCTTCATTCGTAAATGTGACCCTTCATACATAATGTGGCCCTTCATACATAAATGTGGCCCTTCACACATAAATGTGGCCCTTCATACAGCACCGTAGCCCTTCACACAGCATTGTGGCCCTTCATTCATAAATGTTGCCCTTTACACAGCACTGTGACCCTTCATAAATAAATGTGGCCCTTCATACAGCAATGTGACCCTTCATACAGAGCTGCGGCCCTCCATACAGAGCTGTGGCCCTCCATACAGAGATGTGGCTCTTCGTACAGAGCTGTGACCCTTCATACAGCAGGCCAGACCACCCGATCCGTTCGTTAGTCGCCTCTTACGACAAGCACGGGTTGTGGAAGACCAATACTAACCCGGATTTTCACGGGGGACAACCCCTGCCTATCTGCTTAACTAAGGCCTTAATTTTAGGTCGGTTCCCAAAGGGGGTACTTTTACTAAGTTCATCATGATTAGATACATGTATACTCCGTTTGTTGTGTAGTCAAGAATACCCGTGTAAATGGCCATCCTTGTATGCACGTGCTGATTTGTAATCTGCGCGTGCCGTGCTCGTGAGCGTTGTGTCAACGCAAACTGGTGCCAAATTGCATGCACCTGCGTTCTCACAAAGAACTTTAATCGATATGAATAAAACGTACACGGGCACAACGGATCGGGTCACATTTTGACCTGATTGTATCACGACGCTGATTTCATTATTGACATATATTAAAACATTAGGGGAATACATTGACGTTTCAAAAATCTCATCCAACTTTTAAAAAAGTATCATAGTGTCTTCGGGATATTATGATATTTGCCCAAAACCTTTGTGGTATGATGACACACAAATACTACCGGTCATATAGACTGCTCAGTCTTCTTTGAACTCGTTGAGCAACATTTAATCTCTTAGGCCATTGATTGAATGAGTTTGCAACTATGCCGTTTGGAAATATCAGTTACATCACGGTTGGAGACCAACAATGAGAATCGAACCCGGTCACTCGTCGTAACCAGCATTTTAACAATTTAGCTACCCCACCGCTTCATAAAGTCTGTCCATTTCCACCTCTTTTACAAAAAATGAACTTTTTAGAGCGTATCTTGTTGCCCTAAATGTCACACAAAATAATATTCATATACATCCGTATGTTCTTGCTACGTTCTATTTCTGAGCTTGGCTATATTGATATAAACGTAAAATTAATCTAACATAAAAAACGATGACAGAAGGTTCAGACGTGTAACAATAATTTGAAACTTATTTCAATTACTTTCAACGCGGTAAAAAGAACATCCTGACATATTCGTTATCCTCATGGCGAAAGCATTTGATGATCTGAACATGGTGGTGGCGTTTCCTCTTAGTTATTGCTTATAGCGTGAGATAGTACAATTCTCTCGACTCTAGAGAGAGTTAAACCCATATACAAACACACTTCATAACGACGTGGTCTATCACAAAAGCCAACACGAAGCATACAGTTACTTTAAATAGGAAACATATGAAGAATTTCAACTCATTGTTAGGCTGAACAAAAGCTCAATAGCACACAATAGCGTTGTTTATAGCACGGGAAGTTGCCCCTAGACTGGGCCTTTGTTTACAAGCTGGAATAGATAAAATCACATACTGTTGTATTGTTGAGCAGCAACAATTACTTTAGCCTGTTTTGCACGGTGGGATATTCATCGACGGATAATGAAGCGTGACATGTGAGAAGACGGAATTCATGAAAAGTGAGTTATGAAGATAAATGCTCATGCATTTATTTGCTTGGTGGGCGAAATGGGTGTCGTGTGACCGCGAGTGCATCTACCATCTCCTTCACAATACTACTTGTTGGTTGTTCTGTAAAGCCGCACTCAGCAACATCGAGCTATACGACGGCGGTCTGTAAATAATCGAGCCTGGACCAGACAATCAAGTGATTGATATCATGAGCATCAATATGATGACATGCATTAGCACAGTCAGCGAGCCTGACCAGTCCATCACGTCAGTCGCCTCTTACGACGAGTGTGGATTGCTGAAGACCAAGTCTCAATTCGGGGGTAAGTCATCAAGGAGGCACAATAATATCTACAGACAGTTGACCCCTGGTGTCTCGAAAGAGTCATCGGAACAACGTATGTGTATCTCGAATGTGGCAGGTGTTTACATGGTTATTTCGTGTTAACAGGAGTGATAGATTGGGTTGTATGATTCGGTGACTTGGTGGCGAGTATTTGTACCCGGCGGCCTTTGGACGTTGCTCACGATGTCAACCACTGGTTTCTCTGGTTCTGACTCATTGTATTACAGGCGGCTATCCTACAGCTGGGCTATTTGCTGAGTGTGGTAACAAGCTGATAGAATCTTCAATGTGATGTTAGTGTGGTGGGTTTAACGCCACTATTATCGTTGGTGGTTAGGATCTGCGATTTGGCTCATTGGGTGTAATAGCTGGGAGAAGACCAAGGTTGTTGGAGGATCAAGCTAATGGCTAAGTTGTTGAAAGAGGAAGAAAATAGAAGTCTCGGAGGACTGATAGACTAAAAGACTGGTAGACTGATAGCATGGGAAACTAGGAAACTGGTAGACTGGTAGATTGGCAGCATGGAAAGTGTGAAGATTGATAGAGAAGAAACGTATGAGGTTAGAACGATAGACTGTGAAACTGGGAAGCTTGGAGACACGAAGCCTGTGATTAAGGGAGGTAAGAAAACTGGGAGATTAGGAGACTGGAGGTCAAAGGACTGGGTTATTGGAAGACTGGGAGGTCAGGAGACTGGGAGATTGGGAGACTGGGAGATTGGGAGACTGGGAGTCCAGAAGCCTGGGAGACTTGGAGGCCAGAAGCCTGGGAGATTGGGAGGTCAGAAGTCTGGGAGATTGGTAGACTGGGAGGTCAGAAGACTGGGAGTTTGGGATACTGGGAGGCCAGAAGACTGGTAGATTGGGAGGTCAGAAGACTGGGAGATTGGGAGGTCAGAAGCCTTGGAGATTGGTAGACTGGGAGGTCAGAAGACTAGGAGATTGGGAGACTGGGAGGCCAGAAGCCTGGGAGACTGGGAGGTCAGAAGACTGGGAGATTGGGAGACTGGGAGGTCAGAAGACTGGGAGATTGGGAGACTGGGAGGCCAGAAGCCTGGGAGATTGGGAGGTCAGAAGACTGTGAGATTGGGAGACTGGGAGGTCAGAAGCCTGGGAGACAGGGAGGTCAGAAGACTGGGAGATTGGTAGACTAGGAGGTCAGACGACTGGGAGACTTGGAGACTGGAGGTCAGAGGACTTAGTGATTGGGAGACTAGAAGAATGGGAGACCAGAAGTTTAGGAAGCCAGCAGAATGGAAGATTGGTGGACCAGAAGACTGGGAGACTGATCGACACGTAGAATAGGAGGCAAGAAGCCTGGAATATTGGTGGACTAGAATATCCCGGGTCAGCCTGTTGTAAGTAACGTGAAACAGACTTGACATGAGAGGGTGGGTCGTCCCTGATCAAACACTTCTCTACTCTACTGTAAGTGTACACGATGGTAGGTAATTTACGCCACAGAGACGTCCATCGTTTGCCAACCCATAGAACATGATTAGGACGATCTTCTGTTTGCAAACTTGAACATACACCCTTTTACACTTCAACTGTATGTGATTAAACCGTTGCTTCATGTCGCCACCTGACGTGGCATATTGACATGCACATTTGGACATGAATGCAAGCCTTCATTGGTGTTCGGGAATAGCATGTACCGTAATGTGGAATTACAGTAAACTACGGTTATAATGAACTCAAAGGGACTACTAATTTTAGTTCGTTATAACCGTAGTACATTAGAGCATGACTACAGCAAGTAGTCGGGACCAAAAAGTAAGTTCGTTATGTCCGTCAGTTCGTTATAAGCGTGTTCGTTATAACCGTAGTTTACTGTAGTTACATTTTCATCACAGTATTGCTGCAGCGTTAGAATGAGAACAGTTTGATGTTATGCATTTATGTAGACGGAAATAATACTGTTACGTTAACCTCCATGGTCTAGTGGAAAGAGCGTCTGCCATGAGAGCGGAAGGTCGGGTGTCATCTTCGGGCGCATCACACCAAAAGACGTTAAAAGATGTTAATTGTTGTTACCCTGACAAGCGCTCGATATTACGGGAAGAAATCAAGGACTGGTCAGCTCGGAGACAGAATACTGTGTCTGAGTGGGGTAGTCTTGATAAACTGTGGCATGATCTCGCATAGGGATCGCGCTAGAAAACGGCATTAGTCCGTACTAGTACAACCAGACACACACACAGACACACATACAGACACAGACACACACACACACACACACGCACACACTCACACACGCGCGCGCGCGCACACACACACGCGCACACACACACGAACACACACACACACACACACACGCACACACTCATACACGAACACAAACACACACACGCGCGCGCACACACACACACACACACAATTTTGGACGCGACGTTTAACCCTATTGCACCTCACCTCACATAACAAACAAAACATTACCAGGCGAAGAGGCCAACAAAAGATTAAATTGACAACTGAAATAACTATTGAAACCACACCAGCGCTAAATCACAGTCATGGGACTACTGTTGACTTCCTGTTTCATTGCCCAGCAGGATGAGCATCACCCCTTCACCTCCTGGTGACTGCTGCGAGATGAAACCACCCGATAAACACACATGCAAACGTCACGCATCTGGTTAACCTAACTCTCAGGAAGCAATGATTTCACAGTGACAAACATTCTACATTAAATATAACTATTCGCATTCACAAAGCGATATTTGCGCGGAGACCTTCGTTAGTCGATCCTAAAATATTGGAGTAAAGACAGTCTTTGCGCTACGATCGCTTTGTTCCAACACGACAACCACGACACTTCGTAAAATGGACAAAGAACCCAAGCCACGACTTTATCGTAATTCTCCAAGATTTGAAGTGAGTGAGTGAGTGAGTTGGGTTTAACGCCGCTTTTAACAGTATTCCAGTTATATCGCGGCGTGTCAGCTTAATGTGGGAGGAAAGCCCGAAGTGGTGCAGGTCTCAGACGTTTATCACTTCGGGGAAACCCACGAGCACGGGTATGGTGCTGACAAACCTTGAAACATAATCGGGGCGAACCGGGATTCGAACCCACAATCATAGGTTTCTGGCGTGCCCAAGGGACGCACGTCTGCACAGCGCATCGCGACGCCTTAGACGACTGGGCCACCCGTGCCCCCCGAAGATTTGTAATCTGATCTTGTCAGCAATGCCTAATCTCATGTCGGGTGTAATTCTTGTTCTTGATCCTGTTCTAGATATGGTCAGTTATTTTTAATAATACCTCATGATGTATCTGTGCATTAGATTGAATGTGGTTGTGAAATAGTACAGTGGATAAACCGTTGGCTCGTCACGCTGAAGACCAAGGTTCAGTTTCCCACAAGGGTAAAGCGTATGAATCTGAATTGTCGTCCTGTGTCGCGACATAGTTCAAATATTGCTGAAAGCGGCGCAAAACTATAACTGACCCGTGAAGATCCGGTTCAGAATTGGTCTTCAGCAATTCATGCTTGTTGGAGGCGAATATGCCTGTCGTAAGAGGCGACTAACGGCATCGGGTGGTCAGGCTCGCTGGTTTGGTTGATGCATGTAATCACATCCAAATTACGAAAATAGATGCTCATGATGTCAATCACTGGATTTTTGGGTCCAGACTCGATTATTTACAGACCGCCGTCATATGGCTTGAATATTTCTGAGTGCGGCGTTAAATAACAACAGATACTATTGTGGCGGCAGAGGCAGATACACCTGCGGTTTCCTCCACCAAGCAAATAACAACAAACAAAACCATAATTACTCACTTGATTGAAACAAACAATACAGTGTCTGTGACACGATAAAAAACATCCCGACTACGTACATTGAAAACGATGATTCATTACCATTCATCAACACAGACAATTTTCAGTTCAGAGTTGCGATCGATTTATTGGTTCGAATCCCAGGTTCTCCCTGATTATGTTTCTAGGTTTGTGAGCACCAAAGCCTTGTTCGTGGATTTTGAGAAATTGGTAAAATGTCTTTAGCTAGTAACAAACTTCTCCTACATCATGTTGATACTGAATCTATAACTGAAATACATTTAATAGCGGCCTTTAACCCAACTCACACACCTTCAGATTAAAAAGTCAACCCACATTTATAACACCACCCACAGGGTCTTAATGTCATTTAGGACAAATACAATTCTCCTCGATTTGGTTTGGTTCTATAATAGGTTTACATACCCTCCCGTTCAACCACGGCCACAGTTTACAACCAGCATCGCCAACATCTCTAACCAAGACAATCAACTCCTTCATATTTTGCATCGAACAAGCCACACAACGACATCTAAGAAAACGGCTCAAGATCCCCACGTTTTGTATAAGGCAAGCTAGGTTACGACTTTCCACAAGCCAGCTATAGATTTGCCTGTTTTGTATAGTTCTGGCGAGGAAGATACAGAGGAAATGATATTGAATCAGAACACAATAGCACGTGCAACTCGAGAGATGAATCGCGAGGAGACTATGGGGATTTTAATGGAAAGCTTCGTTACAATGTTAGGTCTGTCACTCAGTGGTAATCGCTTCCAAGCTACAAGAATGAGAGCCGACGTAGGGATGACCGAGTTTCATCAAGGCTTTGGCAGTTCTCAAAGAACCATAGAAATGGTCTTTTCAGCTTTATCTGAAACTTTGAAAAGAGTCGTCACGTTTGCAGAAATGAAATATGTGCAGATCGGAGCTGCTACTGAGGTTGTGAGAACCAAGGGCTGGGGATGATAAATATCTTCTTTGTCCATCGTCGCCATGATAAAGAATCGGTGTATTGAGAGGAAATGTACTCCAATCTGGGCCCGACCTGCTATCACGGGCTTTATTCAGCCTAAAGTCCCTTTCATGCCCCTCTATTCAATCGCGTAAAATATCATCGTGGATTTGAATGCTTTGGGTAAAATATCTCTCCTGCCCTATTATGGCTACTGTTTGAAATGTTTGAAAGGGGGAATTCGGATCTTTCCAAAGTGCTTGAATTTTCTATGCTGCTATAAGCGGGCTGATTGAATGGAAGATACTGCGAAGGAAAATGTAACAAAGCCTAGCTCCATTACCCTGTTATTTGAAGCATGAGCGAATGAATACTGCACATATTTGCAAAGCGGCAAGCCAAATATTTGAGAAAAGCGACTTTGTCGTCGATGTTAGCTCAAGGCATAGAAAACGACACGTTTCGCGTGCGGAAAACGCACACTATTTCTTTGGCGCCATGAAAATCGAGGCGCGTAGCGCGATCTGCAACAAATGTCAGAAGCGGAAGATGGCCACACAGCGACGTGTATACTTCCTATGATTATGCGCATGCGCGGAGCAGTTATTGATAGCTGGGAGAGGATAAGTGGTTATGCAATAGAGTCCTGATCAGCGTCAAATCCTTCAGCACACATTTGCTGCAAAACCTGTTTTGTGGTTTATGGTATGAATGGCAACAAAACGGGTTTATTGACGCAGATCAAACAGCGATATCTTTCCAATATGAAGATGGGTTAATATCTTATACAGCGGAGAGCGATCGGCACTTCTCACATATGTCAGTCTCACAGGTCTGTCCAGTACAGTAAAACCTCGTTAATCCGGCCAAGTATTGTTATCAGTTGTCTGGTTGCCTCGGTCACGAGGTTGTATTAATTATCCAGTACATACGCACACACCGTCAACATTGTGACATTATTTGTTAAGTTGAGTAAGTGAAGTAAGTGAGTGAGTGAGTGTCCATGCATAGTCAGCACTATGCAAAAATTTACTGCTAATGTAGAGCATGCTTATTTTGAAACATTGAATCACTATTAATGTCATCACACGCGCTTCTTCTTCTTTTTCTTCACATTATTATTATTATTATTATTTTAATTATTATTATTATTATTTTAATTATTATTATTATTATTATTATTATTATGATGATGATGATGATAAAGATGATGATGATGATGATGTTGATGTGAAGTACCGTAATTACAACGAATATGATGATAGTGATAATCATCTTCCTTCATTATCATCGTCATCATCATTATTATTGGTCGTAAGAGGCAACTATGCTTGTCGTTAGGGGCGACTAACGGGATCGGGTGGCCAGGTTCGCTGACTTGGTTGATACATGTCATCGATCCAAATTCTGTTCAGTACTCGATTATTTACAGACCGCCGTCACATACCTGGAATAATGCCGAGTGCGGCGTTCAACAACAAACAAACAACACCATTTGTCCACCGACTGGATGCAGTTTTGCTGTACATCACCAGCTCAGTTAGAGACTTGCTGTACCATTCAGACTCGGCGCACGCTCCTGCGAGACGGCTGGGTTAGGGCAGGCCGTTTCACGGCTCGGCCAGCAATGTTTCCGCTACACCGAGAAGTGACGTACGTCGTGTGAAATGTGATCGGGAGGGCGGGGATTAGTGACCGATAGCAGGAGCAAAGGGAGGAGCGACATGGGGGTACGATATCACTTTTTAAACCCAAGTCAAGGTTGGGTGTCACCAAAGTATCTACTATGTTCCAACGACTGTCTGTCATATACCCGGTACCAATTATGATGATCGTCTCGACATTCCCGACTGTGTGGCCTGAGTGTAGAGGTAGAATCGTGTCGGTTTCACTGCCAGGGAGGGAGTGGGTGAGAGTGTTGGAGTGTACTCTCATACGCAGGTCATGAGGTGGTATGCAGGTTTGCAATCCCAATATTGAAGCATGCTAAACATTAATACATTCGGAAATGTTATGATTTGGTTCAAAAGTAAACTACAACTACACTATGACTGACTCATTTGGAGATATATTTTCAACAAAATCTCACGACAACTGAACGCGAATTGCTAAAGCGTAAAATGCGATCTATCTTGTGGATGATAGTACACACGAATGTAAACGCTTATTTGAAATGTGTTGAATTAATCCAAATATATGTCATACACTGATTTTGTGAGAATAAATACTACACGTTGTAATCGAGTGAGACAGAATCTGGTGTCCACAGAAGGTAGATAACGAAAAGACTGAACATTTCCACAAAATAATAAACAGATGATTACTTAGTTATAGCTAAAGTTATAGCCATAGTTATAGCTATAGTTATAGCTGTAGTTATCGCTGTAGTTATAGCTATAGCTATAGTTATCGTTTTAGTTATGGTTATAACTATTATACATCAAACGTACGAGACAAAAATCAATCATATCCAATTCCGGAAAAAACCCGCAGAAAACATCCGGGAGGAATACCACAATACACGTACTCAACAGATTCAAATAACCTAGACCACATACAAATAAAACAATCATCATCAAGAATAAAATAGAACGGGGATGATAACCAGAATACAAACACATAAAAAACAAATGAGGGCGTGTCGCCAGCAAACACAGCAAAAACAAATGAGGGAGTGTCGCCAGCAAACACAGCAAAAATAAATGTTCGAATGTCTCTGTGTTGATTACATTTTATTTGTTCGTTTGTTGTTTAACGCCTCACTAGGCAATATTCCAGCTATATGACAGCGGATTGTAAATAATCGAGTCTGGACCAGACAATCCATTGATTGATAACATGAGCATCGATCCACACAATTGGGATACGATGACATGCATCAAGCAAGGCAGCGCGCTTGTCCACCTGATCCCGTTAGTTGCCTCTTACGGCACGCACAGCCCTTTAACAGCAAGCATGGGTTGCTGAAAACCTATTCTAACCCGGATCTTTCCGGGTTGTTGAATACTTAACACAGAGTCATCATTTGTCTTTGATACAATCTAATGAGAAACGTTGGTACAGAGAAAGCAGCCATGTTTGTTCAGGGTAAATATTTTTAAAGTTTGTCATCGAATGTCATGAAAACAATGATCTATTTCTTTCCTTAACCGCTAATTTCCCACAAACAAAAATATTCAACAGTTTACACATTACATACAAGACCAATTTACTCACATGGTCACCGCTGTGTTCCCAGAAGAACGGTGTGAACGGGCCTTAAACAGCTACATGTAAACTGTTTCACGTCATACTGTTTTGAATTTCAATAGAAAGAATATTCTAGGTAGAGAGACACTTGTTGTGAAGCGTTCTGCACTTGACGTTAACGTAGCGTTTCGAGATTCTATACAATTTCATATTGATCAAGACCATCTAAGAAATTGTTGCCAATATTAATTTTCCTGCTATCCTTTTGTGATACCATGTCTGTCAAGAGGCTGTTGAGAATAGTTTCCGAAGGACGATGAAATACAAAGTGATTGTGAACGTGCGTCGTTCTATGAAGGTGACGTCACGTAATTGTTCTAACAGCGACACCCGGCTAGTTAGCTTTCATTCCATAGATGCTGAAATAATAGACTAGAGCTGCAGAGATGGACGAACATTGTGAGACTGTAGAGTAAAGGCATATTGATTGTTCGCCTATCAATGGTTCAGTAGATAGCTAAACAATTTTATTGTGACGTTTTGTAGTCAGATATCTACGCCATGTATGAAGGGAACGCGCCACGGCGAACCTCCATTGTTGCGGTGACAAGCCTTGTGAGAAGAGGTTTTAGGTTTATGACAGAGAGTTTCCATAACACAAACAGACAATAAAGTCGGTTTGTACCCTAAACAATAGGTGCAAGATAGAGAACTAGAGTGGTTTCATTTTCATACATTGCAAATCAATACTCGCGTGAGTGGGGGCTGCTTTCCTTTTGTGATGATATTGGTAACTTTTCAAAACATATCGCGAAATGTATTTGTTCTCGAAGCTTGCTGCCACGCATGGCTGAAGTCTTGGTCACGTGACCCGCTATTCAAATTATGACAAAAGCGACATTCCATTTATGAGAAATTTGTTGACGTTATTTTTGATCACGTCATAAATCTGTCGGCAGTAATACTGCAGTACACAATTAGTTGCAATGCTGAAAATGATCTTATTAACATGGCAACATTGGGGGTTTTAAGTGGGTTTACGGCCCAGAGCGCAACCAATCGAATGTTATGTGTTCAGAATAAACATCTCATGCCATACGTTCTTAGTCATGCATTTCATTGCCACGTAATGGATGTCAATACAACACGTGGGTCGGGGGAGGTATAGCGTCGTTACCATACACTACCTGTGTCCCTGATCAGGTACACAAACATAATTATCTCTGTAGCTGTCAGGTTGGCTTTGGTGAGGGGAGGTGAAATGGGGTTTAACGTCGCGTTCAAGATTATTGCACTTATTTAGCGAAGTGCATGTGTGTCAGCGACTGCTTGTACCAGCTCGGACTAATGCCGTTTTTATAGTGCTAGACCACTGAGAGACCATGCCGGACGTATTGTATTGACGCCGAGCCGACCAGTCCTTGTTTTGTCACCTTAATGACGAGGGCCAGGCAGGGCAACAACAAGTGCAATTTTTTAACGTCTTTCAACGAGAGAGAGAGAGAGAGAGAGAGAGAGAGAGAGAGAGAGAGAGAGAGAGAGAGAGAGAGATTGTCTATTTCAGTCTCTCTGTACACATGTATGTTAACGTATGCATACACCACCCACACCCTCAGAAAGTCTATCAATGTTATTTTACAGGTATTGCGTCATCTGGAGGACGGTCTATCTGGAACGTCTACCTGGTAATCCTGGCTCAGATAATATTAAGTCATTAAAATATTTAAATACTTTATCATAACGTTTACTATCCAAACAAGGGGGAGAGAGAGGGAGAGATTGTCTATTTCAGTCTCACTTTCTGCACACATGGGGGAAGAGAGGAGTTTCTAAGGTTACCGAATCTCTTCCGTATGCACTTACCTCCAAATGTACAATACTGTATTTCATTGAAGGTAAACTGTGCAGACAACTACAAAAACGAGATGTTTTCCGTGAGTTTGCATGTTGGTTTGATTAAGGGACAGATTGGTTGGTAAATCACAGAAGAAATATTATGATTTGAAGCCAATCCGAGAAGTCCTTGTGTACTTTCAGCGCATATTGGCCGACTTTATCAACGGGACGATTCGCAAACCCATTGGTGACATATAGAAAACCGATAGTAAGACGATCAACGGATGAGAAGATATGGATAAGCGACTGTACGCCACCGTTAGGAATAGTCAGGCAATATCACGGAGGTCGACACTTACAATAGGATTCACATATTGCAATCTCATTAAAACCAGATCTTTTACTCTGATACACACCTCTCTGCGTCTAGAAATGAGGACACCTCTTGGAGGTCGCTTCAGTTGACCTTTCTAATATACCAATCAGCATCGAGGCCTCTAAATTCTCGGCACGAATGAACAAAGCACTCAGACAAGCATATCTGATGCTGTATCTCTAAAACGAAGTTAATCGATCAGTTCAGAATGTAAATGATAAAGGCCGAGGCATTATATTGTTGTGAATATAGCATGTACCTGTCGTTTCTTAACACCGTGAGAACTACATTCACCTCTACCCAGCAGGGAATACAATCGAAGGAATATTTGTGTTGTATGTATGGTGTATTCTTTAGTTGGAAATTCCGAAAACTGACATCTGATAGACTGAAAAACGCACGTATACTTCATTCAGATTGGGCGGTGATGGTTCGCGCACATTTCACCTGACGCTGCCTCCTATGCAGGCGTCTTCAGATGTTCACGCAGAGATGCATATTATAGGCGTAAAAGATCTGCTATTTATGAGATTTAAGATATTGTACCCATCGATCACGGGTTTGGAGCTGACCACCTAACACCTCCACCAAAACCTAGAAGGTTACCCCGCCGTACCCACAGAGCCCAGATGTACACCGTGTGCACATCTGTATTTCACTTTCTAACTCATTAAAGCAAACAATACAATTCTTCTATACCTTTCCAGAGATAGTGAGAGAGTTAGTTGGGTTTAACCCAACATGGTAATTACTGAATACTTCTATTATTTGACATGTGAATACTGAACTCCAATAATGGCTGAAGTAATAATCTAGGATTCAACCACAATATTATCTGACATGATAATTTACGCTGAAGCACATTATCCTCTGACATAACCTTCTCGATTTCACTATTATCTGACAAAGCCACTCTGATTCACTTCATAATTTGACGCTATCATAATCTTGGAATGACTTACACCGTCTGGGAGTGTGTGTGTGTGGGTTGTGGGGGGTGGGGTGGGGTGGGGGTTGGGGGTGGGGGTGGGGTTGGGGGGTTGGGGGGTCGGAGTTTGATGGGCATGGACATTTGGATTGTGTATTGTGACGAGATATTGTGCTTCAGCTCAGGCTGCAAAAACAGATAATTTCCATTATCTCAACAGTCAAGCATTTTCGGCTTTAATATATATTTCGATACCATCCCAGAAGCCCCACCCCCTCCCCCACCCCCACCCCCACATCACTCCCAAACTATCACATGGTCGGCCACTCCCTGACACTGACTTTTTTTCTAAATTTAGAACGAACCTATGAATGACTGGTCCCTATCGCACTATTATGTGAAATAATCATAATCTAGGAATGAACCACACCGTCGGTGCCAAGACAATTGTCCATAATTGACATTGACAGGTTTTCAAAAATTTAAACGAACCCGCGAATGACTGAATCCAATTACTGAATCACATGGCTGCGTGAATACCACCTTTCTGTGACTCCACCCAATGCTCGCCAGTCATACCCACTTCTGACTGCAATACAAACTACATAAGGATAACACGTTTAATCAATAGGAAAGAACGCCACCGACGATTACTCGAAGCCTTTAAGACATCTCTTAGTGTAATTAACAACATCGATACTGAAAGGAAAACAAACACCAAGGCACTTGGCTCCGAGGATATCTTGTACGAGCTTGTTGACAGAAATATGACGTTTTCGGAAAAGACAAGTTGCGAACAGTCACGAAATGTTCCCTGTTAACGCGCAGTATCTTCCGGTTCCATGAAATGGTTGTTTTCCGAGGCCTGAGCCGAAGGCTAGTTTAATTATGCGATTGATCTCTCTGTCAATTATCACTAAACCGTGAGGTCGACATGGACAACACAGATATGCTGTTGTTTTCGCATTGATAATTTTCTGGCTTTTTAACTTATCGACAGCTGCTATTGTTCATATGAAACGTTGGCAGTGCAATTGTACGTGTCTATCTGCTGCAACTCTGTCAGATTCGTTATATGACTAGTGGGAACGGGATGTCTCGGGCAGATTGTGGCCGTTGGACCAGTGTTATCTAATGTGAGTTAGACGAAAAAATATTGAGCGACCGTTGTTCTTTAAATATACCTGTTAACAAATTTGTAATTACCCATTTTATTGTTAATAAAAATAAACTCGTTTTATTGCACATGCCGATTTATCCTCACAACTGGGAAGTAGTCGATGATTGCACAAATACATATTGTTCATACATCGCTTTGGTTTACTTTAGCCATTACGATTGTGTAAATCGTGGAGACGATAAAGTTTGTATATGAATGTGAACACCAAACACTCATTAAAAAAAGTTCGAAACGCTCTGTGTTGAATACTTTTTATTTGACCGTTTGTTGTTTAACGCCGTACTCGGCAGTATTCCAGCTATATGACAGCGGTCTGTAAATAATCGAGTCTGGACAAGACAAGCCTCGGAGTTTATCCACTTTTATCAACGATTGTTGATATATTTGATATCAAAAGACACAAGGTTGAGATTCTCTTTATACATAACAATTAACAGTTGCACAAGCGGGCCGAAATAATCTGCTGACAGGGGTGGGTGAATGAGGTTTAACGCCCCAGTCAGCAAGGTTCCGGCAACATCAGGGCGGCATGTAAATACTCGAATCTGGATCGGGCAGATCAGTGGTTGATAGCATGAACACCAGTAGGTATAGGATACCGGAGACCCGTGATCCCCGCTCATTGTAGTCACAGAAACGGGAGTGGTGGGTTGGAGTGTGGGTGTGTGGTGAGATGATGTGTGGGTTGTAGAAAGGGAGGGGGTCGCAGTCCTCATGTTCCCTACCCTTGCTCGTTTCCTCTAGGGCGATGGAGTAATCTTTCCTCACCAAAATCACGGATTCGATTGATCACATGTTATAATATTTGAGTGAGTGAATATTTTTTAACGCCGAATCAGCAATTTCGGTTATTCTCGGCGGGGTACACAATGTGATTCCAGGTATTCCTCGGTGTGGATGGTTGGTTTGTTGTTTAACGCCGCACTCAGCAATATTCCAGCTATATGACGGCGGCCTGTAAATAATCGAGTCTGGACCAGACAATCAAGTGACTGATATCATGAGCATCGATCCACGCAAATGGGGTCGATGACATGCTACAAGTCAGCGAGCCTGACAACCCGATCCCTCGCCTCTCACGATAAGCATAGAAGCCTTTTACGGTTTTGTCTGGCGGCAATATGACCACACTCACCCATTCATGGCCATCTGGACACTTCCTGGGAAAGGTCATGGTTTGGATAAACGATGTTTTGTCTATCAAATCTTGGCATAACGCAAGTGTATCCCAAATATAGCTCACTTTGATAGGACCGAATACAGCGTATGAAAAAAAGCGTTTTCAACGAAAAGCATTGTCACGTACAGATTAAAGTCAGACATGAAACCAGATTTCCCATGGCAACAATAAAACTTCATAATGTGTTAGTGAAAAACTACTTTCGCAAAAAAAGCGAAACAAAAATATCCGAAAAGGCAATGAGATTTCAAGGTGGCAATGGTTACAAACGCTTCAGTCCATCAAATTCTGATTTCAAACCATAAATAAAATACACCAGATACTTGAAGAAGTAATATTAACAATAAGAAATGCATGTACAAAATACACCAATCTATGAAACGGCATTGAAACACCGGGTGTTCGTCGTCTTAATGACACGACATAACGTCATAAATCCGCGTCGTGTCATTATCAGTCACGCCTAAGGAACGTTGTCACGCTCAACGAACGCCACATTTCCCCGCTGCATTATGGCCGTTATGTCACGTGGAAATAACCGTCGTTTACTTCTCTATCTCTGTACAAGAAATGATTAATCCCGACACACACGGTGCATAGCAGTTCATACCATGATCAATTTGCCACGATAACACAGCCATACCAAGCTAGCATTTATCGCTAATGCCCTCTACCCCCCATCCCGACCCCTCCAGTGTACAATGTGATTTCCTCTCCTGGTACTGATCAATTAGTATATGAGGCAAGCATTGCTTTATTCGTCGCCCCTACTCGAAATTCTCATTTAGCCATCATTGTAAATGCCTCACGTGAGAGCGATATGGGAGCGGAATGGCATTTAGATTTTTAGTTACAATATCTCTTGAAAGCTTCCGAAGTGCATTCTATGCAGAAATAACACACAACCAATAAACTCTTGCATCTACAGCACCTTAATGTTTTGCATTTTCTGCAGGGTATGTCGGAATTCGTTTTAAATGGATTTCGGAATTAGGAATGGTCACATAAATGTAGTTATTACATGTACGACTATTTGTCGCATTTGTATTTGTGTTGAGCATACAAAAAATATAAAAGGATGGAAAAATAGATGTGAACAAATCTGAATATAATTTCAAATTAATTAATGTGTCATTTGTTGTATGTTATATATTTACTTGGTCGAATATAATGAAAACCAAGTTTAGCTACTTGATACACGGCGGGATTATAAAGAATACGTCAGAATTCCTTAAAGTGAAGTTGAGTGCATTGCCTTCGGCTTTGATGTGAACCATTTTCATTACAGCCAGACGTATAGATGACTAATAACAAGAGTTTGACATAAATGGTATTTATCACCGTTAATGTGTTTTGTTTGTTGTGTAATGCTGCACTGCAATATTTAAGCCATATGACGGCGACTGTAATAATCCAGTTTGGACCAGGCAATCCAGCGATTGACACCCTCCTACCCATAACTGTGGAAGGAGCTTGGCCCATGTGAACGACAAACACAAATGTTTGACAACACAAATGTTAGGGTAGTTTGTTGGAAACACAATTGTTAGGGGTAGTTTGGGGTGTCAGGACACCTTTTCGCGAACACCTGGTATCATCACTATTTGATAGTGATTCATAAACACATGCCCATGATAGAGTCGGAATTGTATGGTGGACTCTGTTTTTACCAGAGATTTCTGGTGCTTCTGGAAAGGGTTTTGTAGCTTTTATTTCCACAATGTGAACCTGACCATATGGCCATAGACCGTGATACATTACTTACATAATATATTTTCCATCATTGTAAAGTCTACATCAGCTTCTGTAGTTTGCACACTACTTACCATGGACCTGTGGCCTTACAGAAGACCTGCAGTGCACCTCTCTATCTACCAGTGGGCAATGAACTTACTCTGTGGACATTGCTTTCACGATACCTTGGTTTCAAAAAAGATCTTACCAAATCAAGGAAATATATTTCCTTGTGAAAAGTGCCCCGATGAACTGAATAATGTTTAGCATTTTCCCATCCCTAGTCAGATGGTTTGAACATTGCCCTTGACTGTGTTTATGACGGGTGCCACCGTTGGGTCAGGATACGCTCACCTTTTCTCGAACACCTGGTATGATCATTATTTGATAATTTTATTGATTAATAAGCACATGCTCATGAACCGTAAAAGGGCGCTGCTTTTGGTAGAGATTTCATATGATTATGGAAAGGATTTTGTCGCTTTTATTTAAATGACTTTAAGGGTGACCTATGTTATCCCCAAAGACACAGAAAAAGACACATACAGACATCACATCGTACTCACCTCACATTAAGATGTTTCACCTGAACATCCCTAAGTTGGGTCTATTAGGTTTCCAATCAACTTCCACTATGATATCCTTTTCTGTTTTTAAACGTCCCGATTAAGGCTGTTTTTGGACGTCAGCAAACTGACAGGTGCGAAATGGTGCAGTCTCTACTTGTTCTCCTGTATCAAACCCGTACCAACTTATATTCCATTTGTTTCAAAGATTGCCAACGTGACCACTGTCGTTGCCCAAACCAGCAAAACAGTACTGGAAACGCGGATGTCATTTGCTAAGGCACAAGATGATGAGAAACAGTCAGCTCACGTCTTCAAGCACGTCACACAAGCAACACACACACAACTTTAAGATTAAAGGAAAGTTTCCAATCCACGTCAAAGAACTCGGATAAAATCCACGGTTCTTCCAATAACACTCCCACCTCCATCTCCGTAATCCACACGAAAGGTATGATCCGTGTGCACGTGCAACTTATCGTCTGCTCGGCACGTAAAGGTATCGTCTGCTCGACATGTGTAGGTAGCGCCTGCGCGGCTCCACTGATGCCACCGAAATGCTTGCTGCCACGCTCAGCAACTGCCAGCCGAGCCACGGCCATCTAGTGATGCAGAGGGGTCTGGGCGGCTCGGCGCGCTCGAAGCATCACAATAGCCCCGAGCCACACAGTCTGTACAGTTTGATCCTGGGACGCAGCAAGCGCCGAGCTTCCGAATACTTCCTTAGTTAGTAGAGAAACCAACAATGGCCAAAACGCCATGGCATTGTTAAAAAGACAGTCTGGTGTTGTCTCCTGTGCCAGATGTGTCTCCGTGGATTGAAACAAGGCCTCTTGTGTATAAAGCATATCACAATAAAACAGCCCAACGGCAAGCTCAATACGGCATAGTTTCAAATTGTCCGTGCAGTTTCTATGGCCGTACTTTGGGTAGCTGGAAACACAATGCTAGGAAAGTGCGTGCAGATTGGCAATGGTCCGTATTCAAACCGAGCCTTTCAATCGCTGTTCGCAGGCTTGTGATAAATTTCCCTGCAGACTTGCTACTCAACAAAGATATCTGTGTATGGTTTGAAATACTATCAGATTCGAGGTTTTATTACAGTAAAGATAAATGGTGAGGTTGTTGTTTGAAATAGAATACCAAGGCAGGCAAAGCGTTACGAAACGGTGCTGACAGTCTCACAGAAGCTATGGGGAATGCAGGGAGTGTATTAGAGATAATTGTCGTGGGGGGAAAGCCAGTAGTTCAGTCCGCAGCAGCACAATGTCACATAATACAATATAATCCAGCTTGCAACATTAACAAAAGCATGCAAAAGAATCTTGACTTGTGACCGTCTCGGCCCGTCCACGCCAACACCCAGAGAGACCCACAGTGTGCAGTTTGTCTACGATGACTAAAACACGTCATCGAAAAACCTAGGTGTCCATAAATTTATTAAATAGAGAGGCATGTCAGTGCAATTCTTTAGGCTTGAAGGTTCCGTGTGTGGGTCGGCCGCGGGTTAACATGATTGATTGGGTTCAGGTCTTTCAATTAAACAGCCTATTTTCCGTCCCATACAATTCTACACAAATGCTTACAAGAGCTCCAACAATGCTCTTCTAGTAGCTCACAATAAAGATACGATAAGGTATAAAACGCCGATCAAAGACCCCTAATTAAAGTATCGAGCAAATAATCTCATGTCTTTCCGCCAGTCGTTGCTAAGATTCATCTTTTCAGTTGGTTTCCATCATAAATCAGGAAAGAATAACGTTATTTCCCTTTTTAACATGTTTAACCTTGCCACTGCCGAGGAACATTGTACGGTGTATAAATACGCCTATTCAACGTTTAGAAATCCAGTAACTCGCACGCATGCGCATTGCTGTCCGTTTTCAACTGGCTATGATTACAACAAAATGAGCTTTTATGAAACCTGCTTCAAACGTTTGAAAGCCTAGCTAACATCTGGGGCCTTATCAAAGCTATTCAATTCGAACACTGTTGTATTCACCTAAGTTTGCAACGTCACAGTTAAGGGTCCGTTTTTAACGAGATTGTACGAGTCGCTGGCTTGTCGAGGGCTGGACTTAACGAGGCACATTTCTATGCCCAATCCAAACCCAGAGTCCAAGTGTATTAAAAGTAAGCTCCTTCAAAAAAATTGATCGAACTATCTAAAGGAATTGACTGAAATTTCAAAAGAATAATTTTCGTTTCACTTCCCTATCGTCCCGAATTTTACTCTCAGTAAGATTTTCTGTGTTGACGGTCGTTGTAAAAGAAAGGCACAAATTTCTATTGAAGTTTTCTTCTTTTCTAAGGGAAACCTTTCAAATATTGAAGAAAGTTGCCAACAATTGTATGCTGACATTTTAAAATACTCCGACGCTCATACTTCTTTCTCATCCATCGTCGGTCTCAGTCGGTATAGTGCCATATGTGGCAGGCGATGTGGTGCCACGCAACTCAGACTATGAAAATAATACCTCGTCCAATGACGATGGAATCATATCATGAAAGGCTCTTGTTGTAAAACACTGACGTCATGAACGAGAACATACTCTTCTCAGCTATGGAATCAACTTTATCATTCCTTTGAATATGCTGCTTAAATATTGCGATATTTGTATGTTATTGTCCTGATCGCCCACATCTGAGGTACTTTATTAATCACATTTAATCTCCTCCCTGGCCGAGGATGTTATCATGATAGTCTAACGGATGGAGCAGCTGCTGGGTGGTCAGTGGGTCGATTTGCATCATACCTGAGGTGAGGTGAGGTGAGGTGAGGTGAGGTGAGGTGAGGTGAGGCGAGGCGAGGTGAGGTGAGGTGAGGTGAGGTGAGGTGATCATTGCACTTATATAGCGAAGTGCTTGTGTGTCAGTGGCTGCTTGTACCAGTACGGACTAATGCAGGCGTTATAGTTTTAGACCAGAGAGATACAATGCCGGACATATTGTATTGTCCCCTTAATGACGAGGGGCAGGCAGGGCAACAAAAAGTGCCATAATGTAATGTAATGAGAGAGAGAGAGAGAGAGAGAGAGAGAGAGAGAGAGAGAGAGAGACTTTCTGTACACATGCATGTAGGCCTTTGCATGCACCACCCATAGGTTGAGAAAGTCTCTCAAAGTTAATTTCTAGGTATTGCGTCATCTGGAGGACGGTCGCTATGAGGATGGAACGTCTGTGTTATACATAATCCTCTCTAAGATTATATTAAGTTATTAAAATATTTCATCATAACCTTTACGCTCCATACAAGATTATTGTCAGATGTAAACCATGTGTGTCGCGTAAAGGCCCTCATATGTGTCTCTAAGTTGTGAGGACAAACAGTGACATACCGCGATAAACTTAAATCCCGTTATTGCAGACCCCAAGCGTCTTGAATTAATCCCACGCCACCCCTTCAAACACCCAAACCCACACCCGGGCGGGTTGTAATGAGAACACCTGACTATATGCAAGGGACATTACTCCTTACCAATAAGTCTTTCATTCGGATATGTCCACTGGGAACGACACCGTCCAGATTAAACGGCTGCACTGTGACATAAATTATTACAAAACCTAATCCCAATATATTCGAATTTATTTTCTCGCCCTTTTGAAAATTTTCAAAATTCCGACTATTCAACAAGGGGCATATTTCTCACGCCTATTTTGTAATGGTATCTAAAGGTTAAATAAACAGTGTTGATATTGAATTGGGATCAGGTTTGCATCTTATTCGAATCAATAGCCTCTCAACCTGGTTTAAAAAGATATGCACATATCAAGCGTCACGACTTCAAATAGTAATAATGTAGTATATAAACGCACCATTGCAAAATCATATCAAATATCTTATAGATAGATTCGGTGGGGTCTTCTCACACCTCGACCGTCAACGAGCAAATACCACGAGTCATTTGGCAGTTGACACTCGGGAGTAAAACTTTCGATCCGCTTCTCATCAAGCGCCCTGTTCAGTCATCTTGCACGTGGCCGAGCAGCGGAATGTCTCGTGAAAAGAAAGCAACGTTTTAATCGAAGTGGAAAAAGAGCAAATCAATTTGGTCTCATATGTAATCATATCTGGCCCGTTGCTCAACTATACCTTCAAGAAAGTTTATTTCGACTCTGATTTATTTGCCAGCAAGCACAGACGGTATACATTATTCATTTCGCTTTCACTCTACCCATTACATAGAGAGCCCAAAGATGCGTACGGATCGAGATCCTTTCGTTTCCATTCACTGCAATTGATTTCCGATTTTACAGCGCACCGGTGCGAGGTAGTGCGTGCAAATGCGGTCGACGTCATTCGACGTAATGGCGGGTTCGATTTAAACGTAATTAGCGGTTTGATAATGACGTTATTCATATCTCTACTAAAGCACAGGAGCATGTAGAGATCTCTAGTGGATGGTGTCTTAGGTTCGGATTTCTTCAAGTCCGTTCTTTTGTTGTTAAATCATTATATTGATTAATCGCAGCCACAATGGCGGCATTGTGTTGACGTTCATAGTTATCGTAAACTGTACCCTGCATTACGGGAGATTGTATTCGCGAGGTTAACCATTGGTTGGGGAAGGAACCTGCACGTGATAAGATTAATAACGATATTGTTGACAATAAGAGGCGTATCCGTTGTCATGTATTGCTAGGTAACGCTACGCCAGGGTGTGAGGAAACTACATATCACTGGTGTTTACATGAGACAGGCTATCTGACAGCGTCATTTTTGTAGGGTAGCACAATGGTTAATGCTGATCCCTGTTCGATTCTTCAAATTTTCCATTTAGTAGTCAACATCGGACACCTGTTTTGATTCATGTCGAATAATAGCTGTGAACCCTGCTGTGGTTTAGTTGTTGTTGTTTGTTGTTTAACGCCGCACTCAGCATTATTCCAGCTATATGACGGCGGTCTGTAAATAATCGAGACTGGACCCGACAATCAAGTGATTGACACCATGAGCATCGATCCACGCAATTGGGACACGATGACATGCATCAACCAAGGCAGCGAGCCTAACCACCCGATCCCGTTAGTCGCCTTTTACGAGAAACATAGTCGCCTTTTACGGCAAGCATGGGTTGCTGAAGACCTGTTCTACCCTGGATCTTAGCCCTGGTTTGGAGCTTGGAATTTCTAGGAAAGGTATTCCCCTGTGTTTCGAGGATGTTCGTTACAGTTTGCAAGAGCGTGAGACGTCCCACTCCGATGTTTAGCCATAGAGTAAAAAGTATTTAAAAACTTGCTATTTTATATGTGACTGTTTCATTGTGTTGGTGCTAGATTCTGCCTCAAATTTCTAAACAATTAGTAAACGTTCATGATTTCCCTTGTGATCTCCTGGAGACTCCGGATGGGACTGGTGTAAACTACCTCATGTTTGTCAAACATAATACTAAAATGTGTTTTGGTTAATACCAGGGTTAAAAAATGCGTTCCCCTGTTCAACACCTACTTTATCACGACACACTTTCTTACATCCCGCTCACAAATAATGTGTCTTCACCAACCCGCCTTATCCCCTATTCCTTTCATTGTTAGCTCCAATAATGTGAAACACCCAAATAATTTCCTACCCTTCCACTTCAGTAATTTATCGCCCTATCCAGATCATGCATGTATCTTTACCCCACACCCTCTTCCGCTAATATTGCATTTCACCCCCCCCCCCAAACTCTACCCCCACCCCCCCCCCCCCACCCCCCCCACCTCCCCACCCCCCACCCACCTCTATCCACCATCCCTAATCCCACCGTCACAACCCTACCCTAAATCCAACTCCCTACCCTTTGCGGATACGACAGACTCTTGTTTGACGAGATCCATTACCTACGCGTACATGTATACGGTAACGTATGGCAAACACCCCCGCCCCTTCAAACATACACCGCTTCTGTTGCGGCACACTCTACTGCGAAACGACTCTTTAACGAATACAATATTTTGAAGTTACCTCGATAGCCTTGAAAACCTCGATAAACCGGACTGACACGTTTCGATAAAAACCGAAATAAACGTTTCAACGAAAACAATCACAGTTGTGTGAGTGGTCTGTTTAAACAAATACATGTCAATACTAGGCGTTCGGAGGGAAGGAGTCTGGCCTTCAGACTAAATCTGGTATTAAGTGGACCAAAAAACACATATAAATCAAAATGTTAACGTCAGAGAATAATAAGTCTCAAATATCTGCCGAAACATATTCCATAAACCAGGGATACATAAAAAACTACTCACCCTTTACGATGTGTCTTTCCATGCACACTCAGTGATAATGCAGTGGGTTGTTAAAAATAAAATCATTGCCTTTCAGATCAAGTCGATCGCCATATATAGATGATATGTTGGTAAGCAATCGGGGGCCATCTCAATGCATTAAAATCGAATAATGAACCGTTACACAGTTAAGGGTTGGGTCCTGCATCTGCCACAACCCTTCGTTAGACATATCCGCCAGCACGCGTGAGGAAGTATTAAAGGTAATGAAGTACGTGTTGTATTAGATATTGGTATTGGTTATTTATAATAAAATCTGGTTTCACTTTCAGGTTATATAGTTTTGTTCGTTTGAGATAAGGTTTTGTAAAATAACTTCATTTCAAACAAGTACACTTCCTTACCGAGTGTCCCTCATTTCCTCTTAGAATAAAGGCGTGAGGATACAAGTCTAGTTTCGTCTGAATTCAATTGAACTAGATATTGCAAACGTACTTGATGGCTTTTGTAAGTGTTGAAACATGGTGTACATTTGAATAAGGTGGGGTGAGGTGAAATGGGTTCAACGCCGCGTTGAAGATCATTTCACTTATAAAAGCGTTGTGCTTTCGTGCGTTTGTATGTGGCTGCTTGTACTCGTCCGGACTAATGCTGATTTTGTAGTGCTAGCTCACTGAGATACCATGCTACAGTTAACCATGGAAGCCCAACTCAAATATAGTATACTGAGTCCGAGCCGACCAGTCCTTTTTTTAGCCCACTGAGCTACCATGCCGCAGTTTAACATGAATAGTGAGTGAGTGAGTTGGGGTTAACGCCGCTTTTAACAGTATTCCAGTTATATCACGGCGTGTCATCTTAATGTGGGAGGAAAGCCCTAAGTGATGCAGGTCTTAGACGTTTACCACTTCGGTGAAACCCACGAGCACGGGTATGGTGCTGACAAATCTAGAAACATAATCAGGGCGAACCGGGATTCGAACCCACAATCATAGGTTTCTGGCGTGCCAAAGGGACGCAACTCACAGCGAATTGTGGCGCCTTAGACGACTGGGCCACCCGTGCCCCCCTTAACATGAATACCCCACTCAGACACAGTATACTGACTCCGAGCCGACCACTCCTTGTTTTACTCCCATAATGCCGAGCGTCTGTTTCACGAATATCAGGTGGCAACGGTATTGTGAGGTGGACATGAATGCGATACTAATATTCTAATTATTTCCGAAACATTCATTCACCTAAGAAAAGCATCTCAAAATAAGAGTGTAAAGGAAATTTGGGCTGAAATATTACTAACTGACGTCACGAACGAGACTGGGCTCCGTCTATATACGACACGTTGGACTTATGCAAAGGGAAGGGGGAACAACCTAATAACTCGGGCAAAAAGCACTGGTCGCTTGTGCCTTAATCGAGACCACCTGGCTGAGATGTAAGAGGCTAGGATGTGAGTGCTGGAATAGTGCTGGAACAGTGCTGGAATAGTGCTGGATAGTGCTGGAACAGTGCTGGAATAGTGCTGGAACAGTGCTGGAATAGTGCTGGATAGTGCTTTAACAGTGCTGGAATAGTGCTGCAACAGTGCTGGAATATTGCTGGATAGTGCTTTAACAGTGCTGGAATAGTGCTGGAACAGTGCTGGAATAGTGCTGGAACAGTGCTGGATAGTGTTGGAACAGTGCTGGAATAGTACTTGAATAGTGCCGACTGAAACGATGATAACAATGTGAGACCAAGCTGATTTCGTCATCGTTTCCGAAAGTGTGACCGTTGTTGATTCAACCAATCACTGGTTTACCGAGGACATTGTCGTGTGTCCACTCAACCACCTTTTTGACTGGCAAGATACGTTTTCTTGATAGACGAACTAAACATGAGTTAGATTTAATTCCCACGAATCAGTGCTTAATGCAGCAAAGATAGGATTCATGTCAAAAGGTCTATCCTCTTATCTCTTGTAGCGACCAACAAAAGACGTCCATTTATGACAATGACCACTTGTCTCATATCCAAGAGTACTAAGTAAGTGAGTTTGGTTTAACGCAGCATTGGACAGTATTTTAATTATTTCACGGCGTGTTAGCTTAATGTGGGAGGAAAGCCCGAAGTGATGCAGGTCTTGGACGTTTACCACTTTGGTAAAAAACACGATCACGGGTATATTGTTAACAAACCTAGAAACATAATCAGGGCGTACAGGCATTTGAACCCAGGATCAGAGGTTTCTGGTGTGTTCAAGGGACGCAACTCTGCACAGCGAATTGCAGCGCCTCAAACGCCTGGACTGCCCGTGCCCCCTCCAGGACTAAGTTGACCACACCCTCTTCCCTCCAGGACACTTGACCGTCGAGACTCCCAAGAGACATCCACTTGATGAGAATGACACCTTAAGGTATATCCAGAAGTACGTTACTGTATCTAATGACTGTAGGTACCTCCAGAAAGACGTCCACTTGATGAGAATGACATCTTAACGTATATCCAGGAGTACGTTACTATATCTAATGACTGTAGGTACCTCCAGAAAGACGTCCACTTGATGAGAATGACATCTTAACGTATATCCAGGAGTACGTTACTATATCTAATGACTGTAGGTACCTCCAAAAAGACGTCCACTTGATGAGAATGACATCTTAACGTATATCCAGAAGTACGTTACTGTATCTAATGACTGTAGGTACCTCCAGAAAGACGTCCACTTGATGAGAATGACATCTTAACGTATATCCAGAAGTACGTCACTATATCTAATGACTGTAGGTACCTCCAGAAAGACGTCCACTTGATGAGAATGACATCTTAACGTATATCCAGGAGTACGTCACTATATCTAATGACTGTAGGTACCTCCAAAAAGACGTCCACTTGATGAGAATGACATCTTAACGTATATCCAGGAGTACGTTACTATATCTAATGACTGTAGGTACCTCCAAATGACATCCACTTGATGAGAATGACATCTTAACGTATATCCAGAAGTACGTTACTGTATCTAATGACTGTAGGTACCTCCAGGTAGACGTCCACTTGATGAGAATGACATCTTAACGTATATCCAGGAGTACGTTACTATATCTAATGACTGTAGGTACCTCCAAAAGGACGTCCACTCGATGAGAATATCCACTTCTGAGATATACGTCCAGTTATGTTTCATACACTGAAGTTAAAATATCCGTGAAGACTTTGACACGTACCCTCAGGGCACTACAACAATTTTGTGCAGTATGTACCATCTGTGTCTATAGACTGTGCTTGTCTGCCGTGTTGATTTCCTGCTTTGTAAGCTAGAAACAAAGCTTGGAGACAGACTGAGACCGACAACTATTGTCGGATGCCAACTGAACGTGCACAGTTCTATAGAACAATTCCATGCCATCTAGGAACATCGTTTGTCGTGTTAATTCACGGCTTTCATACGTAAAAACTGATATACGACACCCAGTGTACTAAAAGTAATCGTTACTCGCCTACAGCGATAAGAGGATGTTGGCGGAGTTGTTGGAATTTAAACAAACGATTACTCTGCATTGAAGTTATTATGGGTTTTGTATGTATTGATAGTTATGGGGTCGAGTAAGGGCTTAAACATGAGAGAGAAGGTATGAAGAGAGACAGAGAATGCCTTTTTGAGAAAATGAGAGAGGGACAAGAGAGACAGAGAGAATGCATTTGAGGGAAGACGAAAACGCATTTGAGGGAAAATGAGAGAGAGGGAGAGTGAGAATGTATTTTCGAGAAAATGAGAGAAAGGAGGCATTTTAGAAAAAAAATGGGAGAGAATGCACAGAGAGAAAGGGGGGAGAGAGACAATGCATTTTAGGGAATATAAGAAAGTTGAGAGATAGAGAGAATACGTTTTAGAGAAGATGTGAGAGAGAGGGAAGAGAGTTATACAGAACGTAGTTTAGAGAAGATGAGAGAGGATAGAGAGAGGGGGAGAGGGAAAGAGAATACAATTTTTAGAACAAGAGTGAGAGGAGAGACAGAGGGAATGCCTTATTGAGAAGATGTGTGAGAGAGAGGGAAGAGAGTTATACAGAATCTAGTTTAGAGAAGATGAGAGAGGATAGAGAGAGAGAGAAAGGGGGGGGGGGGGGGTGGAGAGGGAGAGAGAACACAATTTTGAGAAGATCCGGATGCCCATTAACTCCGCCCTTTGAAACTTAGTTGTGTAAAACGGTTTAGATTTGTACACATTCAGCATTCGGCTGAGGGGAATTCATCTATGACTTGGAACTTATCTGAAGTCCACTCATCCAACAACCTGCAATATATCACTGTCAGCTCTGTGGCATGTTGACAAATTGAATGCTTGTATTCGGTATACAATGAGCAATCCAATACTGACGTCAATATTGCTTTAATATTGTTTTCAAATTTTACACGCTGTCGTTTGAATACCTCTGTTTGACTCCGTCGCGTGACCATTTTACATTAATTATTTCAGGCGCGTTTATTTAACAAGGTTTGGAGTGTATGTACTGGGGCTGCCACCTGTCGCAGCATCTATTGTCTTTAGTCCTTTTAGACCATATAGATCCCGTGTCTACTGAACGACCATGACAATGGGCGGATGGTTATATGTTTGGAGAACCGTCCACATGGTACACGGCTCTATTGTGGTCCCGTCATTGAGAGCGTGGGGCTGGATCCCTTCTCATCACTTGTGAGTTAGCGTTACTGAACATCGCTCATAAACCTGCGACATGTGATATCATATTGATGATGATGTTTTATGTCATGTTGTAAACATTGGGGGTTTGTGAGTCACTGATTCCGATAGGTAGCGTTGTGATGAAGTGTGATCAATGTAGCTGACGTGTCATCATCATCATCATCATCATCATCATCATGATGATTATCATCATCATCTGCAGCAGTAGCAGTAGCAGCGTCATCTAAAAAATAATACGAAGCAGAGGCAGCATAATTATGCTCATCATCATCTGATTCATCATCATCACCATCATCATCCCCATCTTCATCATTATCATCATTATCAGCAGCAGCAGCGCCATTTTAATAAGAACATGAAGCAGAGGCAGCATATAATTATGCTCATCATAATCATCATCATCATCGTCATCATCTGCAGCGGCATAATCGCCATGACCATTATCATCACCATAATCATAATGGTCATCATCATCGTTGCTAGGTGCGCAGAGGTAGCCTAGTAGTTAAAGCGTCAGCAAGTTACCGTGAGGACCCAGGTTTAAATATCCCCGTGCGAATTCCGAGTTAGAATAGGTCCCAAGCAACATATCCGTGACGTAAAAGGCTTGTTGACTTGGTTGATCTTGTATTCAGACTGCTCATAACATCAACCTCATGTTTGCCTGGTCCGGTCCAGACTCCGTGATGGTGTACGTTCGGGTTGCCTTTCTGCGTCAGACAAGAAAAAACAAAAGACAACAAATGTTTGTGTTCCTTTTTCATGAAGTTAGAAATCTGTTCATGTGGACGATGACAGAGCCGTTCGGATAACCGATGTTCTCTGAATATAATGAGTGAGTGAGTGAAACGTACACATGTTCAAATTTGACGTTATCTGCATCCCATGCTTTGCTTTCTGAAGGCACGCTCTTACTCCGCGATCGGCGTAATTTAACGTTAGTCTTTAGCCACCACTAATGACACAGATTTGCTACAACGAGTCCCAGTTATAGCCATTCATATTCATCTAGCGAACAGACCCGCACCATGGATGTCATCATCTGGTTATCTCGACCTTTGACCTTTACCAGTTGCCCATAAAACGTGATATTAACATCCGGGTAACACCAAGAGCCTTCAGTGAGCCACCAAGCACGCCATTGTACCAGCTCGAAGATAACATTGTAAATACGTCGTCCCCTTTTGTCGCTAACTGCACCCTCACAACAAAAGGCGCTAGTTCGACCATACAGTACTATCTTTAATCACTGCTGATGGGACCATGTTGCTTAAATCAACGCCAAGGGCGATATCTTCTAAGATCGTGTTTAAAGCAAGCAGTTCCCTGCAGCGCCATTTTGTCCCATCAACAGCGGTCCTGTTTTCGCTCCTTCGACCTGCGTTACCTGTTTGTTAACTAATTTGAATTAATTGGCACCGATCGAGGAGGTGGTAGTAGGGTGCTGTGTGTTCGGGGTTGGTCGGGTCATGGCCTTGGGGTAATGATAGGGGTGGGCTGGACAGACAACTGTCAGCGCTCTGGTACGCCCACTACATCGGATACACTGTAAGGAGCTGTGGATGACGCTGTGAAAACGTTCAGTCCGGAGACCTGATCAAAGGGAAGGCGGGCCACGGCCTGGGTACATAACGAGTCTCTAATTTGGGTGTAACAATGGTGTAGCACACTACTACAAATGTAGCGATGTAACGTCACCGTCAGATTGTTAACGCAACTTCGGACAGGCCTGGGAATGCTCGCAGCTATTTGACGGAATGCTTGATCTACAGTTGAGCACCGTTGTGTCGAACTCCGATGTGTCGAATACTCGGCTGTGTCGAACTGAGTGCACACGCCCCTTTCTTTGGTTGTTGTGACTGTCATTGTGAATTTGCATCCGGATGTGTCCAACACTCGGATAAGTCGAACCTTTTTCAGGTTTCTTCGAGTTCGACACAACGTTCATCTAAAGTTATAACATTTCTGATATAGAAAACTGGACATTCCTTGACGAGGACTAGGTTCAATAATATTAGAAAATAATAATCAAAATTCTGGTCAACACAGTAAAATGAAAATAGCGAAATAGAGCCGTGATATTAATTGCTGACGAAGGTTCGCTGTGGTATAGCCGTATTATTGCTGACGAAAGTCCGCCGGAGTATGCTGATGATGTCAGGTCGTCGTGGTATATCAGTAATAGTGCTCACCACAGGCTGTTGCGACACTGCTGTGACATGACAAACCGCCGTGATATATCTGTAATACAGCGCGATATATATCTAGTATAGCTGATTACAAACCATTGCAATATATCTGTAGAATAGTTGACTACACGCCGTCGCCGTATAACTGTAAGGTAGCTGACTACAAGCCATCGCGATATGTATGTAATATAGCTGACTACACGCCATCGCCATACATCTGTAATGTAGCTGACTACACGCCATTGCCATACATCTGTAATGTAGCTGGCTACACGCCATCGCCATACATCTGTAATATAGCTGACTACACGCCATCGCCATACATCTGTAATGTAGCTGACTACAAGCCATCGCGATATGTATGTAATATAGCTGACTACACGCCATCGCCATACATCTGTAATATAGCTGACTACAAGCCATCGCGATATGTATGTAATATAGCTGACTACACGCCATCGCCATACATCTGTAATATAGCTGAGTCAAGCCATCGCGATATGTATGTAATATAGCTGACTACACGCCATCGCCATACATCTGTAATATAGCTGACTACACGGCATCGCCATACATCTGTTATGTAGCTGGCTACACGCCATCGCCATACATCTGTAGTATAGCTGACTACACGCCATCGCCATACATCTGTAATGTAGCTTGCTACACGCCATCGCCAATACATCTGTAATATAGCTGACAACACGCCATCGCCATACATCTGTAATGTAGCTGGCTACACGCCATCGCCATACATCTGTAATGTAGCTGACTACACGCCATCGCCATACATCTGTAATGTAGCTGACTACACGTCATCGCCATACATCTGTTATATAGCTGACAACACGCCATCGCCATACATCTGTAATGTAGCTGACTACACGCCATCGCCATATATCTGTTATATAGCTGACAACACGCCATCGCCATACATCTGCAATATAGCTGACTACACGCCATCGCCATATATCTGTTATATAGCTGACAACACGCCATCGCCATACATCTGTAATAGAGCTGCCTACACGCCATCGTCATACATCTGTAATATAGCTGAGTACACGCCATCGCCAAACATCTGTAATGTAGCTGACTACACGCCATCGCCATACATCTGTAATGTAGCTGACAACACGCCATCGCCACACATCTGTAATGTAGCTGAGTACAAGCCATCGCCATACATCTGTAATGTAGCTGACTACACGCCATCGCCACACATCTGTAATGTAGCTGACTACACGCCATCGCCATACATCTGTAATGTAACTGACTACACGCCATCGCCATACATCTGTAATGTAGCTGACTACACGCCATCGCCATACATCTGTAATGTAGCTGAGTACACGCCATCGTCATACATCTGTAATATAGCTGACAACACGCCATCGCCATACATCTGTAATGTAGCTGACTACAAGCCATCGCCATACATGTTATATAGCTGACAACAAGCCATCGCCATACATCTGTAATATAGCTGACTACACGCCATCGCCATACATCTGTAATATAGCTGACAACAAGCCATCGCCATACATCTGTAATGTAGCTGACTACACGCCATCGCCATACATCTGTAATATAGCTCACTACACGCCATCGCCATTCATCTGTAATATAGCTCACTACAAGCCATCGCCATACATCTGTAATGTAGCTGAGTAAACGCCATCGCCATACATCTGTAATATAGCTGAGTACACGCCATTGCAATATATCTGTAATGTAGCTGACTACACGCCATCGCCATACATCTGTAATATAGCTTACTACACGCCATCGCCATACATCTGTAATGTAGCTGTGCACAAGCTAGTCTGTCTACCAGACCCAAGAGAAAAAAATGAAAAAGGATTTCAAGCTTAGAATTATTTGGCAAGTCTAGATAACGTCAGCTCTGGGATTGTTCGGGGATTCTGTTTTTTTTGTTTTTTTTTAGAAAATCATTAAATAAGATGATTTTATTTCTAGGCTAAATGTCAGTCGAACTACAAGCAATCGCGATATATCTGTTATATAGCCGAATACAAACAATAGCCATATATCTGTAAAATAGCTGAGTACCAGTTCAAGCCATCGCGATATAACGATATAGGCCGCTGTGTTATAGCTATGCTAAAGATGACTACATGCCGATGTGGTATAACATGTTTGATGACTATAGGCCGCTGTGTTATAGCTATGATAAACATGCCTACATGCCGATGTGGTATAACATGTTTGATGACTATAGGCCGCTGTGTTATAGCTATGATAAACCTGCCTACATACCGATGTGGTATAACATGTTTGATGACTAGAGGCCGCTGTGTTATAGCTATGATAAACCTGCCTACATACCGATGTGGTATAACATGTTTGATGACCATAGGCCGCTGTGTTATAGCTATGATAAACCTGCCTACATACCGATGTGGTATAACATGTTTGATGACTTTATGCCGCTGTGTTATAGCTATGATAAACCTGCCTACATACCGATGTGGTATAACATGTTTGATGACTATAAGCCGCTGTGTTATAGCTTTGATAAATTGTTTTGTTGTATGCTGTTTAATGCCGCACTCAGCAATATTCTAGCTATATGGCCGCGGTCTGTAAATAATGGAGTCTTGACCAGATAATCCAATGGTTGACATCATGAGCAGCCATCCACGCATTTGGGATACTATGACATGCATCAACCAAGTCAGCGAGCCTGACCACCAGGTCCCGTTAGTCGCCTCTTACGACAAGCATAGTCGCCTTTTGTGGCAAGGATGGGTTGCTGAAGACATATTTCAACCGGAACTTTACGGGTCAGCTATGATAAACCTGCCTACATGCCGATGTGATATAACATGTACTTTGATGACGATAGGCCTCACTCTTATAGCTATGATAAAGCTGACAACATGACTTTGTGGAAAACGTGGTACTTTGGCGACTCTCTAGTCCGCTGTGTTACATCTATGACAAACCTGACAACATGCCGTTGCATATTAATGAAGTTGACATATTCACGACTTTATTTTGCCAATACTATTTCCCCCAATCCCACCCCCAAATACACCATACTACCTTCCATTTCGCGTTAACAAATATTGTATATCAACACAAAGGAAGTTCCTCTACAAAGCACTGATACATTTTTTTGACGTTTGCCACACACGTTACACCTGAAGACTACCACACCAAATTACCAGTTACAACACATAAAAACACACACTTTAAACAGCTTTAACAATAACCCCTACGATTGGATCTCCAGAATTGCAGCATGTCACAGGCGCATGGTCCAGTCGACAGGAGCGACTGCAGGGCAATCCTAGGGCCCCGTCATCTCCAAGTCCCGGTGCGTCAATATATTGCCCAATCTGACTAAGGTCTTGCCCTGGTTCATCAGGGTCCGCACTTAGAGTGCCGGAGCCCGCTGCCAGTCATTGGGGTTCAATTGAGTCTCATTGTCCGGAGGTGTCTTTAACGGACATGTTGGACCATAAAGGCCGATAATCCTAATATTCCCCTCTGTCGGTCGCTCCGGGACCCCTTTCTAGACAACCACCAATCATAAATCACGTTTTATATCAATTATCCTTTGCGTTTCTTTCAGCCAGTAATTAATCTGATAATATGTCTGTTCGCGTGTCTTTCTCTGTTTTAATTAAACTTTGGGATGATATTGTGATGCGGAGGTTTTATTGTCCGCAAAGAGACAATTCGGAGATGACTTGAGGTGACTTCTTCAATATAGACGAGGGGAGATTCTAAAGACGGAATGAATTGTGCCCAGTTTCACTGCTCCCTTGTCTGAAGCCGCGTCCTCGGTATTGTGTTTTGACAATTTTCCTGAATGAGCTGCATGAGCTTCGGGGTTCTTGTCTGAATCTGACAAAACTTGTAATAATGTGTATTGAGTCGCCTCTCTCGACTCCCTTGCTAAGAGCCATCGGGCGACACAAATATGACGGCGTGTATTCAGGGCTTCTAGGCTGGACGAGTGTTCTAGACGTCAGCAAGCATGGCCGTCATGTCTTCTATACACACGGATTCAATGTGAATTATATATGAATCAGAATCTATCAATTGTAAATGTTTCTGCTCTTGAGGTCTTGAAAGACCTTCATTCCAACTCTTGCTGAAACTCTGCTTTGGCAACAGCAGACATCAATTCGGGGACATTTGGTCTCAGGTTATTCGGGTCGGGCTATTAACGGAGTTTTCCGTACGTATGTATTGAAATGCAGTTTGAGGTTGTCTCTGAACGAAAGATGGCATGGGTTTGGTCGGGTGTTGTTCGCAGCGACGATAATTGATTTTGTTGTTTGCTTGTAGCATTTACTTTTAGTGTCTGGATATGCTTGTGATTTAATACCATTGGACTAGTTTACATTATAAGTCATTAACGCTTAAACTGTGTGTCGATTCAGATTTATCAACGATTCTGTTCCGAAACTATATGCAAAGATCGAGCAGATGTTGGCAAAATATTACTTTCTCATTGTATGTAAAACAGATAATGAACATTCTCCCCAATATACACTACCGTAAATATTAAATAAATAAAAGCGTCAAAACCCTTTCCATAATCATAAGAAATCCCTGCTACAAGCAGAGGCGATTGTACGAATCCGACTATATCATTAGCATGTGTTAATGAATCACTATCAAAATTTAAAAGTGAAGATATGAGGTTACGCGAAAAGGGGAGCGTATCCTGTTTTACAGGTAGCACCCATCACAAACACATGCAAAAGCATGTCAATTGTTCCCCTGGTAAACATATAGGAATTGCATTTGGTCCTCCACATATCTACCATAAAAAACACTTCTTGAGGGCTTTAATGAGGCCTTGAATGTTGTAACCTTGATCTAACAACTTTTGAGCTCAAGTCGTATGACGTTCTTGGAAATATTCGTAAAAAGGGTAGAAAAAGTAGAAAACATAATTTATTCTTTTCTAGTCATTTTACAATCATGTATTTCCATCAGATGTGTGCGTGGGGTGAAGGCATGGTTTTTAAGCTTTTCAACAATATTCCAGCCAAATCTGGCGTAGGAAACAAAGAATGGGCTGGGCACATTGTACTCATGTGGGGAATATAACAGAACTTTCGAGATGAGGAACAAACACTATAAGCCCAAGGCTATAACCGCCTTTTGTCTACAAGACGGAAGAGAAGAATATATTCATTTGTGTCGCAATTTATTTATTTATAAATGCGAAAATATATGTTAATAAAGTGTTTCCTGAAACTAAATACTTTCCTGGCAATTCAAACCTCATCGCGAATATAAAAGGGTTAATTCGTAATGTCAAATTATCAACCGTGAAATGAGGACCACGAATGTACAATGATCCATTGGTAAAAACTAATTCTAAGAACTAATATGCAAATGAGATTAGAGTATGACCGAATCTTGCAGATTCAGAAACAATTATTATGCCCATTGACAAATGAAACATATACTGACACGCCAGCTACATGACTTAATAAAATAGAGTAAAAAATACCTCATTGGTTAGTCTCCGTACTTGACTGATCTTCAAGGAGCGAGTATATTTGCATACACGTGTTTACTCTTCAGCCGTCCGCATGGTCCACGTAATCGGATTAAACGGTTCGGTGTCATACACGCTTCAGTGGTTGGCGTGTGCCGAGAGAATGGAGAGAGACTATGACACCGCCCAAGGGACATGTCAGTTTTAGCGACTACGAATTCAGATGGGGGTTTGCTGTCGTTATTCAAACACACATTAAAGAGGCTTGAAAATATGATTGAGGGATAGAGGAGGCGTTGAACATAAACACGTCTGTGCATATACGCAGCGTCACAAATATGACAACGGATGTCCTAGAACGGTGATTGACAGTGCATAAAGTTTGCTCGTGCTCCCGTGTAAAACATGCTGCGCGTGCCTCTACACATGGATTTTGAGGCCTCAGATGATTGAGCGCTGTGAAGCAATTTCGTTGTATGAGTGAGTGAGTGAGTATGGTTTTACGCCGCGTTTAGCAATATTCAAGCAATATCACGGCGGGGGACACCAGCAATGGGCTTCACACATTGTACCCATGTCGGGAATCGAACCCAGGTCTTCGGCGTGACGAGCGAACGCTTTAACCACTAGGCTACCCGACCGCCCTTCATTGTTTGAAATATCATATACTAGTGAAAAGAAGTTAAAGAACACCGGGTTTGTTATATAACTATACTTAGTTAATCTGTCATTTCAAATCTGTCAAACTTCTTTTGAGCAGTATATATAAATTTGTAAGTGTGTACATGTGTTGAAGACCTATGGAGATCCGGGCTAGAATTGGTCTTCAGCAACCCATGCTAATCGTATGAAGAGATTAACGGGATCGGGTCGTCAGGCCCGCTGTTTGTTTGTTTGTTTGTTTGTTTGTTTGTTTGTTGTTTAACGACGGGCTCAGCAATATTCAAGCCATATGACGGCGGTCTGTAAATAATCAAATCTGGACCCGACAATCCAGTGATTGACATCATGAGCATCGAAACACACAATTGGGAAACGGTGACATGCATCAACCAAGTCAGCGAGCCTGACCAACCGATCCCGTTAGTCGCCTCTTACGACAAGCATAGTCGCCTTTTATGGAAAGCATGGGTTGCTGAAGACCTATTCTACCCCGGATCTCACTGTTCGTAAAGATCCGTGAAGATCCGGGATGGAATTGGTCTTCAGCAACCCATGCTAATCGTATGAGAGGACTAACGGGATCGGGTGGTCGGGCTCGCTGACTTGGTTGATTGGTTTGTCATTGTATCCCAAATGAATAGATCGATGCTCATGATGCCATGAACGATTGTCAATGTAAAAGCTATATAATAAATAGATATGCTAAAGTAATTTAAGGTATATTTTAAATATTTCAAAACAAATCAACAATATTTAAAAAAATAATTAAAACATAACACCTTTTCGTATTGAAGCAAACATTGATATGTTTTTTTTCAACCAAGCTCCGTCATCGACTGGGGAACAATCTCTTGTTTGAGTGTTTTAGACACACTATTCCAGCAATATCATGACTTCAGGAGTCTGGGTCAGACACACTAGTGACAGAAAGCATGAGCAGCTTCCCATGGGTCATATACGTTGTCACGTTATCAGCAAAGTTACAGGACATGACCACTATTTCATTTTGTCACCTCGCACAACAAGCAGGTTACAGTTCACTTCACCTTATTTCGGGGACCACCCCCGTGGTCGAGTGGTAGAGCGTCCGTCCGGAGAGAGGAAGGTCCGGGGTTCGATCCCCGCCCGCGTCATGCCAAAAGACGTTAAAAGATGGTACTTGTTGTTACCCTGTCTGGCGCTCGGCATCAAGGGGATAAAACAAGGACTGGTCGGCTCGGAGTCTGAGTGGGGTATTCATGTTAAACTGCGGCATATATATATATATATATATCCCAACTGAGTTTTGGAGTATTCTTAACTTTGAGACCAAAGACTGTTCGCCACTTGTAGGCACCGTCTTTAGCTTCACTTTCTGCTTGATTCCCAGACCTATCCGTGATCGGATATGACAAAACCACCTTCCTTAAATATCTAAAATATGCCGTTTCCACACATCATAGCCTCAATGGCGATAGCAACACGACTTTGAATTATACCCCTGCAAGAAAATTTCGTCACGATTTCCATTCCTTGGCGTTATCGCAGTTCTTTGGAATACAACATCGTTCTAACAATTATTCTCCATGAAGACACGTCCCTAAATAAACACGTCCTTTTAAATGCTACCACAATGGTTCTATTTTTTAGTATTTTTCCACAACTCCCAGCAACTCCCCAGCCACCGTTCCAACAATAAAATAATTCACGTCATCATTATTTATGATTAATAACCTCCCCATATTCCCCTGATCCCGGCCACAAGGATATTATGAGCCCTCGGGAGGCAGAAATTTAGAGATAGCGGTGAATGCCTCACCTAAGGCCTATAGAAGCTGGGGATAATTTGGACATGTCGTCGGACAATGCAAGGACTGTGTAGATTGCAATGTATTCCGAATCCGGAATCTGGGGACACAAAAGCCTGACCAGAGAGGGGAAGGGGGCCTGAGATGCAGGCTTGGCAGCAATTATAAGCGAAACTAGACTATACTAGGGATGGCGACTCTGTGATAGGGAAGCGCTGGAGAAAGACAGCTTTTGTTGGGGGGCTGAAAAACGTCTCACAGTTGCGGAAATGAAATTTCAGCGTATAAAACCTGGAATTGAAGTCCCGAAGAAAAGAAGTGAAAAGCTTATTGTTTACTATGAATGCCTTTAGAACGGTCTCAGCTGCAGCGCTACCGTGCCTAATGTCGGGATTTCCATGCCTTCATTTGCTATTGCAGTGAAATTAATTCGACACAGCAAGTGGAAAAAGCTCTTAACAACCACTGTGGTTGTGAATAGCTTCCAAAGCGGACCAGCCTCCACAAATTTGTTTTTGAAAAGACTCTCCAAGGCGGACGCAAGCCGACTTTGCTTTTGGAGAGGCAGTCGGAATGAATCGCCGCCATATTTTGTCAGATTTTCCTTTGACAACTCCTGGCACCGGAGCGAAAAGGAATTCACAGCCCCAAAGTTCGTTAAGGGCCAAAGAAAACTAGTTTGAAACTCTCCACTTTTTTGTCGCAATTAATCGGAAAAAGAAATTCTATGCTTGTGAAGCCATTTAGCTGCCTGGGTGGAGACTCGCTTTGTGAAGAACATCCGCCATCTTGGTGGTCAAAGGGTTCTTATTCCGCCCCACACGAAATGCTCTCCTCAATCATCGGAGGTTTCACATCAAGATTTCATTTGTGTATTCGACATGCTTAAAGCTGCTGATTGCAGCAGAGTAACGTAATACATGCATGCGTAAGAGATGTCCAAGTTCTGTCCCACGCTGCCCAAGTGATGATTATTGAATGTCATCATCACGAAGGCAAGAACAACAACCGTACATCTGATTTACGTGTTCCAGAAATTTTGATTTTAGCGAAGTATTATTCATCTGTGTTGATACTAGATTCGTTACTGTCCTCAGTTATTTAGTGTAGTGTATTTACATTCTATTACATACAGGGGGCACGGGCGGCCCAGTCGTCTAAGGCGCCGCGATTCGCTGTGCAGAGTTGCGTCCCTTGGCTACGCCAGAATTGTGATTGTGGGTTCGAATCCCGGTTCGCCCCGATTATGTTTCTATGTTTGTCAGCACCACACCCGTGCTCGTGGGTTTCACCGAAGCGGTAAACGTCTGAGACCTGCATCACTTCGGGCTTTCCTCCCACATGAAGCTGACACGGTGTGATATAACTGGAATACTGTTAAAAGCGGCGTTAAACCCAACTCACTCACTATTACATACACCTTGGACTCAATGGCTGCCATGCTGCCGTGGTCCAGTGAGTAGAGGATCTGTCTTCCTGGAGATTGGAGGGTCGGTGGTTTGATCCCGTAAGACGTAAAAATTGGCACTTGTTGTTACCCTGCCTGGCGCTCGGGTTTAAGGGGAATAGACAAAGTATGGCCGGGGTCTGTGTACTCTGAGTGTGCACGTCGCAACTCATAAGTAGAATAATCTTGAACCCGACGTTATGCCCATTTCACCTCACCTCACCTCACCTCACCGTTACCATAGTTGCGTTTAGGAAGTGATGTCATCATCCCCATCTTCCTTATCAGTAAACAATCCGTAACCCGAGGGCGCTGGCCTAACCATTGACCTCTTTCAAGGCTTGAAAAGAAATAGCCGAGCGTGATATTGATCAGTGATGCGCCTCAGTATTCCTCTCGCACATGAATGTTATTTGATTGGGCGGCAACTATAAGGGTCGTGTCACCCGAATCGGACTCAAAACGACGTTGCCGAATTTTATCTAGGGTCTTCAGCATAACAGAATAAGATATGACGCCTTGGATAATCGGAGACGTTCGACTCGACTGAAACTATAGACAGAACCTTTTCTTGAATATTACTTCATCTTATAACACACGCCTTATAAACAGTCCCAGTATCAATGGCGTGGTATGGAGAAGTGTATTGAAGGTCACGGTTTTTGTTTCACAAACTGCAGACTACCTCGGATGAAGCTATGCACCCATCTTTTTTCTTAAATTCGTCATTATTTTGAACATCTTGACAATGTCAACCGTGTATGTATTCAGTGCCAATTAACCCCACTCACACCCTCGCTGTCTCATCCCCCGCCATCCCCCACCCCCACCCCCATGTAAACACAAACAGAAGCATTCACTCTTTCTTAATCTCAACTCAACAGTGATGCATTCACTCATTCATTGAGGCTATTCACAATACTCTCTTATTTACGCACTGCCATTCACAATTCAGTGACGCGCGCACATCTTTACCCAGCACTGAAGCAGAAACTCAGTTGATCTCCAAAACTTGCACACGCGCACTCGTACTTAAGCACTGTCACTGGTTCGTTTTAGGCAAGCACAGGACCGCCCATCACTGCCTGGCCACAACACCTACTCACTCACGCATGCTTTCTCTCTCAACCACTCTCCGATGTAGTTACTGACACAATCTCAAGTACGTACTTACTTCCTGAGGCAACATAACTCACTTACGCGTGCACGCACTCACACAGTCACACATTCGCGGCATCAGGACACCGCTGCAATCAATGGTACAAAAGTGTTATCAAACATAAGCGACAGAAAACTTTCCATAATCATACGAAATCTCTGCTAAAACAGAATCCATTGTACGATTCCGACAACATGATAAGCATACGTTAATGAATAACAATGAAATAGTGATGTTACCGGGTGTTCAAAACGATGGGCCAATCCTAACCCACAAACACATGCCACGTTTCCAGAAGGAAGGTTTATGAGACGTCGAGCAAATAAAATAATCAGGTTTAATCATGTATAATTGAATATTCTACCATCAAGCATTTGTGATGTACCACCCAACACTTGTGACATACCACCCAACTCTGGTGACATACCACCTAACACGTGTGACATGCCAACCAACACGTGTGACATACCTCCTAAGACATGTGACATACCGCCCAACACGTGGGACATACCACCCAACACTTGTGACATACCACCCAACTCTGGTGACATATCACCTTACACGTGTGACATACCACAGAGCACTTGTGACATACCACCCAACTCTGGTGATATACCACCTAACACGTGTGACATGCCACCCAGCACTTGTGACATACCACCTTACACATGTGGCATACCACCAAAAACGTGTGACATACCACCAAACACGTGTGACATGCCAACCAACACGTGTGACATACCTCCTAACACATGTGACATACCACCCAACACGTGTGACATACCACCCAACTCTGGTGACATATCACCTTACACGTGTGACATACCACAGAGCACTTGTGACATACCACCAAACTCTGGTGATATACCACCTAACACGTGTGGCATACCACCCAACACGTGTGGCATGCCACCCAGCACTTGTGACATACCACCAAACACGTGTGACATACCACCCAGCACTTGTGACATACCACCCAACACGTGTGACATACCACCAAACACGTGTGACATACCACCCAGCACCTGTGACATACCACCAAACACGTCTGGCATACCACCCAACACGTGTGACATACCACCAAACACGTGTGACATACCACCCAGCACTTGTGACATACCACCAAACACGTGTGACATACCACCCAACACGTGTGACATACCACCCAACACGTGTGACATACCACCAACACGTGTGACATGCCACCCAGCACGTGTGACATAAAACCCAACACGTGTGACATGCCACCCAACAAGTGTGACATACAACAGAGCACTTGTGACATACCACCAAACACGTGTGGCATACCACCCAACACGTGTGACATACCACCAAATACGTGTGACATACCACCCAGCACTTGTGACATACCACCCAACACGTGTGACATACCACCCAACAAGTGTGACATACCATCCAACACGTGTGACATGCCATCTAACACGTGTGACATGCCACCAAGCACTTGTGACATACCACCAAACACGTGTGACATGCAACCCAAACACGTGTGACATGCCACCCAACACGTGTGACATGCCACCCAACCAGTGTGACATACCACCCAACACGTGTGACATTCCACCCAACACGTGTGACATGCCACCCAACACGTGTGACATACCACCCAACACGTGTGACATACCACCCAACACATGTGACATACCACCCAACACGTGTGACTTGCCACAAAGCACTTGTGACGTGCCACCCATCACGTGTGACATACGACTCAACACGTGTGACATGCCACCCAACACGTGTGACATGCCACCCAACACGTGTGACATGCCCTCCAACACGTGTGACATACCACTCAACACGTGTGACATGCCACCCAACACGTGTGACATGCCACCCAACACGTGTGACATGCCCTACAACACGTGTGACATGCCACCCAACACGTGTGACATACTACCCAACACGTGTGACATACCACCAAGCACTTGTGACATACCAACCAAACCGTGTGACATGCCACCCAACACGTGTGACATACCACCAAGCATTTGTGACATACCACCCAACACGTGTGACATACCACCCAACTTGTGTGACACACCACCCAACTTGTGTGACATACCACCCAAAACGTGTGACATGCCACCCAACACATGTGACATACCACGAAGAAATTGTCACATACCACCCACCATATAACCTATTTGAAAAAAACCCCGGAAGTTAATTTCTTTGCACACTCAAAGAGTGATAAATGTCGTTATTTTGCGCGAAGAGCGAAGCTTTGTGTGGGCGACTTTGAGCATCACTCGGTGGTACAGGAAACCCAGGCAGCCACGGAACAGCAGACACTGGTTGTCACCCAAGTAGTATTCATACACAACAATCACTATAACAGTCCGAGCCACCCATTTCACATTCCGTACTAATGGACTTCAGTGGGACCTTGGTATTCCATGCTGGTTGTGTTGTTTGCCTCGGTGGTAGTGTGTTGTGTCATGACGGCAGTGTTACATGTCATGGTAGTGTGGTTAGTGTGGTATGTCATGGCGGTAGTGTGGTATGTTATGGCGGAAGTGTAGTAGTTTGGTATGTCATGGCGGCTGTGTGGTATGTCATGGCGGGACTATGGTGAGTGAGTGAGTGAGTGAGTGAGTGAGTTGGGTTTAACGTCGCTTTTAACAGTATTCCAGTTATATCACGGCGTGTCAGCTTAATGTGGGAGGAAAGCCCGAAGTGATGCAGGTCTCAGACGTTTACTACTTCGGTGAAACCCACGCGATCGGGTATGGTGCTGACAAACCTAGAAACATAATCGGGGCGAATCGGGCATGGAAACCACAATCATAGGTTTCTGGCGTGTCCAAGGGACGCAACTCTGCACAGCGAAACGCGGCGCCTTAGACGACTGGCCCCCCCCCCCCCGTGCTCCCGGGAGTGTTGTATGTCATGGCGATGTTTTAATGTAATGGAGGTAGCATGGTATGTCATGGCGGTAGTGTGGCATGTCATGGCGGGAGTGTGGTATTTTGGTATGTCATGACGGTAGTGTGGTATGTCATGGTGGTAGTGTGGTATGTCATGACGGGAGTGTGGTATGTCATGGCGATGTTTTAATGTAATGGAGGTAGCGTGGTATGTCATGGCGGTAGCGTGGTATGTCACTGCGGGAGTGTGGTAGTGTGGTATGTCATGGCGGCAGTGTGGTATGTCATGACGGTAGTGTGGTTTGTCATGGCGGAAGTGTGGTTGTGTGGTATGTCATATCGGGAGTGTGGTATGTCATTGCGGTAGTGTAATATGTCATAGCGGTAGTGTGGTATGTCATGGCGGTAGTGGGGGTGTGTCTTGAGGTGTTTTAATGTATCGGAGGTAGCGTGGTATGTCATGACGGTAGTGTGTATGTAATGACGGTAATGAGATATGTCATGGTGGAAGTGTAGTCTGCCATGACGGTAGTGTGTATGTCATGACGGTAATGTGATATGTCATTGAGGTGTGGTATGTCATTGCGGAAGTGCGATATACCATGGCGGTAGTGTGGTGTGTCATGGCGGTAGCGTGGTATGTCATGGCGGTAGTGTGGTGTGTCATGGCGGTAGTGTGGTATGTCATGGCGGTAGTGCGGTATGTCATGGCGGTAGTGTGGTATTTCATGGTGGTAGTGTGGTATGTCATGGTGGTAGTGTGGTATGTCGTGGCGGTAGTGTGATATGTCATGGCGGTAGTGTGGTATGTCATGGTGGTAGTGTGGTATGTCATGATTGCAGTGTGGTGTGTCATGGTGGTAGTGTGGTATGTCATGATTGCAGTGTGGTGTGTCATGGTGGTAGTGTGGTATGTCATGGCGGTTGTGCGATATGTCATGGCGGTAGTGTGGTATGGCATGTGGTAGTGTGGTATGTCATGGCGGTAGTGTGGTATGTCATGGCGGTAGTGGGGTATGTTTGCAGTGTGTAGTCCATCAGAAAACACACGATCTTATATCATCATGCTATTTTTAGCGTTCCTGTTTTTTTCTACATACACGTCCTAACTTGAAGCCTTAAAAATGCCGTGTGCATAAGGGGATTCTATTGTGATGTTTTAATTCACGTGCTACCTTATGTCTTCCAGTCTTTGAGTATCACTCAATGGCGTCCTTTAGTTGGGGAATAACAGTAAAACCGTATGTTTCAAGCAACGACACTAAGCTCAAAACGAGCATATTCTAAAGAGTGAGTAGAAATTGAATATGTTCACAGAGAGTATGTTATAATGAACCATCACAGAAGCCATATTCTATGCACTATTCCTGCAAACCATTCCTTTATTAGTAAACTCATGCTTGGGAGTATTGCCCATCAATCTAGAAGCAGCTAGGCCTAAGGGGGTACTTTTCAAATGACCATATTATTCTGCAACAAAGGTCCATTACTTGCTATAGGATTGGGTATAGAAATCATAGAATACATTCCCATCCGCGCCTCTCATAGTATGCCGGATTAGAGATCTTGCAGAGATCGCTGTAATGCCATAGATGTGGCCAATTATATGATCGCCGTCAGATTAAGCTTGTGGTAATTCATTAAGCTCTTAAGCTTGGTTATCACCGCTTCAAGAAATCGATATGGTCTCTTTTAAAGCCTCTCAATTAAGTCGTTTCTCCGCTCATCTGCAGTTGGCCCTAACTACACAGCCGTCTTTTGTATACTTCCTCCGTCTTGGTTGTTACTACAAGAGGGCGCTGCATGTCCCTGACAGCCACTTCCGTCACGTGACATGCGCAAAGAAAAGCGCAGAGATCCAACTAAAGGGAACAACCTCAAGACTGACAGTTGGGTCGTGCGCTGAATGAAAGAACGACTTGAATGACGGGAATTTTGAGTGATTACTCAGCGCGGTGAAGCAGCTTCAATGATGTAATTTCGTCTACAACTAGGATTTGCTGTTTCCATAGTACATTGAGCCTGCCATTAAGCTTCTGGTCCAAGGAATTAGATATGGTGTGAAGATACCAGGAGTAAGGGTTCAGATCGACCAAGGGTTTCACATCTTTACTTAAGCACATAAACCGTAAAATTACCATTCCAGAAATATCGGCACAGAATTTCAGAATACAAATGTTGGGGGAACCGATGATTTCTGTACACTCGTTTTACCCAAATTTGATGCATTCAGAACGACGTATATACAAGTTTCGTACAGCTGTAATGTTATGTACAATGAAGTTCAATTTGGAATTGGAAATCGAGAAAGTATTATGGTATTGTTTTTGATATTTGAGACATCAATCTAACCATAATACAATGCTATCTCAACGACACCCGGAGACGAATCAATGACCCATGAAATCAGTGTTGCCACTGAATGTCGTCATTAGATGAATAAAACGACTTATTTGACTACTACTACTACTACTACTACTACTACTACTACTACTACTACTACTAGAAGTACTCTACGACGACACCTACTGCAGTACTACTTCTTCTAATTACAACGAAGACAACTACTGCTACTACTAATTATATCACAACTGCCACTACCTTTATAACAACAGCTACTACTTCAGCTGCTGCAGCTACAGCTACTACTACTACTATTACTACTACTACTGCTGCTGCTCTTGCTACTAGAAGAAGTATTCTACTGCGACACCTACTGCTGAATACTTCTATTACGACGGCAACTCCTGCTACTACTAATTATATCACAACTACTACTACTTTTATTCCAACCACTACTTTAGCTACTGCAGCTACTGCTACTACTACTACCATTACTGCTACGCTTACCATTTACTTCCACTTCAACTACAGCCTCTATTAATCTACTACAACCTCGATTCTTCCACTATAACCTCAATTACTCCGTTATAACCTCAATTACTCCGTTATAACCTCAATTACTCCGTTATAACTGTTAAAACGACTACTACTACTACTACTACTACAACTACTACCACTACTACTACTACTACCACTACTACTACTACTACCACCACTACTACTACTACTACTACTACTACCACTACTACTACTACAACTACTACCACTACTACTACTACTACCACTACTACTACTACTACTACCACTACTACTACTACTACCACTACTACTACTACTACTACTACAACTCTCACTTTCATACTACAGCCTCGAAGGATGATTTACTACCTCGCTACTGTGAGCGACACTCTCATTCAAACAACTCCGTAAACTAAACACAATCAGCTAAAAGGAATAACGCAGTGACTAGACCTTTTAATCATAAAATAACATGACTTGATAATATACAGATGGAAATATACAAGGGGACTCTTTGTTTTAGACACAATAAAATGACACACACACACACACACGCACACACACACACACACACACACACACACACACACACACACACACACACACACACACACACACACACACACACACACACACGAACACAAAATCACACATCTCAACATTTGATTCAGACGTGTTGAATTTGTATGCGCGCTATTTCAAATGTAGTGACAGTTAATCTTATTTCTTTATATTTTTCATCGTAATCTTATTCGCTTCCATCAGTATAGTTGATAAATACACTAGTTGAGGAAATAAATCCTAATGACAAGTTATATTCCTCGACTCACTTACCGGAGTCTCTTCAGGCAGCTGGGGCGTGAACAACATGCTATCCTTCGCCAAACCCGTGCCACTATACTTATACCATGATGACACAAGTAAAGAGTGAGTGAGCGTGGTTTTGCGACGTATTTAGATATATTCAAGCAATATCACCAGAAATGGGCTTCCTACTATATAATCATGTGGGGAATCGAACTGCAGCTTCCGCGCGATGACTGTCCCCCCAGTAATTAAGAACATGGCAAATTATCAATTCCATTAGCCACGTGTAATTCATGAGTGAGTGTGTTTGGTATATAGCCTGTTATTGTTCAGTATATCACACATCAAGGCGTGTCAGCTTGATTTGGTAGGAGTGAGTGAGTATGGTTTTACGCCGCTTGTTGCAATATTCCAGCAACATCACCGACCGCCCCTGATTTGGGAGGAAATCATGTTGTGATGCGGTCGTAGTTTATAATTTTGGTCGGGAAAAATTTCGGATTCGAATCCTCGACCAACAGATACAAGCATGACTAAGAGAGGCAACTCTGCACTGCAAATTCGGACCTCTGTGCCACCCGTGCTCCTCAAAACCTCCCAAACCGACAGACAAGTAACGAAGAAGGACAATGGGTCAGCCAGGAGATTAAAGTAACGGCTTGTCAGGTCGAAGACCCGGGTTCGATTCCCCACATGGGCACAATGCGTGATGCCAATAGCTGATATTGCTGGAACACAACTTACCTCAGCGTAAAACCCACTCACTCACTCAACATCAGTGAGTAACTCAATAAATCACACAACACTACATCCTTACCTTCAGCCTCGCCGATCCCGTATATAACATCACTGTTTCCACTCCACCAAACTTTCAACTTTTGTAAACAAAACTTTAAAAAGTGCGCCCCGATGATAATTCTCCGGATGGCGTTTGAACTCACGTATCACCCCGCGGCATTATGAATCCTAGACCGCGACTCGCTTCCGTGTCCCTGCGCCAGGAACAATAATCTGATGTCTATTCACTACTGCCACGAAAACAGACCTCTGAGCGGGCGCCCAGATCTTCCGGGATACATGTTTACTATTGAGTTCATATCATGTTATTGTGTCTTAGTTCAATATGTCGAGAGGGAGTGGGGTAGTGGCGGTCATTCATTGGGTCATCGGTGACATGCATCTGTGTAAGGAGTCTACAGTGCAGCAGCACTAATTCACCTCAATGGACGGTGTATACTGACGGAAATAAATAAGGGAACGCATGCCAGTACACAAGAAGGGTGATCAAGCTATATCAACCAATTGATAGACAGATCGAAATGACAGTAAGTTCATTTGCTAAATACTCGTCGTCTTTCTGTCGGGTACCCTGGAATCGCATGTTTTGTGTTGGTAAATTATGGCTTAAATTATTGCTAACTTTCGGATATCTGGAATACAGGGATAGTGAGTGAGTGAGGGAGTGGATTAGGGTTAACGCCGCTTTTAACAGTATTCAAGTTATATCACGGCGTGTCAGCTTTATGTGTGAGGAAAGCCCGAAGTGATGCAGGTCTCAGACGTTTCACCTCTTTGGTGAAACCCACGAGCACGGGTATGGTGCTGACAAACCTAGAAACATAATCGGGGCGCACCGGGATTCGAACCCACAATCATGGTTTTCTGGCGTGCCCAAGGGATGCAACTCTTCACAGCGAATCGCGGCGCCTTAGACGACCCGTGCCCCCCCCCCCCATGTCATGTTTTATGTCATGTTTTATGTCATGTTTTATGTCATGTTTTATGTCATGTTTTATGTCATGTTTTATGACATGTTTAATCCTCCTATTAATCTCTGTGAAATAATTCCTAACCGAAGTATGTGTGAAAACAAGCGGAGGAAGTACACTTATCAGACGTTCTGTACGTCTGTCAGATAAACTGTCAAATTGTTTGCTTTCTGGTCTTGAAAGGGAAATAGAAATCGTTATAAATGCACTTAAAAGCAGTTTTAGATATGACTGCAAAGCAAATTATTGTTTACACCTTGTTCTTAATCTATTGGGGTGGGGTGGAGACATCGAAATGGGAATTCTGCTTGGCCTTGCCAAGTTTTGCTTGGATGTACGGGCCGATCAGGGTGGTCAGACTCGGCGACTAGGTTGAAGCGTGTTATTTGTATACCAGTTGCACAGATCGATGTTCATGTTTAACGCTGGATTGTCTGTTCAACCTCGATAATTTACAGACCGCTGTCATAAAGCTGGAAAATTGCTGAGTGCATCACTAAACAAACAAAAGAAATCATTAAACTTGGATGTACAGCTTTGACCTGGATGGTCTAACGTGTCATCGCCTCCGGATGACGTAGATCGATGCTCACAGTGTCATCAAGTGGTGTGTCTGCTCCGGGCCAGACAGCCCGTTACTGACACCTGCGTGTGTCTGGTTGGGAACGCCTCCGTGGTCTAGTGGTGGAGCGTCCGCCCGGAGAGCGGAAGGTCCAGGGTACGATGCCCGGCCGCGTCATATCAAAAGACGTTAAAAGATGGTACTTGTTGTTACCCTGTCTGGCGCTCGGCATTAAGGGGCCAATCAAGGACTGGTCGGCTTGGAGTCAGTATACTGTGTCTGAGTGGGGTATTCATGTTAAACTGCGGTGGGCTAGCACTATAAATCGGTATCAGTCCTGACTAGTACAAGCAGACACACACACGTGCATGCACGTCGCTATATAAGTACAATAATCTTGGACGCGACGTTAAACCCCATTTCACCTCGCTTTCACCTCACCTTGTAACGTCACTCACTCACTCACTTGCGTCGAGGTTGTTGTGCAACCATCCCTGTTGCTATATCTTCTATATGTGATGAATACTGAAAACATTCCAGCATGGAAACAAAGGTATCACATGGTTTAACGTAGCTTTTACAAAGACAAACAATCGTAAGACAAGTCACGTCACGCACAAGCTGGTGAGAGCTTGTCACGTGTCTGTCAGTTGTGCCCTTGAAGAGGTGACACACATGTGACATTGAGGTATTGTCACAAGTTTGGCCTGGTTAGTTTTTCGGTCAGTGGTACAAAACACAGCTTGTTATTTCAGACGTGATGCTGACGTACATTTGAGCCCCACGTCGTTAACATAAAACCTTGTGACATAGTGGACGGAGCTTTTCCCAAAGTCAGCTACACAACAAGTCTTTTGTTTAATTTTGTTTAATTTAACTTCCAGCGGAAAATGAGGCACAATCACGCCAAGAACAGTTTATTACGGCCATCATTATTACAACAGGAATATTGTACAAAATGGTGCTTTTTTAATGAAAACAAATACCTGAAATACATGCACACCGCAGCATCATATTTCGAAACTTTAGTCTGAATTAATTAAAGTATATAGCCATGGCTAGCCACGCGTTGATAGCATGATAGCCCCATGAACTAGTATACAGTATACGTATTAATTTATCGATGTCTGTCACTTGTCCGCGGATTATTCGGAACTTCAAAACACAATAATGAAATTTACGTTCTTGCGTATCTTACCACTGTGAATCTAAAGAATTGAACGAAACACTGTTGTCCATCCTTGCAATAAAATTGAATTTCCTTTGAGTCCGGACCACATTTCTATCAGGATGGGCTGTAAATAATCCATCTCATTTGGGCAACCCAGTGGTTGATGACATGAACAACTTTACGATGGCGAGCTTTCAGCTGGTCCACACAGGTTGATTAGTCGTTTCTCGTCTTGTCAGCGCCCACGACAAGTGTGAGTAACTGGCGACCTTGTCTGACCTTCAATCTCCACGCGTGTCAGTTATGTAGTGTAAGTATATTGTCCAGTATTATGAAATACTTATCCTCACACATCACCTCCAAGTTAAAAAGAATTAGGCATTGACAAGTTCAACGGGTCATAAAGTACTATCTCTAATTACCCTTCCAATGTCACCCTTTCTCTCAAGGGGGGCACGGGTGGCCCAGTCATCTAAGGCGCCGGGATTCGCTGTGAAGAGTTGCGTCCCTTGGGCACGCCAGAAACCTAAGATTGTAGGTTCGAATCCCGGTTCGCCCCGATTATGTTTCTAGGTTAGTCAGCACCATATCCGTGCTCGTGGGTTTCACCGAAGTAGTAAACGTCTGAGATCTGCATCACCTCGGGCTTTCCTCCCACATTAAGCTGACACGCTTTATATAACTGGAATGCTGTTAAAAGCGGCGTTAAACCCAACTCACTCATTTTATGTTAAGGCCAGTTCATATCCCCATGAATCCACACATTCGGGTACTCTCACAGCCTGACTGACGCAGGCCATTACCACCCGGTCTGACGCTGAACCCCCACAGGGTTACATGTAAGGCGAGGTAAAAAAGGGTTTAACGTCACGTTTAAGAATAGAGCAGTTACATTGCAACGTGCACACACGCGGGTGGTTGTTTGTACAAGTCCGGACTGACGCCGTACTCAGTAATATTCCAGCTATATGACGGCGGTCTAAAAACAATCGAGTATGGACCAGACAGTCCAGTGACTGACATCATGAGCATCGATCCACGCAAGTGGGATACGATGACATGCATCAACCGTGTCAGCGAGAGTGACCACCCGATCCCGTTAGTCGCCTCTTACGACAAGCATACTCGCCATTTACGGAAAGCATGGGTTGCTGAAGACCTATTATACCCCGGATCTTCACGGGTCTTGCGGGGTTATGGCGAACGTTAATGATATATGAGCGAAGCATTACGTTACTGTAGGCAGAATCAGTTGAGGACACCTTGCTGGGCCCGGGATAAGGAACACAATGACGGTCAGTCTTCTGACAGATAGTACCTTTATACCTGTCTGAGAGATGAAAGTCCAATGGCTGGCTATTGTGCCTCCACAATGGCGCAGATTTGCATGTAAAGGACAGGTTCCATGACTCAGACGGAGTTAAGAAGAGTGTCTAAGATAGCGGCATTGTGTCAGTGACAGTGACAACAGCTTGGAGGTGGTTGCTACACGATACCATCAGTGTGATTCTACCTTCCGATTCTCACACTCCCAGAGAGTCGGGTTGCGTGGTGTGTGTACGTTAACACAATGAAAAGGAATTACCTGAGAAATTGATAAGTTTCCACGAGCCATACACGCGGAAAAAAAGATAATCATTGACCCTTCTTTTTATGTTCACGTGATGTGTGATGGGCGTACGTTTAACAAAACGAGAAGTTGTTATCTGAGAAATTGATCGGTTTTCAACACGTATTTACCTCTATTTGTTGTTTAACGCCACACAAACAATATTCAATCTATAATTATGACGACGGCTTGTAAATAATCGAGTCTGGTCCAGACAATCCAGTGAAGAATATTGAGAGCAACTATCCACGCCGTCGGGGTAGGGGACACGCTATGACTCTTGTCACCCTCTGGCGTAAGCATAGGATGCTGGGAAGCTATTCTAACCGGAATCCCCATGGGGGCGTTATTCGCCGTGAAAAAACCCCTTAAGCACCACCCTTCTTTATTATGACGCAGACCGCCTCCGTGGTTTTGTGGAGACACGCCCGGAGAGCTGAAGGTCCGGAGTTCGATGCCCGGCCGCGTCATACCAAAAGACGTTAAAAGATGGTACTTGTTGTTACCCTGTCTGGCGCTCGGCACTAAGGGGCTAAAACAAGGACTGGTCGGCTCGGAGTCAGTATACTGTGTCTGAGTGGGGTATTCATGTTAAACTGCGGCATGGTATCTCAGTGAGCTAGCACTATAAATCGGCATCAGTTCGGACTAGTACAAGCAGCCACACACACACACATGTGCATGCACGTCGCTATATAAGAGCAATAATCTTGGACGCGACGTTAAACCCAATTTCACCTCACCTTATTATGACGCATCCCAACTTCCGTGTATCTTTTGGAAATATTTGTATACGAAATTGAAATAATTTAGATACATGTCATAGGTACAACGGATACCTTCTCGACACAGTTGTTACTAGATCACTGTACGTTCCTACAGATGCTGATGATACTGGGTCATATCGTGTGATGCGAAGAGTGAGTGAGTATGGTTTTACGCCGCTTTAGCAAGCTTCCAGCAATATCACGACTGGGAACACCCGAAATGTGCATCATACATTGTACCCTTATGGGGAATCAAACTCGGGTGTATAGCGTGACGAGTGAACGCCTCAACCACTAGGCTACCACACCACGCCTTATGCGAAGTAAAAGAGTAAGCAGTTAAATGGTAGTCAAATAACTTTACAAAATATGTTTTTAGAAAATATATTTCTGTTTTGGTATTTCAATCTGAGTGCGTGACTTTGTAAACAAATATAAATGTATATTATAATAGGATACGATTTTAGAAAATGACGAAAGAAAATATATATTGCTGCACTGTCGTCCAGGGATAAACAATTTTGGTATTTATGATCAATTTATTTAAAGACCCATAGATCTATCACTATTGGAACCCAGATACCATACCTCCCTGACGATATCCGTGGGAAAATCAATATAAATATTATTGAAGTACTCATGACATATGATTTGTTAATCATCATGACGATTTCCGGACATACTTGAAGAGAGAAACATCAACTGCTCGAATTCATTGTATCATGTATCTTTAGCGCACACTTTCACTCACTCACTCACTAACTCTAGCTGTGTTTGTTTGTGACCCCGCGGTTTGTAAATAATCGAGTCTGGACCAATAATCCAGTGATTGACATCATGAGCATCGATCCACGCAATTGGGATTCGATGGCATGCATCAACCAAGTCAGCGAGTCTGACCACCCAATCCCGTTAGTCGCCTCTTACGACAAGCATAGTTGCCTTTTACGACAAGCATGGGTTGCTGAAGACCAATTCTAACCCGTATCTTCACGGGTCAAACTCGAGCTATGAGAGATGTAGTTACATATACATGTTGTCAAAGTGAGATAGTCAGTTATAGTCAGCTATTGCTAAAGTGAAATATGTATGGGTCTCGCGACACTTACCTGGGGTCAAAATGAGCTACAATTAGTTTCAGCCGACTAGATACATACAATAGTTTACTGGATATTCATTGATTTGCTACCCGTTCATTAGGTATACGGTTTTACCTTAGGGGCAAAGAATGGACCGGTGCTGTTTTACACTGATTTATTAATAGCGCAATGCTGGGAAAACATTGCAAAGGTTTCATGAAAAGTCGGGTGCACGGGTGGCCCAGTCGTCTGAGGCGCCGCGATTCGCTGTGCAAAGTTGCGTCCCTTGGGCACACCAGAAACCTATGATTGTGGGTTCGAATCCCGGTTCGCCTCGATTATGTGTTTAGGTTTGTCAGCACCATGCCCATCCACGTGGGTTTCACCGAAGTAGTAAACGTCTGAGACCTGCATCACTTCGGACTTCGTGATATATCTGGAATACTGTTAAAAGCGGCCTTAACCCCAAATCACTCACTCACTCATGACAAGTCCCCACCCCCGGGGGTGTGGAATCCCAGGGGTGACTAGTCATTGCCTCACCACAAGTAAAAGCCAAAGCCAAAAGAGTCATTTTCACAAACTATGTTATCACCCGCACTAACATTATGAATAAATTGAATATCAATATCAAAAATAGTTTGGACTAAATGGTATCTATGTCGTGCTATTTTATACTGATTTATACTTCTTTCATTTAATGTTTTGTATGAACACAGTTGTTGAATGTTATTTTCCTTCTGAAACAAGATAAAGTTTAATGATAATGATAATGGTGGCGGCCTTCGTTTCCCAGGGCAACAAGTGACGTGGTTCATTATCATGTGTTTTTTGTCACCATTGCAGTACCGTTCACTGAACACACTAAAATCGTTGAGGAAAATCGTAAATTATCAACGATGTTTAGTGGCTGCTTCAGTTTGGGTTTATATAAAATATAGTGGGGAAATTAGAAACGAGTTAGATAAACTATGTGTGTAATTATGTAAACTATCCAAATCTATTAACACACCGTGTTCTATAGTCAAAGTTGTAAAAGTATAACAATAAAAAAAAGTATATTTTAAATGGAACGCTGGAGTAGCCTAGCGGTTAAAGTGTTTGCCTGTCACGCCACAGACCCGAGTTTAATTCCCCACATGGGGGAATGTGTGAAATATTTATTATATGTGTACCCCGTTGTGATAGGACTGAAAGGAGGCTGAAAGCGTTTTGACTCTCACGAACTCGCTAAGTGTAAGTGAACATCACTTAATGATGCTTTCGGATGGAAATTACTTCAAAACCATATCATGACAACACAGAACCACAATGATTTGCAAACAGTTCATCAGAAATATGATTTGTTATTTGTTTTCCGCCTTTAACCGAGTTTGAACCACGCGGTAAATTCCTCTATATCGGTAGTCCGACTCCCATCTGACAGCACAGCTATTCAACGGCTTCGTTCAGCCCGACCAATTAAGTCAATTCATCCGTATCAAAGGGTCATAGGTCAAAGTATAACCTGCATATGATTGACAGAACATTAAATCGGAACCTACCTTAAGCCGCCTCTCTGCCCCTCCTTCCACGGCGAGATCAAAGCGCTGTCACGTGACACGGGCGAAGCAGACGACATTCGTCCTGTCGCTTGCCGCCCCTCCAATCTTCGTCTGCTGGAGTCACTTGCTTGAGCGCCCGGTTGTCAGACTCAAATCGACTCGAGTTAATAAATGCAGTCGATAATATAAAAGTGTAAACAAATTTTCTAAGTGTTTCACGGGTCAAGGGAAGACTAAGAGTCAGGAATGTGGTGGAACAAAAAGCCTTCCTCTTTCGCCCGGAGCCGTCACAAGCCCTACCCGGAAAGGGCAGGCCAGGCAATGTGAGAAACGAAGTAATATGCATGCACAATGCCTCCACCATAAATTAAAGTCTCTCTATTTTCCTACTTGAAGGGAAACTCATCCCGTAAATCTCCAATCAACCATCCGTTTGTATAGTTACAAAGGGAGCAATTTTCGCGTCGAGAACAACAATCGAGGAATTGAATGTGTCTGACACGAGCTTTGCGCTAACAGCCGAGTCTTGTGGTAGAGCCCCTCACATGGTGTTCGACTATTTGCATAGTAAGATTATTGCAAATTTTATAATCCGACCCCTAGCCACAAAAGACAGCCTTGCAATTAGTGCATAAGTGGCATCACGGGAATTTGCCTTTATCTACGCTGTCGATTTTGCTTGGAAATTTTCAGAAATCATCAAAAGCCTCCGAAATACCGTTATCATCCCAACAATGAGCTGTCAATCTGGACCGGGCCCTCTTCAGCGAAGGACAATTGGCACATAGCCTCTACAATGAGAGTCTTTTGAAGCTGGAAGAAGGAGCCGAGGCCCTAACAATGCCGGTTGGAAATAAACCTCCTAAGATCGATCGTGCACAATCTTTCTTTTTCATTCTACATCTGAGGAAAAGTCTCTCAACCCAGTCGTCCCTTCATACACATATATTGAATTAGGAGAGAGGACAAGTTGTCATGGAGGTAATGTGTCATGGGCGTGCAGTGCTTTACTGTGGACGATGAGCTCATAAAACAACATAGGAGACCTCCCAGGACGGGTGATGTCATCGGCAGGATGGCAGGATGTGCTGTGGACCGGTGTAGGATGAAAGGTCCTGTTGGGAATAGGGAACAGTTCAACCTCCACCAGACGAACCTCATCAATGCGGAATGTTTACCTTGCGGGCGATGTTGGGCAAGGGAAATGATTACTACTGACGTTTTGATCTCAACTGGACAGATTATCGTGGCTCAACTTGTGATGTAATCAATGATTTTTGGAAGTGTATTAAGAGATATTTATTTGATCTTTTGAATATGACAAAGTCTGAGATTTTTAACTTGGGGTTAATATGACATGATTAATATTAAAATGGTACTAAACCCAGAGCACCTTGTTTCCAGGTCAAAGTCAAATATAGTTGTTGCATCTAAGCTCACACAGTTATGATATTGTCGGAGTCGTACAATGGACCTTTTAAGTGAGATTTCGTATGATTATGGGAAGCGTTTTGTCACTGGTATATCCATATGTAAGACAAGGCAATTCGAGGTAAGTCAGCCAATTGCTTTTGGATGCTGCTGTTTACAACATTTCTAAATTCTGTCAGACCGTAAGATCTAATATGGGATCATGCGTAGACTTGCACAAGTCTATTTGGAGATGATTGGTTTAAATCATAATCCCTAGATATATCATAAAAATAAGTTGTCTCTTTAAAAGACAGGCGTCCGCTAATCTACACTTGCCTATTGTAATGATACAATGACTTTACATCCATGGTCTTGTCATTCAGTACAGCCTGGAGCAAGGCTAGATCAGGTCAAGGTCAAGCAGGTTGTCGTGTGCACACCAGTCAGCTCCATCCGGGGACGATGCCACGCTAACTTCCAGTAAACCAGTTTGCAGCTTTGAGAAGCAGTTGTGAAACTGGAGTTATGTTCTGTCTCTTGTGACAATTATGTGAAACTGGAGTTATATTCTGTCTCTTGCGACAAACATGTGAAACTGGGGTTATATACTGTCTCTTGTGACAAACATGGGAAACTGGGGTTATGTACTGTGTCGTGTGACAAACATGTGAAACTGGGGTTATGTACTGTCTATCGTGACAAACATGGGAAACTGGGGTTATGTACTGTGTCGTGTGACAAACATGGGAAACTGGGGTTGAGCACTGTCTCTTTTGACAAACATGGGAAAATGGGGTTGTGCACTGTCTATCGTGACAAACATGGGAAACAGGGGTTGTGCACTGTCTCTTGTGACAAACATGTGAAACTGGGGTTGTGCACTGTCTATCGTGACAAACATGTGAGACTGGAGTTATGTACGGTCTCTTGTGACAAACATGTGAAAGTGGGGTTATATTCTGTTTCTTGTGAGAAACATTAAACATGGGTTATGTACTGTGTCGCGTGACAAACATGTGAAACTGGAGCTATATTCTGTCTCTTGTGACAAACACGTGAAACTGAGGGTATGTACTGTCTGCTGTGACAAACATGCGAAACTGGAGTTATATTCTGTCTCTTGTGACAAACATGTGAAACTGGGATTATGAACTGTCTATTGTGACAAATATGTGAAACTTGGGTTATGTACTGTCTCTTGTGACAAACATGTGAAACTGGGGTGTGTATTGTCTCTTGGGACAAACACGTGAAGCTGGAGGTCTGCAGTGTCTCTTATGACAAACATGTGGAACTTGGGTTATGTACTGTCTCTTGTGTCAAACATGTGAAACTGGGGTTATATTCTGTCTCTTATGACAAACATGTGAAACCGTAGTTATATTCTGTCTCTTGTGACAAACGTGTGAAACTGGAGTTATATTCTGTCTCTTGTGACACTCATGTGAAACATGGGTTATGTACTGTCTCTTGTAACAAACATGGGAAACATGGGTTATGTACTGTCTATTTTGACAAATATGTGAAACTTGGGTTATGTACTCTCTCTTGTGACAAACATGTGAAACTGGGGTGTGTATTGTCTCTTGTGACAAACACGTGAAGCTGGAGGTCTGCAGTGTCTCTTGTGACAAACCAGTGAAACTGGAGTTATATTCTGTCTCTTGTGACAATCATGTGAAACATGGGTTATGTACTGTGTCTTGTGACCAACATGTAAAACTGAGGGTGTGTACTGTCTGTTGTGACAAACACGTGAAGCAGGGATTATGTACTGTCTCTTGTGACAAACATGTGAAAGTGGGGTTATATTCTGTTTCTTGTGAGAAATGTGAAACATGGGTTATGTACTATGTCGCGTGACAAACATGTGAAACTGGAGCTATATTCTGTCTCTTGTGACAAACACATGAAACTGAGGGTATGTACTGTCTGCTGTGACAAACATGCGAAACTGGAGTTATACTCTGTCTCTTGTGACAAACGTGAAACATGGGTTATGTACTGTCTGTTGTGACAAACATGTGAAGCAGGGATTATGTACTGTCTGTTGTGATCATCATGTGAAACTGGAGTTATGTACTGTCTCTTGTGACAATCATGTGAAACTGGAGGTCTGCAGTGTCTCTTGTGACAAACATGTGAAACTGGGGTTATGTACCGTCTGTTATGACAAACATGTGGAACTGGAGTTATGTACTGTCTCTTGTAACAAACATGTGAAACCGAGGGTATATACTCTCTGTTGTGACAAACATGTGAAACTGGAGTTATGTTCTGTCTCCTGTGACAAAGACGTGAAACTGAGGGTATGCACTGTCTCTTGTGACAAACATGTGAAACCGAGGGTATGTACTGACTGTTGTGACAAACATGTGAAACTGGAGTTATGTTCTGTATCTTGTGACAAAGACGTGAAACTCAGGGTATGTTCTGTCTGTTGTGACAAACATGTGAAACTGGAGTTATATTCTGTCTCTTGTGACAAACATGTGAACCTGGGGTTATATTCTGTCTATTGTGACAAAGACGTGAAACTGAGGGTATGTACTGTCTCTTGAGACAAACATGTGAAAGTGGGGTTATATTCTGTCTCTTGTGACAAACGTGAAACATGGGTTATGAACTGTGTCGTGTGACAAACATGTGACGCTGGAGTTATGTTCTGTCTCTTGTGACAAAGATGTGAAACTGAGGGTATGTACTGTCTGTTGTGATAAACATGGGAAATAGGGGTTATATTCTGTCTCTTGTGACAAACATGTGAAACTGGGGTTATATTCTGTCTCTTGTGACAAACGTGAAACATGGATTATGTACTGTGTCGTGTGACAAATATGTGAAACTGGAGTTATACTCTGTCTCTTGTGACAAACGTGAAACATGGGTTATGTACTGTCTGTTGTGACAAACATGTGAAGCAGGGATTATGTACTGTCTGTTGTGATCATCATGTGAAACTGGAGTTATGTACTGTCTCTTGTGACCATCATGTGAAACTGGAGGTCTGCAGTGTCTCTTGTGACAAACATATGAAACTGGGGTTATATTCTGTCTCTTGTGACAAAGACGTGAAACTGAGGGTATGTACTATCTGTTGTGACAAACATGTGAAACTGGAGTTATATTCTGTCTCTTGTGACAAACATGTGAAACTGGAGTTATGTACTGTCTCTTGTGACAAACATGTGATACGGGGGTTGTGTACTGTCAGTTGTGACAAACATGTGAAACTGAAACTATTCATATGTTCTGTCGCTTAAGACGCGTATGGTGTATTGCCAAACTGTTCTACTTTTTGCGACAAACATGCGGTACTGTCTGTTGTGACAAACATGTGAAGCAGGGATTATGTACTGTCTCTTGTGATCATCATGTGAAACTGGAGTTATGTACTGTCTCTTGTGACCATCATGTGAAACTGGAGGTCTGCAGTGTCTCTTGTGACAAACATATGAAACTGGGGTTATATTCTGTCTCTTGTGGCAAAGACGTGAAACTGAGGGTATGTACTGTCTCTTGTGACAAACATGTGAAACTGGAGTTATATTCTGTCTCTTGTGACAAACATGGGAAACTGGGGTTGTGCACTGTCTATCGTGACAAACATGTGAAACTGGAGTTATGTACTGTCTCGCGTGACAAACATGTGAAACTGGGGTTATGTACTGTCTCTTGTGACAAACATGTGAAACTGGGGTGTGTATTGTCTCTTGTGACAAACACGTGAAGCTGGAGGTCTGCAGTGTCTCTTGTGACAAACATGTGGAACTTTGGTTATGTACTGTCTATTGTGACAAACATGTGAAACTGGGGTGTGTATTGTCTCTTGTGACAAATACGTGTAGCTGGAAGTCAGCAGTGTCTCTTGTGTCAAACATGTGAAACTGGGGTTATATTCTGTGTCTTGTTACAAACATGTGAAACTGGAGTTATATTCTGTCTCTTGTGACAAACATGTGAAACTGGGGTTATATTCTGTCTCTTATGACAAACGTGTGAAACTTGGATTATGAACTGTCTATTGTGACAAATATGTGAAACTTGGGTTATGTACTGTCTCTTGTGACAAACATGTGAAACTGGGGTGTGTATTGTCTCTTGGGACAAACACGTGAAGCTTGAGTTCTGCAGTGTCTCTTATGACAAACATGTGGAACTTGGGTTATGTACTGTCTCTTGTGTCAAACATGTGAAACTGGGGTTATATTCTGTCTCTTATGACAAACATGTGAAACCGTAGTTATATTCTGTCTCTTATGACAAACGTGTGAAACATGGGTTATGTACTGTGTCTTGTGACAAACATGTGAAACTAGAGTTATGTACTGTCTCTTGTGACAAACATGGGAAACTGGGGTTATGTACTGTCTATTTTGACAAATATGTGAAACTTGGGTTATGTACTCACTCTTGTGACAAACATGTGAAACTGGGGTGTGTATTGTCTCTTGTGACAAACACGTGAAGCTGGAGGTCTGCAGTGTCTCTTGTGACAAACCAGTGAAACTGGAGTTATATTCTGTCTCTTGTGACAATCATGTGAAACATCGGTTATGTACTGTGTCTTGTGACCAACATGTGAAACTGAGGGTGTGTACTGTCTGTTGTGACAAACATGTGAAGCAGGGATTATGTACTGTCTGTTGTGATCATCATGTAAAACTGGAATAATGTACTGTCTCTTGTGACAAACATGTGAAACTGGAAATATGAACTGTCTATCGTGATAAACATGTGAAACTGGAGTTATGTACTGTCTCTGGCGACAAACATATGAAACTGGGGTTATGTACTGTCTATTGTGACAAGTACGTGAAACTTGGGTTATGTACTGTCTCTTGTGACAAACATGTGAAACTGGGGTGTGTATTGTCTCTTGTGACAAACACGTGAAACTGGGGTGTGTATTGGCTCTTGTGACAAACACGTGAAGCTGAAGGTCTGCAGTGTCTCTTATGACAAACATGTGGAACTTGGGTTATGTACTGTCTCTTGTGTCAAACATGTGAAACTGGGGTTATATTCTGTCTCTTATGACAAACATGTGAAACTGGAGTTATATTCTGTGTCTTGTTACAAACATGTGAAACTGGAGTTATATTCTGTCTCTTGTGACAATCATGTGAAACATGGGTTATGTACTGTGTCTTGTGACCAACATGTAAAACTGAGGGTGTGTAATGTCTGTTGTGACAAACACGTGAAGCAGGGATTATGTACTGTCTCTTGTGGGGGTTATATTCTGTCTCTCGTGACAAAGACGTGAAACTGAGGGTATGTACTGTCTCTTGTGACAAACATGTGAAACTGGAGTTATGTACTGTCTGTTGTGACAAACATGTGAAACTGGAGTTATGTACTGTCTCTTGTGACAAACATGTGAAACTGGGGTTGTGTACTGTCAGTTGTGACAAACATGTGAAACTGAGACTATTCATATGTTCTGTCGCTTAAGACGCGTATGGTGTATTGCAAAACTGTTCTACTTTTTGCGACAAACATGCGGTACTTGGTTCGTCTCCCTTCCAAACGATGCATGGACTACTTTGGAATCGAGTAATGGCTTTTACGACAAACAGGAGTGGCTGGGACTAATGCAAATGCAGGTGTTATTGACGTGTTTCCTCCCCATGGCCTGAGGCCAGTGTCTGTTCCGGGATATGACTCCATCCTCCATGGTATCTAACGATTCCGAATGAGTTCACTCATGCACGAACAAGATCAATTCAGCTGAAGTCAACAATCTGGGAATGCTTAGCATGGGGATATTTTTGTCACATACACGCCTCAAACGTAGTGAGTGAGTGAGTATGGCTTCACACCGCTTTTACCAGAATTCCAGCAATATCACGGCGGGGACACCATAAAGGGGCTTCACACATTGTACCCATATCGGGAATCGAACCCGGGTCTTCGGCGTGACGATCGAACGCTTCAACCACTAGGCTACCCGACCGCCCCATTCAACTGGTGAGTGAGCGTGTAATGAAGGAAAAAGCTCAGAGTCAGTTAGTTAACGAGAACGATAAGTGTGAGTGATTGAGTGAGAAAATGTGAGTGCGTAGGTAAGTCACTGAACGAGTGAGTGAGTTAGTGAATGATTAATTAGTGAAACGGAGCGAGTCGGCCATCGCGGTGCATGAGAGTCAGTCAGCCAGTTGAACAACTAAAGAGGGGAAAAGTGATCAAGTGAGTGAGTTAGTTAATAACAAGGAGTGAAAGTGACAGTGATCTGGTAAGTGAATGAGAGAGGGAGAGAGAGAGAGAAAGAGAGAGAGAGAGAGAAAGAGAGAGAATGCGAGTGAGTGAGAGTGTGAGATTAAGAGAATAAATCAGCGAAAGTGAGAGAGAAATGAGAGAGTGAATGAGAGTAAGAGATAACGAATCAGAGAGAAAAGGTGAGAGCTAAATAATAATAATAATAATAATAATAATAATAATAATAATGTATCTGACATACGATGAATTAACATGAACAATATGTTAGATAGACGTGTCCTTTGTAATCCCCGGAGAGGCAGAACCTAACAGAATGTTTTTCACCACCAACATCTATCATTTCGGAAAGGGGGGATCGGCCTTAAGGAGAAGGTTTGATGCCAATTTTGTTTAAGTGGCCCATGCTGACACAGCTAACTGATGCACCTGTGTCAACAAGACCTGTACATCGTTAAACAGTGATACAACATTCGACTCTTATGGCGTTAGTATGGTTACACTGCATGGATGTAATATATTGAGCGTTCCTTCTTATCATCGACTGAACGTGGAAGGGAGACAACTCGTTTGAATGAGTTAGCCTTGCTTGAACCATCACGATGACGTCACGCTATCGTTCTTGCAGTTGATTCTGGGCCAGGAGTTCACTGGCCATTCTGAACCTGTATTTTTAACAAGTAAAGCTATAAGCCATTACGCAAAATTATAGATAAATTATACATATTACATGACATGTATTACACTATAACATCTGTCAGAGAAATCACTGTTGATTCCGAATGGGTGTGAGTAAAATTTCAAGGACATTTCCCTCAAAATTCATTTGATTTGGTAGCGAGTTCAGAATCATTCACGTAATAATTTCTTACACATCGGCTAGAATACAAGGAATGATATATTTCTCAAGAACGCTTCAATACCGGAGTAGTTGTAAACTGAGAGGGGTGTTTGAAAGTAAAAACGTCATACGATTACATTATGGAACTCAGGTTCCAAATCTAAAGTTATAATACATACAACATAGGATAACACCATAGATGACGTACAACATAGGATAACACCATAGATGACGTACAGCATAGGATAACACAACAGATGACGTACAACATAGGATAACACAATAGATGACGTACAACATAGGATAACACAACAGATGACGTACAACATAGGATAACACAATAGATGACGTACAACATAGGATAACACAATAGATGACGTACAACATAGGATAACACAATATATGACGTACAACATAGGATAACACAATAGATGACGTCATGGAAGGTTTCAATTTGGGTTTAAAATATGATGTCAAGTTGTATGTTGCTAACTCTCTCTCAAGTACATATAATCTCACTTTATCATTATAACTGAAATACTGTTGAAAGCGACATTAAATCCAACCATTCATTCACGTATTCACTTTAAATACGTCGTGTCCTGTGTTTCAAGCAGATGCTATATTAAACCTAACTGACGCGTATTTACAACTAATAACGAAGAATAATAGTAGCATATTTTATTCATATGTATAACTGACTGAATGATAACCGATCTGATTGATATAACAACAGAACACCTCTAAAACCCAATAATGACATCTACGACAACATCACATTATCATAATGATTGAATATTCCGTTTTTTACCATTAAGTTTTTCTGTTTATGAATCGGGGGCACGGGTGGCCCAGTCGTCCAAGGCGCCGCGATTCGCTGTGCAGAGTTGCGTCCCTTGGGCACGATAGAAACCTATGACTTTGGGTTCGAATCCCGGTTCGCCACGATTATGTTCCCAGGTTTGTCAGCACCATACCCTCGTGGGTTTCACCGAAGTGGTAAACGTCTGAGACCTCATCACTTCGGGCTTTCCTCCCACATTAAGCTGACACGCCATGATATAACTGGAATACTGTTAAAAGCGGCGTTGAACCCAACTCACTCACTCACTGTTTATGAATCAAGTTGAACCAAGCTCCTTACAGCGATAGCCCGTTCGCGGAGCTCTCTATATAATCGCTGCCACCTGTCAAAACTCCCCACTGTGACAGGTGGCCACAACCATGCTTGGAGTTGAACTCGCAACCGACGGACCGTTATGTTTATAAACAAGTGAAGACTGTTGCAACGCCGAACACACTTAACCCTGCTAAATTACTTTCTCCGTTTGTCAATTTGAATTTCTACTTCATTAAATCTATCATGTCATTGATATAGTAAGAATGTAAGGGAGAAGTTGGTTGATTTTCCGTTAGTCTGCAATCTCGAACCAATCTGATTATTAAAAAACCAAGGTAAATTCATCTGGAAAACATGGTCAGTCGTAAACCTTTTCAAAATGAAATATGATGGCATTCCCCAAAACATAAACAAAAGTATTAACGTTACTACATTTGGGGTTAGAGGGCAAATTTCAAGATTCTTGTAATGGCCGCACCCACACTGGTGGCAGCGATGTTACCGAGAGTGTAACGAAGGTGTCACGCGCTGGGAAGGAGCTTGAAGTTGAACGATGGAAGGGAGACAACTCAGGAACTGTTACGGACTTATTCTTCCACAGGACGAGTGATATTGATTATTACCATGAACAGTCGCCCAACGAAGGGGTTGGCTCTGTCACTGCTCTTCTGAAAAGGAAAACCTATGAAGCACATTGAAAAGTCTCGTATACATGTCATTATTGTCAAGATGTGTAGCGTTCATCAACACGGTAATACTGTGAAAAAATATGTTTAACACCAAAACCCATATGATAAAGAGATCAAGTTTTTAAACTGTAACACTGAATACTCATAATTAGCAGTCAAATGGCTCAGGAAAAACCGTACTTCTTAGAATCATGACCACAACCAGAGTAGGAAATTAATCTAGAAAAAACTAGTAGTCCGAATGACAATGTGATGACAAATAATAACAGTAGTTATGATAATAATCATAATCATAATCATAATAATAGGTCAATGTGTGATTTGGCATCAAAATGTCAACATGAAATGTAGAACATGCGATGAATTTCATGAAACTGTCCAATACATTGTCAGCTTTGGCACAAACACAAGATCGATTGGCTCGATCATTTTATTACCGTAGTCGCCATGCTCGTGGTTTTGCCACAGAGGTCCACCCAGTGTACGACCCGGAATATGTAGAGGGCGTCATGGAAAATGATAAACACAAAATTCTTTGGAACAGGTCCATAAACAGACCTATCAGGCCAGCAAACCTGATCTTGTCCTTTTTGATAAATCCAATGAAATCATTAAGTTTTCTGTCTCTTTTGACACTAGTTTTATTGACAAAATTTAGGGCCTCGCTTTTGAAATGTCACGCTTGCATCCTAAGTACCAAGTTGTCCGACTCTTCATTGTTCTCGGTGCCTTAGGTTTGGTACCTCCGTGTCTGTTGACTGACATTGGGAAAGTAGCCGAGTTTGGTGCCAGGAATACAGCAATCTGGGTAATGCAGAAGGCTGCAGTGTTGGGGAGTCTTCACATCTCCGAAAATGTCTTGGTGGGTTTGACTAGGCAGCGCTTCCTGGGAGAAGTCCCATTCGCTGTTTAATGTGCACATTTGTATTATACGCATGTAGGATACTTCCATGCGTAATTCATTCTCAAAGCTCACAGAATGGTGGGGATAATATAAAGTTCAGCAGTAAAAGCACGATTATAGAACTATGGATTAGATGTAGCTTTGGGGAGATGCATTTTGAGTTTGGCTCTGGACATTGAAGTGTTCCATGTTGTTGCTTCTGTGGAGGCAAATACATCTGACCAACACGAACCGTCTTGACTTCAGTGGTTTGGAAAAGGTGTTTGTTGTCTGATCGGAGTGACTTGGTCGGACTGAAGCGTTCAAGCATGTCGTACGGAAAGGCGGATGTAACTCCAGATAAGCCTTTATATGCGAAAGAAATCATCTTGAACGTAATTCTTTCTTCTGCTGGGAGCCAGTGAAGTTCTCCTAGCACTGGCGTGAGGTGGTCATATTTCTTAGAATGGGTAAAACTTCTCCCTGAGATGTGTAGCAGCCATAAAATTTCCAAATTCCGTGATGGGATTCGAACCATGGACCTTCGAATCAGAGATCGGACATGACCAAAGAGGTTAACCCCGTCAGCAAGCTGATAAGGTAAGGATGTCATCTCGTCAGCTTGCTGACGTTGTTAACCTCTGAAATATTGTGGCCGCTACAGATGTATCATGGATAAGTCTGCCAGCAGACTGATACAATATTCTAGTCTGGACATTACCAGGGATAACACCAATATTAATGAGGATTGTTTTGTGAGATATTTACGGATGTTACCGATGTTTCTGAAGAAGAGGAAGCTGAGTTTGGTAACCTTAGTAATGTGGTCATCCAGAGAGGGCTCTTCATCATGGATAACGCCGACATCCCTGACTATAGAGGACATTGGATGTTGGCATGACTATTTCATAGTGCGGGCATTTCAGGAATATAAATGACAAATTATGAGTACAAAAACCCAAAGCTACAGATTGGGAATGTCTGAGAGGATTTATTGTATCGAGGGCTGCCATAGGTCGTGTCAGAATCCTATGATCGTGGGATCTAATAACAGCATTCCCCTTGATGAACATCCGCCATACCCATGCTCGTGGGTTCAACGAAGGGGAATCATATAACACTAGCTGGCTAACCTCATACCTTCTTGTTAGTATTTGATATAAGCAATGTTATAGTCCGTGAACAATCATCCTGGCACCCAGTTTTTAACAATTAGTTTCTGGAAAACAAACAGTCACGAAAGTTGCATTACTCTTTCACTTAACTCAAATTACAAGTTTTGTAATATTTCATGTACGACAAATAATGTTTTCTTCATTTTTATGTATTCTTTTGACCGTCGACGTGACCTTGTAGTGGGGTTGGGGTTGGGGTTGGGGTTGGGGTTGGGATGGGTTTTGGGTGTATAACAGGCGGTTTAACCTCTCACAACAATGACATAAAGTGTATGAAACACGCTTGCTGAATGCACCACCTACACCACCAGCTGGCTATACCAGCAGTACTGGAACAGGAGAGAAATCGTGTGTGACGTGGAAACACCTTGTCAAAGGATGTTTATGATATTATTCGTAAGGTGTATTGAGATTTTTAAACGGGAATCATAAAGAAAATCACACTCTTCGTTCTTTTATTTGTTGAGCACATTGGATACAGATCTCTCACGACTTTTATTCGGACATGAAATAAAACAAAACTTGTATTTATAGTCAACGATTAAGTTTCGATAGTAACCAACTTTCGTCGCGTGGATGTATGTTTTAATGGAAATAAATTTGAAAAACCGTTTTGCGAAAAGATTCTCCCCCCTCCGCCAATTGACAAATAGGCTCAGGATTACACACGCACGCACTCAGGCACTCACTCACTCACAAACGCACGCTCGGGCGGACGCATGCACACACATAAACGCACACACTATACACATTCTTTTCCACGGGTCTTAATAGTGGCGCTAAACCAAACTCATCGATACGTATCCGTCAGACCTCTCACCTCCATAGAGAGTTTCCATCCCGAACCAGCGACAATGTTCTCGTGGTGCTTTTCAGGGGAGGTAACTCCAATCAACACGGCTGGTACAATATCCTTCTGCAGCAACCAGCGTAGCGCGACTTGACTCACTTATTTTTCAGAACAAAAAACGGAAACATGGAAATTATTTTTGAATTCATTTTCACCAGATGTTTCGATGATGATTGTCAAAAGCTGCTGCACTTCGATATTTTAAAGCAATATTCAAAAACGGAATTCACGTCTCGCAACATACTCAAAATATCATTGATACAATAACACTGGCTTTTATATATGGTTAATTGTTCCGTATATTTATCCCATTGATAACAGGAGATTCAGGCATGTATGTCTGTTTGTTGTTTGTGCCGCACTATTTCAACTTTATTAAGATATTAAGTCAGTCTATAAATCATCGAGTCCAGACCAGACAATCCAGTTGTTGTTCTCATCGAGCTTCGCCGTCAGACTTCGATGACATGCCAACGTGCGACCAGGTCACCGAGTCTGGCCACAATATCATTAAGTCGCCTCTTACGACCAACTTATGTGACCTATTCTACCTCGGAATCCCCACAAATGCATGTGAGGTGAGGTGAAATTGGCACCCAGTTTTTAACAATTAGTTTCTGGAAAACACACAGTCACGAAAGTTGGTTATTATCGAACAATACTCTTTCACTTAACTCAAGTTACCAGTTTTGTAATATTTCATGTACGACAAATAATGTTTTCTTCATTTTTATGTATTTTTCTGACCGTCGACGTGACCTTGTAGTGGGGTTGGGGTTGGGGTTGGGATGGGTTTTGTGTAAGTAACAGGCGGTTTACCCTCTCACAACAATGACATAAAGTGTATGAAACACGCTTGCTGCATCCATGACCCCAGGTCCACCTACACCTCTGGCTATACCAACACTATCGGAACAGGAGAGAAATCGTGTGTGACGTGGAAACACCTTGTCAAAGGATGTTTATGATATTATTCGTAAGGTGTATTGAGATTTTCAAACGGGAATCATAAGGAAAATCACACTCCATGTTCTTTTATTTGTTGAGTACATTGCATACAACAAGATCAGATCTCTCACGACTTTTATTCGGACATGAAATAATACAAAACTTGTATTTATAGTCAACGATTATTTTTCGATAGTAACCAACTTTCGTCGCGTAGATGTATGTTTTAATGGAAATAAATTTGAAAAACCGTTTGGCGAAAAGATTCTTCCCCCTCCGCCAATTGACAAATAGGCTCAGGATTACACACGCACGCACTCAGGCACTCACTCACTCACAAACGCACGCTCGGGCGGACGCATGTACACACATAAACGCACACACTATACAAATTCTTCATAGTGGCGCTAAACCAAAATCATCGACACGTATCCGTCAGACCTCTCACCTCCATAGAGAGTTTCCATCCCGAACCAGCGACAATGTTCTCGTGGTGCTTTTCAGGGGAGGTAACTCCAATCAACACGGCTGGTACAATATCCTTCTGCAGCAACCAGCGTAGCGCAACTTGACTCACTTATTTTTCAGAACAAAAAACGGAAACATGGAAATTATTTTTGAATTCATTTCCACCAGATGTTTCGATGATGATTGTCAAAAGCTGCTGCACTTCGATATTTTAAAGCAATATTCAAAAACGGAATTCACGTCTCGCAACATACTCAAAATATCATTGACACAATAACACTGGCTTTTATATATGGTTAATTGTTCCGTATATTTATCCCACTGATAACAGGAGATTCAGGTATGTATGTCTGTTTGTTGTTTGTGCCGCACTATTTCAACTATATTAAGATATTAAGTCAGTCTATAAATTATCGAGTCAAGACAATCCAGTTGTTGTTGTTCTCATCGATTCACGCCGTCAGGCTTCGATTACACGCTAACGACCAGGTCACCGAGTCTGGCCACACGATCACTAAGTCGCCCCTTACGACCAGGTCACCGAGTCTAGCCACACTATCACTAAGTCGCCCCTTACGACCAGGTCACCGAGTCTAGCCACACTATCACTAAGTCGCCCCTTACGACCAGGTCACCGAGTCTAGCCACACTATCAGTAAGTCGCCTCTTACGACCAGGTCACCGAATCTAGCCACACGATCACTAAGTCGCCTCTAACGACCAGGTCACCGAATCTAGCCACACCATCAGTAAGTCGCCCCTTACGACCAGGTCACCGAATCTAGCCACACGATCACTAAGTCGCCCCTTTGACCAGGTCACCGAATCTAGCCACACTATCAGTACGTCGCCCCTTACGACCAGGTCACCGAATCTAGCCACACTATCACTAAGTCGCCCCTTACGACCAGGTCACCGAATCTAGCCACACTATCAGTAAGTCGCCCCTTACGACCAGGTCACCGAGTCTAGCCACACTATCACTAAGTCGCCTCTTACGACCAGGTCACCGAATCTAGCCACACTATCAGTAAGTCGCCTCTTACGACCAGGTCACCGAGTCTAGCCACACGATCACTAAGTCGCCCCTTACGACCAGGTCACCGAATCTAGCCATACTATCAGTAAGTCGCCTCTTACGACCAGGTCACCGAATCTAGCCACACGATCACTAAGTCGCCCCTTACGACCAGGTCACCGAGTCTAGCCACACTATCAGTAAGTCGCCTCTTACGACCAGGTCACCGAATCTAGCCACACGATCACTAAGTCGCCTCTTACGACCAGGTCACCGAATCTAGCCACACCATCAGTAAGTCGCCCCTTACGACCAGGTCACTGAATCTAGCCACACGATCACTAAGTCGCCCCTTACGACCAGGTCACCGAATCTAGCCACACGATCACTAAGTCGCCCCTTTGACCAGGTCACCGAATCTAGCCACACTATCAGTACGTCGCCCCTTACGACCAGGTCACCGAATCTAGCCACACTATCACTAAGTCGCCCCTTACGACCAGGTCACCGAATCTAGCCACACTATCAGTAAGTCGCCCCTTACGACCAGGTCACCGAGTCTAGCCACACTATCACTAAGTCGCCCCTAACGACCAGGTCACCGAATTTAGCCACACTATCAGTAAGTCGCCTCTTACGACCAGGTCACCGAGTCTAGCCACACGATCACTAAGTCGCCCCTTACGACCAGGTCACCGAATCTAGCCACACTATCAGTAAGTCGACTCTTACGACCAGGTCACCGAATCTAGCCACACTATCAGTAAGTCGCCTCTTACGACCAGGTCACCGAATCTAGCCACACGATCACTAAGTCGCCCCTTACGACCAGGTCACCGAATCTTGCCATACTATCAGTCAGTCGCCTCTTACGACCAGGTCACCGAATCTAGCCACACTATCAGTAAGTCGCCCCTTACGACCAGGTCACCGAGTCTAGCCACACTATCAGTAAGTCGCCTCTTACGACCAGCTTATGGGACCTAATTCTACCCCGGGGGGTAGCGATTTAGAATCATTCACGTAATAATTTCTTACACATCGGCTAGAATACAAGGAATGATATATTTCTCAAGAACGCTTCAATACCGGAGTAGTTGTAAACTGAGAGGGGTGTTTGAAAGTAACGTCATACGATTACATTAGGAACTCAGAGGTTCCAAATCTAAAGTTATAATACATACAACATAGGATAACACAATAGATGACGTCATGGAAGGTTTCAATTTGGGTTAAATATATGTTGTCAAGTTGTATGTTGATAACTCTCTCTCAAGTACATATAATCTCAGTTTATCATTATAACTGAAATACTGTTGAAAGCCATATTAAATCCAACCATTCATTCACGTATTCACTTTAAATACGTCGTGTCCTGTGTTTCAAGCAGATGCTATTAAACTAAAGGTGAGGTGAAATTGGGTTTAACGTCGCGTCCAATATTAAACTAAACTGACGCCTATTTACAACTAATAACGAAGAATAATAGTAGCATATTTTATTCATATGTATTACTGACTGAATGATAACCGATCTGATTGATATAACAACAGAACACCTCTAAAACCCAATAATGACATCTACGACAACATCACATTATCATAGTGATTGAATTTTCCGTTTTTTACCATTAAGTTATTCTGTTCATGAATCGGGGGCACGGGTGGCCCAGTCGTCAAAGGCGCCGCGATTCGCTGTGCAGAGTTGCGTCCCTTGGGCACGCCAGAAACCTGTGACTTTGGGTTCGAATCCCGGTTCGCCCCGTTTATGTTTCCAGGTTTGTCAGCACCATACCCGTGCTCGTGGGTTTCACCGAAGTGGTAAACGTCTGAGACCTCATCACTTCGGACTTTCCTTCCACATGAAGCTGACACGCCATGATATAACTGGAATACTGTTAAAAGCGGCGTTGAACCCAACTCACTCACTCACTGTTTATGAATCAAGTTGAACCAAGCTCCTCACAGCGATAGCCCGTTCGCGGAGCTCTCTATACAATCGCTGCCACCTGTCAAAACTCCCCACTGTGATAGGTGGCCACAACCATGCTTAGAGTTGTTCTCGCAACCGACGGACCGTTATGTTTATAAACAAGTGACGACTGTCGCGACGCCGAACACACTTAACCCTGCTAAATTACTTTCTCCGTTTGTCAATTTGAATTTCTACTTCATTAAATCTATCATGTCATTGATATAGTAAGAATGTAAGGGAGAAGTTGGTTGATTTTCCGTTAGTCTGCAATCTCGAACCAATCTGATTATTAAAAAAACAAAGTAAATTCATCTGGAAAACATGGTCAGTTGTAAACCTTTTCAAAATGAAATATGATGGCATTCCCCAAAACATAAACAAAAGTATTAACGTTACTACATTTGGGGTTAGAGGGCAAATTTCAAGATTCTTGTAATGGCCGCACCCACACTGGTGGCAGCGATGTTACCGAGAATGTAACGAAGGTGTCACGCGCTGGGAAGGAGCTTGAAGTTAAACGATGGAAGGGAGACAACTCAGGAACTGTTAAGGACCTATTCCTCCACAAGACCAGTGATATTGATTATTACCATGAACAGTCGTCCAACGAAGGGGTTGGCTCTGTTACTGTTCTTCTGAAAAGGAAACCTATGAAGCATGTTGAAAAGTCTCGTATACATGTTATTATTGTCAAGATGTGTAGCGTTCATCAACACGGTAATAATGTGCAAAAATATGTTTAACACCAAAACCCATATGATTAAGAGATCAAGTTTTTAAACTGTACTACTGAATACTCATATTTAGCAGTCAAATGGCTCAGGAAAAACCGTATTTCTTAGAATCATGACCACAACCAGAGTAGGAAATTAATCTAGAAAAAACTAGTAGTCCGAATGACAATGTGATGACAAATAATAACAGTAGTTATGATAATAATCATAATCATAATAATAGGTCAATGTGTGATTTGGCATCAAAATGTCAACATGAAATGTAGAACATGCGATGAATTTCATGAAACTGTCCAATACATTGTCAGTGGATGCCCAACTTTGGCACAAACACAAGATCGATTGGCTCGATCATTTTATTACCGTAATCGCCATGCTCGTGGTTTTGCCACAGAGGTCCACCCAGTGTACGACCCGGAATATGTAGAGGGCGTCATGGAAAAAGTTTAAATACAAAATTCTTTGGAACAGGTCCATAAACAGACCTATCAGGCCAACAAACCTGATCTTGTCCTGTTTGATAAATCCAATGAAATCATTAAGTTTTCTGTCCCTTTTGACACTCATTTTATTGACAAGATTTGGGGCCTCGCTTTTGAAATGTCACGCTTGCATCCTAAGTACCAAGTTGTCCGACTCTATATTGTTCTCGGTGCCTTAGGTTTGGTACCTCCGTGTCTGTTGACTGACATTGGGAAAGTAGCCGAGTTTGGTGCCAGGAATACAGCAATCTGGGTAATGCAGAAGGCTGCAGTGTTGGGGAGTCTTCACATCTCCGAAAATGTCTTGGTGGGTTTGACTAGGCAGCGCTTCCTGGGAGAAGTCCCATTCGCTGTCTGGGCTGCGTGTAGAGGGGGCAAGGGCCCTGAGCTGATGATGAGCCTAACCAGCCTGGCTGTGCCAGGCTCACTCAAACCCTCTTTGCTGCATTTAAAATTGTTTAATGTGTACATAATAATTATACGCATGTAGGATACTTCCATGCGTAATTCATACTCAAAGCTCACAGCTCATTAGTCGCCTTTTACGGCAAGCATGGGTTGCTGAAGACCTATTCTCTCCCGGGATCTTCACGGGTCTATCGGAACAGGAGAGAAATCGTGTGTAACGTGGAAACACCTTGCAAAGGATGTTTATGATATTATTCGTAAGGTGTATTGAGATTTTTAAACGGGAATCATAAAGAAAATCACACTCCATGTTCTTTTATTTGTTGAGTACATTGCATACAACTAGATCAGGGTCCTCTTGCGCAAAGCGATCTTAGCGCTACAATTATTGTAAATCCTTAAGATAACGATCTTAGGCTTAGGCTACAATTGTCATCCACTTGCACAAAGCGATTGTTGGCTAAGATCATTGTAAGCTACAATCGAAACTTACAATTGGCTCGGACCAATCTTAAGTAGCTAAGATCGTTGTAGTCCCTGAATAAACTTGACAAAATGGCGTGCAAGGCTTGGTCTGTTTCACATAAATAATCTGCTTTACGTTCCAACATTGCCTCTTTACCTTGTTAAACTTTATAAATCGAATCGACACTTTAACAACATGAAGAACGCACCACAGTTTTAACGTCATAAATATCGTTAATTACCATAGTTAAACACGTAACTATCGAGTCGATAGCTAAAAGGAATACTCTCATCCGACTCAATACTGAAAGAAATGTGGAACAACATACCTTTTCGCTAAACAAGGGAAGGATAAAAACCTAAGTCGTCCCGCAAGCGATTTGTAACGTCAGTGACCTTTTTGATAAATCAAGGGCAGCTAATCTTAGTTTATACTCTAGATGGGTGTGGTTTCCCTTTGTATAAGCCCATAGAGTACAATCTACCTTACCCAGTGTATCAATGTTGTTGAATCGCTGAGCTCCCCCTATATTTCTTTTGGGTCACATTTGTGTGAGTTATTTTGTCTTTAGTTTATCATTAAATTACCGGTAATCTACAAATAAATACAAGCTGAAGAGCAAATCATACCTGTTTAAATCTAAAATCAAATGGGACGGGGACGAGCGGTTAAATATCAGAGTTAAAAAGAAAAAAAATACAGTTATTCATCAAACAAGCAAATATACATGATGAAACATTTGAATAGCAAAAATAAAATTCACATTTAAAAAATAAAATAAAATTAATACCAAGTGAATATATATAAACAATTGCTGTCTCAAAACATTATTCATTATTCTTATTTCCCGTCTATGCGTTTTTGAAAGTTCCCGTCTTTCTGTGTTATGAAATGGTAGTCATAACGTATAACATCCTTTGTTGTAGCAACGAAACGAAAACATGAAGGATATATTTAGGATTTTACGAAAAGCTCCCCCAAATAGATGACGATCATGCATTTAGACGTTATGGTTTTAGGAAATATTATTATTATTTGTTTTAATTTTCATAATAGTTGTGTTACTAAATAATATATTTATTCGTATTTCAATACTTTGAATAAAAACATGAGTAGGTATTTCTCTTGTTGAAATAGAAAACAATTCCTTAATCACGACAGTATTAATGCCGACAAGAATATATGAATTCATTCTAGTAATGGTTTCCTTCAAATAATTGGGACCTTTCTTGAAACTGCAAAGTGCGATGGAGGGAGGTACGTGTTGCGTGTCGTTACTGGTTCCACTTGTTGTAAGCGCAGCAAACTGTGCGCGTTTGCAGACAACTGTAGACAGGAGTTGAGTTTAAAATATTCGTACCTCCACCGTTGAAGATTTCATTCTTAGCTAAGATCACGATCTTAACTCCAAGCTGTGTTACAATCGTGCTAAGATCGGTTTGTGCAAGTGGAATAGGACAATTGTATGGTGATTGTAAAGTTGATTGTAGCCGCCTAAGATCGATTGTAACTAAGATTGTTCTGTGCAAGTGGGCCCAGATCTCTCAGGACTTTTATTGGGACATGAAATAATACAAAAGTGGTATATATAGTTAGGTCAACGATTATTTTTCGATAGTAACCAACTTTCGTCGCGTGGAAGTGTATTTTCATTGAAATTAATGTGAAAAACCGTTTGCCGAAAAGATGTTTGGGGGATTCTTCCCCCTCCGCCAATTGACAAATGGGCTCAGGATTACACACGCACGCAATCAGGCACTCACTCACTCACACACGCACACTCGGACGGACGCATGCACACACATAAACGCACACGCTATGCAAATTCTTTTCCACGGGTCTTCATAGCAGCGCTAAACCCAACTCATCGACACGTATCCATCAGACCTCTCACCTCCATAGAGAGTTTCCATCCCGAACCAGCGACAATGTTCTCGTGGTGCTGTTCAGGGGAGGTAACTCCAATCAACACGGCTGGTACAATATCCTTCTGCAGCAACCAGCGTAGCGCAACTTGACTCACTGATTTTTCAGTACAAAAAACGGAATCATGAAAATTATTTTTGAATTCATTGCCACCAGATGTTTTGATGATGATTGTCAAAAGCTGCTGCACTTCGATATATTAAAGCAATATTCAAAAACGGAATTCACGTCTCGCAACATACTCAAAATATCATTGATATAATAACACTGGCTTTTATATATGGTTAATTGTACCGTATATTTATCCCACTGATAACAGGAGATTCAAGTATGTATGTCTGTTTGTTGTTTGTGCCGCACTATTTCAACTATATTAAGATATTAAGTCAGTCTATAAATTATCGAGTCCAGATCAGACAATCCAGTTGTTGTTCTCATCGATCCACGCCGTCAGGCTTCGATGACACGCTAACGACCAGGTCACCGAGTCTGGCCACACTATCATTAAGTCGCCTCTTACGACCAGCTCATGTCACCTATTCTACCACGGGGGGCGGTCGGGTAGCCTAGTGGTTTAAGCGTTCGCTCGTCACGCCTAAGACCCAGGTTCGATTTCCGACATGGGTACAATGTGTGAAGCCCCTTTCTGGTGTCCCCCGCCGTGATCATGATATTGCTGGAATATTGCTAAAAGCGGCGTAAAACCATACTCACTCACTCACTATTCTATCCCGGAATCCCCACAAATGTATGTGAGGTGAGGTGAAATTGGGTTTAACGTCGCGTGCAAGATTATTGCACTTACATAGCGACGTGCATGCACGTGTGTCTGTGTGTGTGGCTGCCTGTACTAGTTCGGATTGTTGCTGGCTTTATCGTGCCAGCCCACTGATTTACATGGACACCCCGCTCAGACACATTAATACTGACCCCGAACTGAGAAGTCCATTTCATCCCCTTCAAGGCGCATTAATCTCTGCCTTCTTCTCGAAAATGTTAACACGGGATATTCCGAACAATAGTTACAATCTAGACCATCTATTAGCCATTCCAGAAATTTCTTTTGTTCAGGTTTCAAATTTGCAATCGAGAATTTGTCAAAATATGTTTCGAAGCGTAGTCGCCAATTTGAAATTAGTGACGTAAAGCACGAGAAAGCCGCCTTCTGATTAGTCATTCCATTGGTCGGTCAAAGTTCGTGCAAGGTCGGTCTGACGTGACCCGTAATGGGATGTCCTCAGATCTATGTTTAGCTGTAGCGAGAACTAAGACCTGATTTTAATGAGATTGGGAATCGAACCCGGGTCTTAGGCGTGACGATCGATCGCTTCAACCACTGGGCCACCCCTTTCAACTGGTAAGTGAACGTGTAATGAAGGAAAAAGCTCAGAGTCAGTTAGTTAACGAAAACGATAAGTGTGAGTGATTGAGTGAGAAAATGTGAGTGCGTCAGTAAGTCACTGAACGAGTGAGTGAGTTAGTGAATGATTAATTAGTGAAACGGAGCGAGTCGGCCATCGCGGTGCATGAGAGTCAGTCAGCCAGTTGAACAACTAACGAGGGGAAAGGTGATGAAGTGAGTGAGTTCGGTAATTACTAGGTGTGAGTGTGAGTGAGTATGGTTTTACGCGGCTCTTAGCAATATTCCAGCAATATCACGGCGGGTGACAACAGAAATGGGCTTCACACATTGTACCCATATCTGGAATCGAAACCGGGTCTTCTGCGTGACAAGCGAAAGCTTTAACCATTAGGCTACCCGACTGCCCCTACAAGGAGTGAACGTGACAGTGATTTGGTAAGTGAATGAGAGAGAGAGAGAGAGAGAGAGAGAGAGAGAGAGAGAGATAGAGAGAGAGAGAGAGAGAGAGAGAGAGATTAAGAGAATGAATCAGCGAAAGTGAGAGAGAGTGAGAATGAGAGAGTGTATGAGAGTAAGAGTTGATGAATCAGAGAGAAAAGATGAGAGTTAAATAATAATAATTATCATGTATCTGAAATACTATTAATTAACATGAACAATATGTGAGATAGATGTGCCCTTTGTTGATGCCCGGAGAGGCAGAACCTAACAGAATGTTTTTCACCACCAACATCTATCATTTCGGAAAGGGGGATCGGCCTTACTGAGAAAGTTTGATGCCAATTTTGTTTAAGTGGCCCATGCTGACACAGCTAACTGATGCACCTGTGTCAACAAGACCTGTACATTGTTAAACAGTGATACAACATTCGACTCTTATGGCGTTAGTATGGTTACACTGCATGGGTGTAATAGACTGAGCGTTGCTTCTTATCATCGACTGAACGTGGAAGGGAGACAACTCATTTGAATGAGTTAGCCTTGCTTGAACCATCACGATGACGTCACGCTATCGTTCTTGCAGTTGATTCTGGGCCAGGAGTTCACTGGCCATTCTGAACCTTGCATTTTTAACAAGTAAAGCTATAAGCCATTACGCAAAATTATACTTAAATTATACTTAAATTATACATATTACATGACATGTATTACACTATAACATCTGTCAGAGAAATCACTGTTGATTCCGAATGGGTGTGAGTAAAATGTCATGGACATTTCCCTCAAAATTCATTTGATTTGGTAGCGAGTTTAGATGAATCATTCACGTAATAATTTTTTACGCATCGACTAGAATACAAGGAATGATATATTTCTCAAGAACACTTCAATACCGGAGTAGTTGTAAACGGAGAGGGGTGTTTGAAAGTAAAAACGTCATACGATTACATTATTGAACTCAGAGGTTCCAAATCTATATAACGGACCGTTATGTTTATAAACAAGTGACGACTGTCGCGACGCCGAACACACTTACCTCTGCTAAATTACTTTCTCCGTTTGTCAATTTGAATTTCTACTTCATTAAATCTATCATGTCATTGATATAGTAAGAATGTAAGGGAGAAGTTGGTTGATTTTCCGTTAGTCTGCAATCTCGAACTAATCTGATTATTAAAAAAACCAAAGTAAATTCATCTGGAAAACATGGTCAGTCGTAAACCTTTTCAAAATGAAATATGATGGCATTCCCAAAAACATAAACAAAAGCATTAACGTTACTACATTTGGGGTTAGAGGGCAAATTTCAAGATTCTTGTAATGGCTGCGCCCACACTGATGGCAGCGATGTTACCGAGAGTGTAACGAAGGTGTCACGCGCTGGGAAGGAGCTTGAAGTTAAACGATGGAAGGGAGACAACTCAGGAACTGTTACAGGCTTATTCCTCCACAGGACGAGTGATATTGATTATTACCATGAACAGTCGTCCAAAGAAGGGGTTTGCTCTGTCACTGTTCTTCTGAAAAGGAAAACCTATGAAGCATGTTGAAAAGTCTCGTATGTCATTATTGTCAAGATGTGTAGCGTTCATCAACACGGTACTTATGTGAAAAAATATGTTTAACACCAAAACCCATATGATTAAGAGATCAAGTTTTTAAACTGTACTACTGAATACTCATATTTAGCAGTCTAATGGCTCAGGAAAAACCGTATTTCTTAGAATCATGACCACAACCAGAGTAGAAAATTAATCTAGAAAAAAGTAGTAGTCCGAATGACAATGTGATGACAAATAATAACAATAGTAATGATAATAGTCATAATAATAATAATAGGTCAATGTGTGATTTGGCATCAAAATGTCGACATGAAATGTAGAACATGCAATGAATTTCATGAGACTGTCCAATACATTGTCAGTGGATGCCCAGCTTTGGCACAAACACACAGTGGATTGGCTCGATCATTTTATTACCGTAATCGCCATGCTCGTGGTTTTGCCACAGAGGTCCACCCAGTGTACGACCCGGAATATGTAGAGGGCGTCATGGAAAATGATAAACACAAAATTCTTTGGAACAGGTCCATAAACAGACCTATCAGGCCAACAAACCTGATCTTGTCCTTTTTGATAAATCCAATAAAATCGTTACGTTTTTTTGTCCCTTCTGACACTAATGGTATTGACAAGATTTGGGGCCTCGCTTTTGACATGTCACGCTTGCATCCTAAATACCAGGTTGTCCGACTCTTCATTGTTCTCGGTGCCTTAGGTTTGGTACCTCCAAATCTGTGGACTGACATTGGGAGAGTACCCGGGTTTGGTGCCATGAATACAGCCCTTCTGACAATCTGGGTAATTCAGAAGGCTGCAGTGTTGGGGAGTCTTCACATCTCCGAAAAGTTCTGGGCGGGTTTGACTAGGCAGCGCTTCCTGGGAGACGTCCCATTCGCTGTCAGGGCTGCGTGTAGAGGGGGCAAGGGCCCTGAGCTGATGATGAGCCTAACCAGCCTGACTGTGCCAGGATCACCCAAACCCTCTTTGCTGCATTTAAATTATTTAATGTGTACAAAATAATTATACGCATGTAGGATATACTTCCATGCGTAATTCATACTCAAAGCTCACAGAATGGTGGGGATAATATAAAGTCCAATAGTAAAAGCACGATAATAGAACTATGGATTATATGTAGCTTTGGAGAGATGCGTAACTTTTGAGTTTGGCTCTGAACATTGAAGTGTTCCATGTTGTTGCTTCTGTGGAGGCAAATACATCTGACCAACACGAACCGTCTTGACTTGAGTGGTTTGGAAAAGGTGTTTGTTGTCTGATCGGAGTGACTTGGTCGGACTGAAGCGTTCAAGCAGGTCGTACGGAAAGGCGGGTGTAACTCTAGATAAGCCTTTATAAGTGACAGAAATCATCTTGAACGTAATTCTTTCTTCTGCTGGGAGCCAGTGAAGTTCTCGTAGCACTGGCGGGGTGTGATCATGGGGTGATGCTTCTGCCTGCGATGTATAGCGGCCATAAAATTTCCGAGTCCCGTGATGGGATTCGAACCATTCGGAAATTCTGATCAGAGGTCGGACGCCTTGTCCACATGACCAAAGAGGTTAACCCCGTCGGCAAGCTGACAAGGTAAGGATTTTATCTTGTCAGCTTGCTGACGTTGTTAACCTCTGAAATATTGTGGCCGCTACAGATGTATCATGGATAAGTCTGCCAGCAGACTGATACAATATTCTAGTCTGGACATTACCAGGGATAACACCAATATTAATGAGGATTGTTTTGTGAGATATTTACGGATGTTACAAATGTTTCTGAAGAAGAGAAAGTTGAGTTTGGTAACCTTGGTAATGTGGTCATCCAGCGAGGGCTCTTCATCATGGATAACGCCGACATCCCTGACTATAGAGGACATTGGATGTTGGTATGACTATTTCATAGTGCGGACATTTCAGGAATATATATGACAAATTATGATTACAAAAACCCAAAGCTACAGATTGGGAATGTCTGAGGGGATTTATTGTATCGAGGGCTGCCCTTGGCCGTGTCAGAATCCTATGATCGTGGGAATAACAGCATTTCCCTTGATGAACTTCCACCATGCCCGTGCTCGTGGGTTCAACGAAGGGAAATCATATAACACTAGCTGGCTAGCCTCCTACCTTCTTGTTAGTATTTGATATAAGCAATGTTATAGTCCGTGAACCATCATCGTGGCACCCAGGTTTTAACTATTAGTTTCTGGAAAACACACAGTCACGAAAAGTGGTTATTATCGAACAATACTATTTCACTTAACTCAAATTACCAGTTTTGTAATATTTCATGTACGACATATAATGTTTTCTTCAATTTTATGTATTTTTGTGACCGTCGACGTGACCTTGTACCGGGGTTGGGGTTGGGGTGGGTTTTGGGTGTGTAACAGGCGGTTTAACCTCTCACAACAATGACATAAAGTGTATGAAACGCGCTTGCTGCATGCATGACCCTAGGTCCACCTACACCTCTGGCTATACCAACAATATCGGAACAGGTTGGTTGGTTGGTTTGTTGGCCGCACTCAGCAATATTCCAGCTATATGACGGCGGTCTGTAAATAATCGAGTCTGGACCAGACAATCCAGTGATTATTATCATGAGCATCGATCCACGCAATTGGGATCGATGACATGCATCAACCAAGTCAGCGAGCCTGACCACCCGATCCCGTTAGTCGCCTTTTACGACAAGCATAGTCACCTTTTACGGCAAGCATGGGTTACTGAAGATCTATTCTACCCCGGAATCTTCACGGGTCTATCGGAACAGCAGAGAAATCGTGTGTAACGTGGAAACACCTTGTCAAAGGATGCCTATGATATTATTCGTGTATTGAGATTTTTAAACGGGAATCATAAAGAAAATCACACTCTTCGTTCTTTTGTTTGTTGAGCACATTGCATACAACTAGATCAGATCTCTCAGGACTTTTATTCGTGCATGAAATAATACAAAACTGGTATTTATAGTCGACGATTATTTTTCGATATTAACCAATTTTCGTAGAGTGGATGTATGTTTTAATGGAAATTAATTTGAAAAGCCGTTTGCCGAAAAGATGTTTGGGGGATTCTTCCCCCTTCGCCAATTGACAAAAAGGCTCAGTATTACACACGCACGCAATCAGGCACTCACTCACTCACACAGGCACGCTCGGACGGACGCATGCACACACATAAACGCACATGCTATACAAATTCTTTTCCACGGGTCTTCATAGCGGCGATAACCCAACTCATCGACACGTATCCATCAGACCTCTCACCTCCATAGAGAGTTTCCATCCCGAACCCGTGACAATGTTCTCGTGGTGTTGTTTAAGGGAGGTAACGCCAATCAACGCGGCTGGTACAATATCCTTCTGCAGCAACCAGCGTAGCGCAACTTGACAAGAAAATTATTTTTGAATTCATTTCCACCAGATGTTTCGATGAAGATTGCCAATAGCTGCTGCACTTCGATATATTAAAGCAATATTCAAAAATGGAATTCACGTCTCGCAACATACTCAAAATATCATTGATATAATAACACTGGATTTTATATATGGTTAATTGTTCCGTTTATTTATCCCACTGATAACAGGAGATTCAGGTATGTATGTCTGTTTGTTGTTTGTGCCGCACTATTTCATCTATATTAAGATATTAAGTCAGTCTATAAATCATCGAGTCCAGACCAGACAATCCAGTTGTTGTTCGCATCGATCCACGCCGTCAGACTTCGATGACACGCTAACGTGCGACCAGGTGACCGAGTCTGGCCACACTATCGTTAAGTCGCCTCTTACGACCAGCTGATGTGACCTATTCTACCTCGGAATCCCTACAAATGCATGTGAGGTGAGGTGAAATTGGCACCCAGTTTTTAACAATTAGTTTCTGGAAAACACACAGTCACGAAAGTTGGTTATTATCGAGCAATAATCTTTCACTTTACTCAAATTACCAGTTTTGTAATATTTCATGTACGACAAATAATGTTTTCTTCATTTTTATGTATTTTTGTGACCGTCGACGTGACCTTGTAGTGGGGTTGGGGTTGGGGTTGGGGTTGGGGTTGGGGTGGGTTTTGTGTTAGTAACAGGCGGTTTAACCTCTCACAACAATGACATTAAGTGTATGAAACACGCTTGCTGCATGCATGATCCTAGGTCCACCTACACCTCTGGCTATACCAACAGTATCGGAACAGGAGAGAAATCGTGTGTAACGTGGAAAGACCTTGTCAAAGGATGCCTATGATATTATTCGTAAGGTGTATTGAGATTTTTAAACGGGAATCATAAAGAAAATCACACTCTTCGTTCTTTTATTTGTTGAGTACATTGCATACACCTAGATCAGATCTCTCAGGACTTTTATTCAGACATGAAATAATACAAAACTGGTATTTATGGTCAACGATTATTTTTCGACAGTAACCGACTTTCGTCGCGTGAATGTAGGTTTTAATGGAAATTAATTTGAAAAACCGTTTGCCGAAAAGATGTTTGGGGGATTCTTCCCCCTCCGCCAATTGACAAATGGGCTCAGGATTACACACGCACGCACTCACTCACTCACACAGCACGCTCGGACGGACGCATGCACACACATAAACGCATATGCTATACAAAATTCTTTTCCACGGGTCTTCATAGCGGCGCTAAACCAAACTCATCGACACGTATCTATCAGACCTCTCACCTCCATAGAGAGTTTCCATCCCGAACCCGCGACAATGTTCTCGTGGTGCTGTTCAAGGGAGGTAACTCCAATCAACACGGCTGGTACAATATCCTTCTGCAGCAACCAGCGTAGCGCAACTTGACTCACTGATTTTTCAGTACAAAAAAACCGGAAACATGGAAATTATTTTTGAATTCATTAATACCAGATGTTTTGATGATGATTGTCAATAGCTGCTGCACTTCGATATATTAAAGCAATATTCAAAAACGGAATTCACGTCTCGCAACATACTCAAAATATCATTGATATAATAACACTGGCTTTTATATATGGTTAATTCTACCGTATATTTATCCCACTGATAAAAGGAGATTCAGATATATATATGTCTGTTTGTTGTTTGTGCCGCACTATTTCAACTATATTAAGATATTAAGTCAGTCTATAAATTATCGAGTCCAGACCAGACAATCCAGTTGTTGTTCTCATCGATCCACGCCGTCAGGCTTCGATGACACGCTAACGACCAGGTCACCGAGTCTGGCCACGCCTCTTACGACCAGCTCATTCTACCACGGGGGGCGGTCGGGTAGCCAAGTGGTTTAAGCGTTCGCTCGTCACGCCTAAGACCCAGGTTCGATTTCCGACATGGGTACAATGTGTGAAGCCCATTTCTGGTGTCCCCCGCCGTGATCATGATATTGCTGGAATATTGCTAAAAGCGGCGTAAAACCATACTCACTCACTCACTATTCTACCCCGGAATCCCCACAAATGTATGTGAGGTGAGGTGAAATTGGGTTTAACGTCGCGTGCAAGATTATTGCACTTACATAGCGACGTGCATGCACATGTGTCTGTGTGTGTGGCTGTCTGTACTAGTTCGGATTGTTGCTGGCTTTATCGTGCCAAGCCCACTGATTTACATGGAGACCCCGCTCAGACACATTAATACTGACCCCGAACTGAGAAGTCCATTTCATCCCCTTCAAGGCGCATTAATCTCTGGCTTCTTCTCGGCTGTCTCACACTGCCCGCTAGGGTCCGCTAGCTGCCGTGGGCCGATGTACTTGCTACCGCTACTGATGGTGACTATTCAGAGACTGGGCTACCGTCTGTAAAGACAGCGTATATAAACTTGGAGACAATATCTGTACCAATTTCTGAACACGGATTAGATTCCCGTGATGAAGATTTCGATGTTACAAATGACTCATGTTAAATTACAACCTCAACAAACAGACAAAAAGAACGATGGGAGCCCATCGGATGTCATTATTTCGGAATGGTTATAGTTCAGTACAAAAATAGTATCTTTGCAGTGAAAGCATTTTCGGATTTCGGATTGTGTGGACAATACAATTACTACATGTACTCCCGTTTTGTCATCCGTGTTTCCTCATGTTAAATTAATTTCTTCAACCTCAACAAACAGACAAAAAGAACGGTGGGAGACCATCGGATGTCATTTTTTCGGAATGGTTATAGTTCAATACAAAAATAGTATTACTGCAGTGAAAGCATTTTCGGATTTCGGATTGTGTGGATAATACGATTACTACATGTACTCCCGTGTTGTCATCCGTGTTTCCTGGTATAACCCTACACCTGTGTATTTGTCGTCATTCACTTGATGCTCAGTTAATGAATTTATTACAGGTATAATTAGTGGCAGCAACACTCATATTACCTGACAAAGGTTCCCATTTGGCATTTCTTGTGTCTGGGGTAATTATTAAATCTACATCTAGGTCTGAAGTGGGGTGAAATGTATGTTATGTAATATGCACGTAACAGCGCAGCAAGAGAGGATCAACCAAACGTCCGTTGATTGATTAATCACTGTTATCTTTTGCACAGTGGATTTGTCAAAAGTAAGTGTGTACCTATGTAGGTTTACTAAAGCAGACGGAACCCACTCGGGGTATTCGCAGGACGACGACCCCTCGAATTTTTCCATTCGCAGGACGACGACCCGCCGGTACGCCTTTGATGTGTGGTGTTGTTTTAGGAGGGGATTAACTCCTTGGTTAGTGTCAAAAACTGAAATATGTACACGAAAACTGAAATGTGTTCACTGAATTGGTGAACTCTGATTTTGATAATCGAGTGAGTACCATTTACTCAACTGATTGACTCAACAGTTACTCTGTTATAACTCTCCGAATGAACCATACACTCACACCTGGGCGTGAAGTGCTGATGTAAAACCAACATACTTTGTTCAAAGGATTAACCGATAATACGTTGATTGCTCATTGTTATCTAACTCAATGGATTTTTTAAAAGAACCGCAGTTATCATGAAAATAGCAGTCACGTGTGTCATCTCAGCTGACCAATGAGACTTGAAAATTATGTGAAACACCTGAAAAATTTACGTGATCAGTTGAGAAACGAACAAGAGTTAGAATATCCAGAAACGCTATATATATTTTAAAATATCAGACCCGTAAATTGGAACAATTTTATTTGTATAGCTACAGACTATTCCTATATGTGCGGATACATTACTTCAACAAGGTAACTGCCTAAGATGATAACTATAACACATACCCACACGATAAAATAAACAATCCTCGGGTGAATATTTACCTTGTCCTTCAAGTCAAATAAGTATCAACGAAAATCGCAGAATAACACGCAAGTGGCGCAAGGTTACCCGTGAGACCGCCTCATGTGTTTCATATTTGGATCTATCCTTGAAGTTTCAGAGCGACACAACACTCTCCGCAAGACGGTTGGACAAGAAGGATGACTTCAACTTTCCTTTCATGTCAAGCAATATTCCAGAAGCTCCAACCTTTTTTGTTTACATTTCTTAACTTTTGAGATGTAAATCGAGCGATGCGACTCTTGCTCAGAAGTTGTTTGGATCAAGGTTACGACACCCAAGGCCTCAGTTAAGGTTTCAATAAGTTTTATGAAAGACATGTGGAGGACAATTCCAAATTTGACGCATCAGTGCCAACAATGATGTCCGATGGAATTCCCTATTTTTCATGTGTACAATTGATTTGCCTTTGCATGTGTTTGTGACGGGGGCCACCGGTGGGGCAGGATACGCTTATCTTTTCGCGGACCCCTGGTATCATCACTATTTGATAGTGATTCATAAACACATGTTCATGATATAGTCGGAATCGTAAATCGACTCTGCTTTTAGAAGATATTTCTAGTGAATATGGAAATGTTTTGTCGCTTTTTTATTATTGTTATATGTCACTATCACCGATGTTAGCCTTAATGATACCTACATTTCATTATTATTTCCAAGACAAAACTGTTTTTTAATTTGTTGATCAAGTTGACGATACGCCCTTACACCATCAATAAAACACGAGAAGTACGTTTACGGGTTGGCTCAATAAGATTTCTGGCCCGGGATATCATTCGGGATCCACGGGAAAAAAACAATAACAAATGCAACACCGAGTCCCGTTAAAGTGTCAGAGATCAGTGCCCCTTTAATGCCGAGTGCCATTCATTGTAACAACAAGTACCATCTTTTAACGTCTATTGAAGCGGTCAGGGGATCGAACTACTGACCGAGGTTCGATTCCGAGGTTCCTACGCGCGCCAGCAGGTTGTACTCTTGCTGATAAAATATTGTACCCATATGATATACACCCATATGTACCCATGTTAGAGAGACTGTTGCAAGCTGCAAGTGATTGAAGCGCTAGTAAAATGTCGAAAGCTGTCGGCGGCAAGGGGCGAGTAGAAATAACTCACTAGTTGTTGCCAAACATGGCAGGCTTGATCGTTCGAGAAGTTTCTGGATGGGACAGGTTCTAAAACTCCGGATGTACCTATATAAGAGCGACACTAGGGCGATTCGAGGCTTTACGACCTACAATTGCGTCTCATCGACATGTCTCAAGACATTTGACAGTGACAAATTATGACCATTCGTGAATGTACTTAAATTAATTATAGGGTCTGTTACTTATTGCTGCCGACACTTATCTATCTATCCCCACGCATAGCTTCTTTTGCTGGTGTAATTTATTGATTTATTCACTGATATTGTGTGGTCAAATGCTGATTTCACAAAAAAAAACTAGAAACATAATCGGGGGAAACCGAGATTCGAACCCAGAATAACAGGTTTCCAGCATGCCCAAGGAACGCAACCGTACGCCTGAACTCCCTCATTAATATAAACACGTTTAATACCTTTTGATACAAGGATTTTTAAAGATTTTACTCATTTTATTTATTTCATACATTCTGCTTATTTATCGTATAGTTATCGTAACGTGTTCTTTGGATCATATGGATCATTTGTACTTCCGCAGTTTCACAACAATTAAAACAAACCAAATTTGTGAACAGCACATGAAATTCCCACGATGTACCTGAACAGGAACAAGAGGATTAAGATTGAGATGGTTCTGGTATCAACAATCTTTTTCAGTCGATATCCCGCCACGTTGCACGACCCGAACTATCGCACTTTATGCATCTGACGAGATCGTCAAGAGTCGGAAATGTCTCCTCAATAAGCACAGCACAACCTTAAAGTTTAAACCACACATATCATGTTGATATCAAGTTGATATTACAACCCGCGAAGATCCGGGTTTGAATAGGTCTTCAGCAGCCCATGCTTGCCCTTAAAGCGACTTTGCTTGTCGTAAGAGGCAACTACCGGGATCGGGTGGTCAGGCTCGTTGACTTGGTTGATACACGTCATCGTATCCCAATTGCGTGGGTCGATGCTCATGATGTAAATCACTGGATTGTCTGGTTCACACTCGAGTATTTGGATTATATGACTGTAACCTTGCCGAGTGGGGCGTTGAACAACAAACCAACAAACAAACGTCTATGTATAATGTGTTATCCCAGGCCGTCGAGTTTTACGGGAACATCATTTGTGCACTTACCTATATTATTTATAACTAAGAACAAAACAAGTGTGGTCTATTATTTATTTACACCAGGGACACATAGATTTTAGTCACATCTTCGAGGCGCAACGTCGACATGTACACAACATCTTCCTTATTGAGCGAGAACAACAGGTAACAAAACATTTCAAGTAGTATCAACAACTATGGCAACATGCTTATGTAATTTCTGTTTCTCTCGTGGAAACATCATACAGCCACTTAACTTAACGTAACACAATAAGCATTTGGTAACCACACAATATGAATTACAGTACATTAGCTAGCAGTCTCTAAAGGAACGCAATATTTGATATTGTAGCCACAAAAGCAAACCATTATCTCATCTTGTAGCCACAAAAGAAAACCATTATCTCATCTTGTAGCCACAAAAGCAAACCATTATCTCATCTTGTAGCCACAAAAACAAACCATTATCTCATATTGTAGCCACAAAAGCTAATCATTATCTCATCTTGTAGCCACAAAAGCAAACCATTATCTCATATTGTAGCCACAAAAGCAAACCATTATCTCATCTTGTAGCCACAAAAGCAAACCATTATCTCATCTTGTAGCCACAAAAGCAAACCATTATCTCATATTGTAGCCACAAAAGCAAACCATTATCTCATCTTGTAGCCACAAAAGCTAACCATTATCTCATCTTGTAGCCACAAAAGCAAACCATTATCTCATCTTGTAGCCACAAAAGCAAACCATTATCTCATATTTTAGCCACCAAAGCTAACCATTATCTCATCTTGTAGCCACAAAAGCAAACCATTATCTCATCTTGTAACCACAAGAGCAAACCATTATCTAATATTGTGGCTACAAAAGCAAACAATTATCTCATCTTGTAGCCACAAAAGCTAACTATTATCTCATCTTGTAGCCACAAAAGCTAACCATTATCTCATCTTGTAGCCACAAAAGCAAACCATTATCTCATCTTGTAGCCACAAAAGCAAACCATTATCTCATATTGTAGCCACAAAAGCTAACCATTATCTCATCTTGTAGCCACAAAAGCAAACCATTATCTCATATTGTAGCCACAAAAGCAAACCATTATCTCATCTTGTAGCCACAAAAGCAAACCATTATCTCATCTTGTAGCCACAAAAGCAAACCATTATCTCATATTGTAGCCACAAAAGCAAACCATTATCTCATCTTGTAGCCACCAAAGCAAACCATTATCTCATCTTGTCGCCACAAAAGCAAACCATTATCTCATATTTTAGCCACCAAAGCTAACCATTATCTCATCTTGTAGCCACAAAAGCAAACCATTATCTCATCTTGTAACCACAAGAGCAAACCATTATCTAATATTGTGGCTACAAAAGCAAACAATTATCTCATCTTGTAGCCACAAAAGCTAACTATTATCTCATCTTGTAGCCACAAAAGCAAACCATTATCTCATATTGTAGACACAAAAACAAATAATTATCTGATCTTGTAGACACAAAAGCAAACCATTACCTCATCTTGTAGCCACAAAAGGAAACCATTATCTCATCTTGTCGCCACAAAAGCAAACAATTATCTCATCTTGTAGCCACAAAAGCAAACAATTATCTCATCTTGTAGCCACAAAAGCAAACCATTATCTCATCTTGTAGCCACAAAAGCAAACCATTATCTCATCTTGTAGCCACCAAAGGAAATAATTATCTGATCTTGTAGACACAAAAGCAAACCATTACCTCATCTTGGAGCCACAAAAGCAAACCATTATCTCATCTTGTCGCCACAAAAGCAAACAATTATCTCATCTTTTAGCCACAAAAGCAAACAATTATCTCATCTTGTAGCCACAAAAGCAAACCATTATCTCATCTTGTAGCCACAAAAGCAAACCATTATCTCATCTTGTAGCCACCAAAGGAAATAATTATCTGATCTTGTAGACACAAAAGAAAACCATTATCTCATCTTGTCGCCACAAAAGCAAACAATTATCTCATCTTGTAGCCACAAAAGCAAACGATTATCTCATCTTGTAGCCACAAAAGCAAACCATTATCTCATCTTGTAGCCACAAAAGCAAACCATTATCTCATCTTGTAGCCACAAAAGCAAACCATTATCTCATCTTGTAGCCACAAAAGCAAACCATTATCTCATCTTATGGCCACAAAAGCAAACCATTATCTCATCTTGTAGCCAAAAAAGCAAATCATTATCTCATCTTGTAGGCACAAAAGCAAACCATTATCTCATCTTGCAGCCACAAGAGCAGCACAGTATCTTATGTAGTAGCTACAATCCTTTGGGGATTCTAGATCAGAGTAGGTTCCCAGTATCCGACGTTTGCCAAGATTGATGGATATTTGCGGATGATTACAGTGTGTGACTTGGACTAAAATCGACACACAATATTCCATTTAGTCATCTCAAAGCATGGCAGTATCATATCTTACAAAAGCGATATGCGGTATCTTATGAATTCGGTGTCCAAAACAACGAAACAGCATCTCCGCTTGCAGCCAAAACAGCAACTCCCGATCCCAGTTTATAGCTTTAACATCTTGTTGTGACCACAACATAGGCACAGCTTTGATCCACTGTCAATCCACCACAACTCTCTATTTCTGTATGAAGACCCATGGGCCCAAACATAGAAACAGAACCCATTTGGTTGTTGGTTGGTTTGTTGTTTAACGCCGCACTCAGCAATATTCCAGCTATATGACGGCGGTCTGTAAATAATGGAGTCTGGATCAGACAAGCCAATGGTTAATATCACGAGCATCAATCCACGCTATTGGGATCGATGACATGCATCAACCAAGTCAGCGAGCCTGACCACCCGATCCCGTTAGTCGCCTCTTACGACAAGCATAGTCGCCTCTTACGGCAAGCATGGGTTGCTGAAGACCTATTCTAACCCTATTCTAAATATCAATCTTTTTTGCCACCTACTTCGTGTTTTGTGAGACAGCCCTGCTCTGAATTTAACTAATATGTTTCGAAACTTGAAGACACCAATAGCATTAAGGTATTTTTCGGGTGCTGGCAAGATTTTAAATTCCTATATAAACTATACCCTGAACTACCATCAAGGGTTGATCTCCAATTTGGATGAAACATATCCCAATGTCCAACGACTACGTTGATGTGCGGAGATAATGTAAGGGTGGTAACCGCTTCTATCAAATGGCATCGACTAGTTTCATACAGCCTAAAAAAAACCCCCAAACACCCCAAAAACCATAAAAAAAGCCAATAAAATCAAACAAAAAACCCTCTAAACTCTAATACAGTCTACCAAAAATGCCATCATGATATATATGTACAGAAAACAATCATCGTGAGTCCATACACGGTCTTACGCAGCTATGTGGCAGTTATTCTGGTTCAAGACAAGGGTGTATTCTAATGTTCATCTGTTATGCCTTCTAAAATGTTGTAGTCAAGCGTACAAGTCTTCTTTGTGCTGATATTTAACTTGTTTGTTTGTTTGCTGTTTAACGCCGCACTCAGTAATATTCCAGCTATATGACGGCGGTCTGTAAATAATCGAGCGGAACCAGACAATCCAGTGAGTGACCTCATGAGCATCGATCCACGCAATTGGGATACGATGACATGCATCAACCAAGTCAGCGAGCCTGACAACCCAATCCCGTTAGTCGCCTTTTACGGCAAACATGGGTTGCTGAAGACCTATTCGACCCCGGATCTTCACAGGTAGATACATAACTAATATAGTACAGACTCATCATTCAGTTTACATTTCTCTATTTAAAACGAAAATAAGTATTTTCAGGAAAGGGTGTCCTTAAAGGAACAAGTTGAGATTGTTTTATCTCATAAATATATTGGATTAATGAATCTCCTTACTTAAATACATAAGAAACACCAAAGGCATTATAATCTGAACAACTTTGAACAATGGACAACTTTCATCAGGAAAACAGTAGTCGAATGAAGCAAACGGCCAGTTTTGTCTGGCAATTCTTCTATTTTTGACGCATGGTTCAGCATAATTGGGAACATCCTACTTTTCAAACGTTGTGTAAATGTAATTGGTTTATCACATGTTACTGGGGAATAGCAAATTATTTGTATGCGGTAGTTCATGAGGATTGTAATCATATGCATCACCAACTTGAAAGATCAGTAAGTTATTGGATCAAGTAATCATCAAAATTATCAGGTTTCCTGCTCTTCAGCGGGAATCTGTTCAGTCCCTCGGATTGGTTCTTGCTGGTAACTCATTATGATTATAGCTTAGGGCAGCCCACAAGTCCTGCCACGCCTATGACCTTGAACCCAACATATGCCTTTCTTATTTCTCTTGCCTTGTCAACTTTGACATGGCAGGTTACTTTGCATGGGGTGTTTCAATAACTACAGATTAACATAGTAACATGTGAACTCGTATATTATGAAGCCTTAATAAAAATTGACAAGGAAATCCCTCCTTTCAAGCACAATGTTTTATACAAGCTTCACTTGCATTGGTAAGTATTCTGTGACTGCTTGTATAATCTGAGAGAAGTCCTTATTGCTCTTCAGCAGTCATATGGTAATCATGGGTCAGATAAGAACTGTTTATCAGACAGAATACTCTCTACTCTTTGAATTGAAAATGAAGCTGATAAGAGTCAATGCAATCAATTGAGAATGACAATGATACCGCAACCGGAAATACATGTTATAAGCAGTGCTGGTGACTTTGGATTGGATATTGCAAGCTGGTCAAAAGTGTTGACAAAAGAGGATCAAGTGATGAGGCTTGTTGACTTGGTTAGTTACCATCATATTACCCTGCCAGCATGGGACATTGCTCTTGCGAACATCCAGTGTCATCACTGATTTTCGGTGATCCATTCATATAATTTGTACCACATTTTGCCTTTTACATCCAATGGAATCTCTTTTATCTGGTGTTGACGTTTTACATTTACATTTATTTTCATCATATGCACTAGTGTAGAGCTAAAACTAACATTGAGTAAATTTCTTTTTTATTCATGTTATTATATCAGTAAAAGCAATTAATTGTGTCCATTCATAATAATGAATAAGTCCATTCTTAATACCAAGTCTTTTTCTGAGTTTGGACTCTCGATTAACATGTTTCCGAATTATACATTGGTAAATGTGTCAACACCCTTTCCACTATCATAAGACATCTCTTATAAAAGCAGTGTCCATCGGTCGATTCCGACGATAGCATAAGCATGCGTTTATGAATCACTATCAAACAGACTTAATACCAGGTGTTCGTGTTAAGGTGAGCGCATCCAACCAGACCGGTAGCCCCCGCCAGAAACACATTAAATAGTCATGAATAGAGACACAGTGGAGACTGGCTTATCCGGACACATGCATATACTCCTACCGGATGATATATACTTAAAAGATAATATATACTACTAAAATTGCTTCTTCTATTTAGAAATCCGGACTCGTAATTTCAATTACCAATAGTGGAATAAGTGATTCAGATAGCCTGAAACTTGTTTATCCGACCAATATTTAAGAAAACGCAAGTGTCCGGGTAAGCCAGGTTCGACTGTTTTGTTTATCATCAGTATCGTTGTGTAACCTTGAGAAGTTCCTCTGAAGCTACTTTAATATCACTCTCAAATGGTCCAACCAGGTAACACAGCTTCGTATCTCCTATGTAGCTGATGGCCGCACATCGCGGCTCTTCTAGGCAGGCAACTGCACATCCTACCATCGACAGAGTGGTGACGACTATTGATGACACTGGTCCATTGTACAGGGAGCGTGGAGTTATTGTCAGAAACGCAGCATTTTGATCGTCTGAAATAACAAAGAACACAGGGTAACTGTTTCCCTGCATTTAAAAGCAATGATATTTTATAATAATTGCATTCGTCACAGTACTTAGTATTGATCCAGTTATCTGCGTCATTTCTCATTCATGCAAATGAGTAACAAGAATCGCCCTTGAATCTTCACTTGCCTCTCTGAGCCTGTGACAGGTTTTGTGTTTTCCTAAATATACTTTGCAACACCACCAATGTTTCTGTCACCAAATGTCCTCCCAGTGTATATATATTTCAGGAAATAATTGTATAATGCTTACCGGACTTAATCAATTCTATAAAATTTAAAAAAATCCTTTTTTTCAAAATTTACATTGACATTGAATAAAAAATATCTTCCTCCATTATAGGTTACTTAAAAATATTTCTGATATAAAAAGTGCCACTGATAAAATTTTCGATGATTGCCCCCAGCTGAGTACAAGTATCAAACTCCTCTCCCTTAATTACTTTAAGCTTGAGATAGGTCGGTATTTACTGGTCATATAATGCCAGTGAATGTATATTTAAATAATACTTAATTTGTTTGGTAACACTCATTCTCTTTCCTCATTTCGACACACATTTAGTGTGAATACTTATGAATCCTCAATACTCGTACCCCCAACTGCTACATACGAAAAAAGGTCTTCAACAACTTATGCTTGGCGTAAAAGGCGCCTATGCTTGTCCTTAGAGGCGACTGACGGGATCGGGTGGTCAAGCTCGCTGACTTGGTTGATGCATGTCATCGTATCCCAATTGCGTGGTTCGATGCTCATGCTGTCAATCACTGGACTGTCATGTCCAGACACGATTATTTACAGACCGCCCTCATATAACTGTAACATTGCTGAGTGCGGTGTTAAACAAGATATAAACAAACAACATACCAAAAATATAATGTGCATGTGGAGAGTACTTAAACACAATGTGTATCCACATCAGATGTAGTTTTGCGAATTCGGTTCTGTACTCCATCTGGACATCCTGTCCAACTGTCCAGCCTGATCCCGTAGACAGAACTCCATCCTTCCAGCTGGCCCAGTAGGGTTGAAAATGATCACAATAAACCTTAGACGCGGGTTTCCCTACATGAAGGACTTTGCTTCCCCACCTGAACTTTGAACATTTTTTTTTGAATCCTCTCAGGACGTAGTCGTAGACATTGTGTGTTCCGTCAGGTAGCAACAGACACACTTTAAAAGATATGTCTTCACACGACTTTACTTTGAAAGTACATGAAGATGTTTCTGTTGTGATGTTAGCATTCGTCTGTTCGCTGTCCACATGAAGTGATGCAACTGAAATAATAGATATCATTACTAGTGTAACGAAGATTAATGACGGTAAATAATTATGTTGGTAAGTGTGAATCCCTTGCACATTTCCTACCAGTTGCATGGTGCATTTCGTATGCTTTTTTGATATGGGTGTGAAACGTTTCCTTATGTCAAAATCGTTTTGTAATGGCTAACTAAACTTCGTTAGCCTTACTTAACGGGCACATGTAATTTCAGTTTCCGCTTTGCAATACCTGATAATCTGTTTCCAGTTTTAAACTGAATTCATTTCTGAGCATGATCATAAAGAAGTATGTGTAAAATATTAGGTTTTGTTTGATAAATTCTGATGGTAAACAGAAGTCATTCATGTTATCAGTGGTTCGGGAAACATTGTTACGTAACGCACGATTGTCACTTGTTGTCTGATGAATAAACGAAGTGGGAAGTTGGCAGGTCGTCTCTTGGCTATTGAAAGAACACTACAGTGTGCAATGCAAAGCACAGGGGAATTAGAGACAGCTCAATTCACGCTTGGACAATATCACGTATTTATATCAGTTCGGAGCATAGACACATTGCACTAGATATATGACTGGATGACACTGAAAACCTATACTCACTATTAGTATAGGTCATGTCAGGCCATGCCTACTGGAAACTCGTGTCAAATAGTAAAGACACGATTTCAATTATGATGGCCGAGAAGTTTTGAAGAAAATTGTGTGTGGCAATCATTGAGGAATAACAATTTTAAGATAGTTAAACGCTTTTGCTGTAAGCGAGAGTCCGACACGAGGGTGTCTAAAACCTGTCATGTTGTCAGAGATTGTCTCAGAGAGTTGAACCAATTTGCAGACTCACATTGCCATATCCTTGACAACATAAATCTTTCAACTTATAAATCAGTGGATGGTAATTGGCTATTTGATGGTTATTGAATTATATAAGTTCATTGATATACTTGAATTTCAATTTGCTTGTCATGATGGATTGTGGTGTACAAAGTTGAAAAATGAAATGTTTTAACAGAATTGAACTTGGTGGATTTCTGAGACTGCAAAAAAGTCAAGCAAAACCTTTGAGAACAAACGAAACAATAGAGAAAAGTAACATAACATGAGAACAAATTAGGACCGAAGCACGTTACTTTCTGTTCTGCACGCGAGACATCACTAACAGGCCTGTGACAGAAAGGCGTTATTGGTTGCCAAAGCAATGTCTGTCAGCAACTCTTCAACAGCGAAGTCATGCCACGACTAACTGCAACACAACGTTGCGGGAAGATTATACACGGTGTCAGGCAGTACGTGATGCTTATGGTAGACACTCGAAATATTGAGGGCTGATGACCTTGAACTTTCTCATTTTCCGTGTTATGTGTCAATATTTGTAATGTGTTCTCTGCTGTCCTGTTTGAAATATGTCATCACAAGTCAAGGGTTCAGCTGTATAGAATACGTGTGTTATTTCCAACAAAGCTAATCGGGTTATGCGTTTCTCTTTTCGAAGAGTTTACCAGAGATGAGAACTTTAGTTACTGTTGTTCACGCATTGGAGCATTGTTAAATATGTGTTAACTCATTTTTGTCTAGGCAGCGTTGAACATGAACATTTCCTGTAAATGCAGAAATGGTGTTTTTCTTCTGTTTCAAGAGTTTTGTTTAAAGTTCATTTTCTATATTTTGGTAACGGTAAGTTTCAATTATTTTTTAAAAACAATTTTTTTCTTAGTGAAATATTTGGTCCACTTAAAGTCATATTCATTTGAACCTCTTCACTTTCGGCTTAATGGATAAAGTGTTTCGTCCTTATATGTCATATGACCTTTGAAACCTAGAGATTGTGAGTTCAAATCCCAATTTCTCAAGAATGTTTTGCAGATAAATTATTTACTTGTGTACAGCCTCAATTTCATTTCAAGTCACATGATCTAAAAAACACATGTTCCCTCACAATCCTGTTAGGACCACGGTTAAATTGTCCAAAGTATAAAGCAACACAAATTTAAGTAAACCCATATTTTTCAATGCCAAAGTTAATCTTATTTTTTTTTATCAAGTGTTCAATGCATTTATAACTTATTCTTAGCAGCTTTGAGTATTTTGTCAGAAAGTTGTTTGTTATTATTTTTAATTGGTAATTTTGACTATTTAATTGGTTCAGCCTAAAGTAAGGATTGTATTTTCTTTCTATTTTAGTTTTCTGAACCTCACCCACCAAAGTATTCAACGTAAACAAATGGAAACAAAGATAGTCGTCTTATAACGAGACTGAAATTGCCTCATTATAACGCCTTAGAACGTAAACCTAGTTTGAAGTCGTCTTTGCCGTACAACGTCAGCTCTTCAATTCAACTCCTTCACCAACGATTGTGTCTGAATGAATATTGTTCTTATCAACGTTTGTATTGAACATTATGATTAACGCTCAACATCATGTAATAAAAAATCCCTTCTGGTGCGAGTGTCAGAAGTTTCTGTTTCTTGCATTAGTTCAGAAAAAAATATACTGCAAGAAAACGCTGAAACTAGACTTGTCCAAAACTGAAATTGATATATAGCTAAAACTGAACTTTGACTTTTCAAGCACAACGTAACCATGGCAACTAGTCAGGATTATTCAATAGTTGATGATGTGACTGATCTGTCACATGAGCAGAACAGGCAAGTGAGCTTTGAAGAAGATGAAGGTGAAAGTGAAGGTCGAAATTTTAGAAAGGTTAGGACTCTAACTGATAAAGGGAAAGTTGAGAGACTCAGAATTTGGAAGAATAAACAGATAGCAGCTACCACAGCAGTGACAAAGAAGCGCAACGAAATCACAAGGCTCATGGAACGTGGAGATAATTTGCATTTAGTGAAGATGAGTTATCAACATCTAAATGAACTGTGTGATCAATACACAATGTGTTTTGATAGGTATCTTGCTGCATTAGAGATAGAAGAGCTAAAGAGCATTGAGAGCAAGTCGAATGCAGAAAAGGAACAAGACTTCATCAAATACAGAGATCACGTTTCCCAATGGATCTCCAACACAGAAGTTCAACTTGCAGACAACATTGACTCTGCTTCAAGATCTTCATTCAAGTCAACAAGTTCAACACGATCAGCAAGAGCCAAGGAGAGAGCCCGCCTTGCAGAATTGCTTACAGAAAGGTCAAGTTAGAATAAATAAAGCTTGATATTGAAATTGCAAAGGCTGAGGCAAGGGAGAGAGTATATGCAGAAATGGAGTCTCCATCGCTTCAAACAACTGTGCCACCAATTGTAAAGCCACAAGGTGATCATCTGTATCCTCACTCAGAACTGCAACATGATGCTAAAGACATTACATATCCTGTTTCCTCCAGTCAACATAGTACTGTACATGTTCAGCATAACACTCTGGTCTGTAACACAGCAACGCCTCTGTGGTATACACGGAGTTCAACAACGTCATATCACCAGACGCCTGTGAGGCAGAACTTCACCTCTCCTTATCAACAGACTCCCAGCTTAAATCCTCCTGCATTCACCTCAACGTTGACTCAACCTGCAACAGAACGTATGGTCCAAGCTCAGCAACAGATGTTGACTGCCATGTTTCTCCCTCAAGCTGAAGAACCAAAGTTCAAAGGTAACCTAATTGAATGGGATTTGGTGCTAGAATAGTGCCTCATACTAACTGTGACAGAGACAGGTTGTACTACCTAGATCAGCAACTGGAAGGTGAACCGAAAGACCCGATCGCTGGATGTCTGTATATGTCTCAGTTAGATGGATATACAGAAGCAAGGGAGCTGTTGGATAAGGAGTGAGGTGATCCATACAAGGTCCTAAATCAACCAGGTTCGGTCGTGGCCTGATATCAAGCATGATGACAGCCAGAAACTGAAGTAGTTCTCCGTGTTCTTGACAAAGTGTCTCCATGCAATGAAGAACATATCCCACATGTCAGTGCTGAACCGTGCTCCTAATCTTCAAGCAATTGTCCACAAATTGCCATCTCATCTTCAGAACAGTCATATCATCAGTTCAAGGTTAATGGAGTTTAAAGATATTGTCGAGTTCATTGACTTTGCTGCCAAATCAGCCAATGAACCAGTGTTTGGAAAAGAAGCCATGCAGAGTAGAGAACAGTCTAGTGCATCTTCACAAGGTAAAGCAACTAAGGGCATACAACCAGCATCAAAGTCGAGATCAACTGCATTGGCTACTTCAGTTAATTCCAGTTCCTCAACTGATAAACCAAGAAGACCACTGTCATTTTACTTCTGTTCAAAGCCGCTTGATATTTGATGACTGTTTAGAATTTGCCAAAACGACACTCACTGAGAAACGAAGCTTAATGATTGAAAAGAAAATGTGCTTTGGATGTCTCCCTTACAACCACACTGTTAAAGGATGTTTGAAGAAAAGACTCTGTAAGAAATGCGAGAAGCGTCATCCAATGTCACTTCATGATGATAACTTCACCATGAAATCAACACCGCAGTCAACAGACACTCAAGCCAAACAAGTATTAAGGTCAAGCGATGGTGTAACCACGTCCTGCAGTGCAGCAACATCAGATTCCATGGAAACAGTTCTTCAGTCAATTCTTCCAGTTACAGTGCATCTTAAAGACAGTGGTGTGAACATAAAGACATATGCCCATGAATATGCAGGGCTTTGGGAGCTGATCATACAATGGCTGAAGATCTTATTTGGGGACAGTTGAAGGAGGAGGAAGATACAGGGAACACAATGTTAACACTTTGTTCAAAGTGACACGGACAGCAACAGTTTGACAATTAGTGTCAGGTTGAACTCGTATTGCCGGATATTAAATTGCTCTTAAGGTTTCTTAGAGACAAAAAGCAGATGGTTTATAATCTTTAACCAATAACAATATTTCATTTTAGTTCACAGGGAACATAGTATCTATGGATTATTAAATTCCGTTTAATTAACTCTAATCTGTTATTAATTAATTTAGAGACCTAACAAAACACTCTTCCTTTCTTGCACAGTCAACAGAGACCCTGTGGCAGTATGATAAGTTGTTCTGAAACTAGTATATACAGTTATGATCAAACTATCAATTCATGTGAATGAACCACTTTTTTCTATTAGATATTTTGATATTGTAGCAAACATGAATATTTGAATGCATTAACATTAGTTCTTTTCATTTTCAACAATAAATGAAATTTATGCAGCTATTGACATGTTTGCAGTTTTAGCTAAATACTCTTTCCCACTAATCTCTGATATCATTACTCTGTTTCATTTACTGCAATGGGTATGTCATAAATCAGTTGGACAACAAAAAGTGTTTCCATTGTGACACATTATTCGTGCAGCTGGGGTAAAAAATGAAAAACTGATGTAAACATCATGTACGGGAAGTACTTTATTTGCTGCTATTTACCGAACAACTTACTTTGCCGCCACATGGTCCTTGAGATTCCAAGTATATTGTAAAGAACATAGTACATTCAAAATGATCCATGGTTGGCATCCATTTGTTTCTTGATCAACATATCTTGATCAAATAGATTTTAATAAAATACTATGGGACCTCAAATGCAAGGTTAGTATTACGATTTGCATATAGCTACTAGACTATTACACGGGCCCTGTATTTAGCTGTTATTAAATGTTCTGTTTGATAGATAATATTTTCCGTAATCGTAGTGTACGAGCCATATTGTCCCTATATGTAAGAAAGAGTTGGTTGGTTGTTGTTTAACGCCGCACTCAGCAATATTCCAGCTTTATGACGGCGGTCTGTAAATAATAGTCTGGACCAAACAATCCAGTGATTAATATCATGAGCATCGATCTACACAATTGGGATCGATGACATGCATCAACCAAGTCAGCGAGCCTGACCACCCGATCCCGTTAGCCGTCTCTTACGACAAGCAGAATGGCCTTTTACGGCAAGCGTAAGATAGAAGATACTAGTGTCGCCATCAGTTACAGGGGTATGTCACTTACAAGCAAGTTGTCCAAATGTACATACACATTCTGAATAGGAGACTTACATGTTGGTGTTATTGCTGTGAACAAATTGTTAAATCGCAAACGGGTTTTCGTAAAGGTTACAGTCCTATTCATAACGTTTTTATCTTACAGTCTGTTATTAAGCTGAATCTTTCAACCCCCCCAAAAATTGTATGCATCTTTCAGTGGGAGATTTAAGTTTCTGCTTATCATGCAGTTGTGATATACTTTATTTCATCCATTAGTTTTGTAGGAACTAGCGATGGGCGTCTGCAACGTGAGGAGATTCTACGGGCTATATAAACTGGAAGAAGTCAGAGGTCAATACGTTCAATGTTTCCCAGTCTGTGAATAGCAGACTATGGAAAATGTACCAACAAACCAAAAATGTGGACGATCGAACAACGATAAGAGTACAGGATCGATTGGCCCGAAACCAGACTCAAGCTCAAAAGGCGAATCAAATTGCAAACTTCATCAGTGAGTGAGTGAGTGAGCTAGTGAGTTGGGTTTAATGCCGCTTTTAACAGTATTCCAGTTATATCACGGCGTGTCAGCTTAATGTGAGGAAAACCCGAAGTGATGCAGGCCTCAGACGTTTACCACTTCTGTGAAACCCACGAGCACGGGTATGGTGCTGACAAACCTAGAAACATAATCGGGGCGAACCGGGATTTCAACCCACTATCATAGGTTTCTGGCGTGCCCAGGGGACGCAACTCTGCACAGCGAATCGCGACGCCTTAGACGACTGGGTCACCCGTGCCCCCTGCAAACTTCATCAGGCTACTGGAGAACGAGTTACGTTTGCCTACCCTTACCATTCATGCGTCTGAAGTTAAAGTTGAAACCACACATAACATGTTGATATTGTTTAAGTTGATGATACAACCCGTGAAGATTCCGGGGTAGAATAGGTCTTCAGCAACCCATGGCCATGCTTGCCGTAAGAGGCGACTGTGCTTGCCGTAAGAGGCGACTGTGCTTGTCGTAAGAGGCGACTAACGAGATCAGGTGGTCAGGCTCGCTGACTTGGTTGATGCACGTCATCGTATCCAAATTGCGTAGAGACCCGTGAAGATTCCGGGGTAGAATAGGTCTTCAGCAACCAATGCTTGACGTAAAAGGTGATTATGCTTGTCGTAAAAGGCGACTAACGGGATCGGGTGGTCAGGCACGCTGACTTGGTTGATGAATGTCATCGATCCCAATTGATCGATGCTCATGATATTAATCAGTGAATTGTCTGGTCCAGATTCGATTATTTACAGACCGCCCTCATATAGCAGGAATATAACAAACAAACAAACAAAATATCGTACAGAAGCCAATGGCACGGTGTACTCATTTTGCACTTCAAAGGTCTGGCGACGTCGAAATGAACGTAAAACTAATGTCTGCTTTAGACCTCATGACAGATTTGGCGTTGTATCGGTTGTGGTGTGGGGTGGCCTCACTATGATCGAGCGAACCCGACTCTGTATTGTGCAAGGAAGGGTCAGTGGACAGTGCTATCAGGACAACATACTGACACCCTTTGTTGACCCGTTTGGAAGGCGTGTGGGTCGACGTTTTCAGGACAACGCCCGTGCTCACCGTGCACGAATCGTCAATGCTCACGTCCAGCAGCACAACATCCACAGAATGCCATGGCCAGCAGTGAGCCCTGACCTTGTCCCTATTGAACACATCTTGGACATGAGACGTGGGCGTCAACGTCATAGGCCGCCGACCACATAGGCTGAACTTGGTCAGGCGCTGCAGATGGAGTAGTGTAGACTCCCTCAAATCGCCATTTGGAGCCTCTTATGCAAATCGTGGCGGTATTATTCACTACTGATCCAAAAACTTCAACTTCGAGAAATGTCCCATCTTACCTCTGTCTTCCTTCAAGATCGATGGCGGTCATAACATCTTCAATACTTCACTATCGAAGGTCATTAGTTCATTACTTGAAACTAATATCTCTTACATTTTCGAAAACTTTAAGTTATTTCTTAGTATCCCCAATATAGTATATATATTCCATTTATATATCAGAGTTTCTCATCTCCCGCCGGCCCTGAATTTTCATTCAACGTGAAGTAATAAAACGTTTTTGTGTCTACCATTGCACACTTAGGTCAGCTTGATTTTCTTTCGCAATGTTAATTAAAAATTCGTTTCCGATGCACAGCGACTCGATCTACGTCATAAATAAATGTACAGACAGATGTCATAAAATATGTTACACAATAACTTAAAAAAGGTTAAAAATAATACAATAATACTTTTATATAATTTTTATTTAGCGCGCCGGCACTCTTGCTGGTTGAGGTTTGACATGAGAAAAATTATATAGACAGCCTTATAATAGTATACGCTATCCCCTTGATAAAGTCCATTTTCTTACCGTAACTCAGTTTAATCGCACACACCAGTGCCCAGATCACCTGTGAATAGAAATAACACGAATGTTACTCATGTACCATCCTTAGCAGGAGATAACATATCGTGTTTTCAATACACACATTAAACTACGTTTATAACGATCACGCTTATAACGAACTGACGGAAATAACGAACTTGTTTTTGTCCCGACCAGTTGCTCTATATGCTTATAAAGAACTACAGTTAGTGGTCCCTTTGAGTTCGTTATAACCGTAGTTTACTGTACCTATTTTACCTGTGAACCTTATGTTGCTGAAACGAATTTGGATCTTAATCTAAACTGAAAATACAGTGGTTGGGTGTATTTTTAACGTGACAAAATTAAAATCGAAATCTTAAGTATAAGCCAGCAAAATGAGTTATGTTCTGATGTTTCGAGTAGGCTGCTCATTACAAATTCATTTAAGAATCAACAAATTAAAGTATAGGTACTGTGTGGTATAGATTGGGTACCGTATCCATTCAGATTAAGCTTTTTACATCAGTACACTTTACACGTAAATTTTAGAGGGATTTAAATTGTGATAAAGGTCAGTAAGCAAATATTAAGTGAGAATCTAACTCATGTTGATTGGATATTAGAGAATGACAGAGGCAGAAGTGTTTCTGACCCATTAATAGCCTGTGGATATGTGTCGAGGTGGCGTACTGGGCCCCTTTGGCAGCGAATCGGGAGGTACTTCAGTAAATCGAGGGGGCACGGGTGGTCCAGTCGTCAAAGGCGCCACAATTCGCTGTGAAGAGTTGCGTCCCTTGCACACGCCAGAAACCTATGATTGTGGGGACGGTCGGGTAGCCTAGTGGTAAAAGCGTTCACTCGTCACACCGGAGATCCGGGTTCGAATACCGACATGGTTACAATGTGTCCATTTCATTTCAAAGTCCATTTCTGGTGTCCCCTGCCGTGATATTGCTGGAATATTGCTAAAAGCGGCGTACAACCATACTCACTCACTCCCTATGATTGTGGGTTCGAATCCCGGTTCGCCCCGATTATGTTTCTAGGTTTGTCAGCACCATACCCGTGCTCGTTGGTTTCATCAAAGTGGTAAACGTCTACGACCTGCATCACTTCGGGCTTTCCTCCCACATTAGGCTGACACGCCGCGATATAACTGACATACTGTTAAAAGTGGCGTTAAACCGAACTCACTCACTCAGTTAATCGAACTACAAAGATGCTCTTTTTGAATCCCCATTGATGTTTTTTAGGAGGTATAATATTTCAAGTGTTTGTATCAAAATTGAAACTTAAAAACTAACCAATTGTACCAAAGAGCTTACAACGTTTGAAGTTGGTTTCTTAGGAACGATATTTCAGTGTGGAGACTCGCTACAGGCGACGATTTGATAGATGGGATCTTATAGTTGTGAATTGGTCATCAAAACGCATCACATATCGATGGACAACCATGCAGAAGGAAAACGGGATGCATCTCTTTCTCATATATCAATAATGTTTTCTCAAAAATCCCGTGAAGATCCAGGTTAGAAAAGGTCTTCAGGAACCCATACTTACCGAAAGTGTTATCCCATATATAACATTTGTTACATTTGACCACTCTCTAAATGGCATTGTGTATTCATAGCCTTCGGCCATGGGAGCCGTGCCAATTTACACTTGTCTGAGGGGTACTCAAAGTACGTCTTCTAGACTACCAGTTGTCGGACTTTCATTTGAACATGAGCACAAAAGCACTTTGAAAATGGTGCTTTCTTTGAATGCATACATAAACATTGGTAAATAGGCTTGCTGGCTCAGAACATGCCGAAAAGAGGTCACATGTATTGGACTCTACCAAGTTCTTTTTTGGACCCAGAGGGCAACCCTGATCTGTAATTATGTTCACCATTGACCTGATGATTTACTGGCGACATGAGCTTGCTGGCACGTCCTCATTTGTCAAAGGCACTACCCTGAAGCAGTGCCGAATACACCGTGTTGAGTTGAAGACGAGTCGACATGTAGAGATTCTGAGAAACTATGCAAAATCCAATTTAATCTCCCAAGTTATCATGTACACATCATTCTTTAACCGTGCAAATTCTGTGCAGGTGGAATGAGCGAACGAAATAGCAAAAGTAACATTTAAGAACAAAGAAATATTAACGTGTAAGTGAATAAGGAGGTAAATCTACGGTTTCGAAATTTGAGGTAGTCCATCTGTAGATGAGATTCCTCTTACCTTACCATTTTTACAGAGCGGTTTTTTTTTAAAACACGGATTGTTTATCATCAATTTACCATGAGAACAAAAGCACTTTGAAAATGCATACATACACATGGGCAGATAGGCTTGCTGGCTCAGAAACATGCCGAAAAGAGGGCAACCCTGATCTGTAGTTATGTTCACCATTGACCTGATGATTTACTGGCGACATGAGCTTGCTGGCGCGACCTCATTTGTCAAAGGCACTTCCCAGAAGAAGTGCCGAATGCCACCGTGTTGAGTTGAATCGACACTAAGAGATTCTGAGAAACTATGCAAAATCCAATTTAATCTCCCAAAGCACCAGTTCACCACTTGACCTATCTATGTGCCAAGTTTGGTTAAGATATCTCTCATGGGGTTTGAGTTCTGCCCCAGAAATGAAACGTGACGGGCGGACAGCACACTTTCCTATATCCCCCTTCCACTTCGTGACGAGGGATAATAAACAATAAATTACATGCTCGTATAAAGAAATAAGCAATAAAACTACAAACTGCAAACTATTACTCATAGATACAGCAGCAGTGTATTGCTGAAACATCAACTTTCCCTTCCAGGATACGATGACGTCTGTTTGTCTATAGACATACACCTGTGAGATTTAGAGAGATAAACTTTTTCAGAGATGGCATCATAATTTGTTCAAATATGATGTTGTGTGTTTATTTGCTTGTCCTCCGTATTCACGCAGAACACATTTGGCTACCATTGCCGACAGCAACTTGTGAATTGACTGTCACTGTTGAACTGTTGAATACATATCCAGGTGAGAGCAATTTTGAAACAAGGACAATCAATTTTAATGAATATCTAGTCGTTTTTCCGTCCAATGACCATGTACGGAAAAAAACGACGTTTTCGTTTTTGCAGTGGCATGATATACGATTTCATTTATCTCTAAACTCCAAGGAAATCTGTGGTCTTGGTGGCCGTGGTTTGTACATGTTACAGTTACATGCGGCATGGGAGATGGTTGACATGATTTTGCCATATTTAATCCAGGAAATATTTAATTATCCGACAAGGTTTTGTTCTGCTGAATAATCTTTTTCAATGATAAATAAATAATGTATATGCGAAATTGACAGTTATGACAGAACGATGTCACCAATTCAAGGATATGGTAAAGGACGGTGGATTTGGTAATTTAGACAGACTGACGGTAACTTTTCCATAGCCTCGAAATGACGCTTTTTCATTGCTTGAGTGATCTGTCAATCTGTCATAATGATGTGCCATCATCGACCATTGCAAAAACTCAAGTATTCTTGTACACTTGGGTGCAATAAATATCACCTGACTGCAGTTTGTGTTTGTTCAGTAGCTTTTCATTGTGTGACACAAGATGTACGTATTTTCAATAGGAAACACTGCATGTTGTACAGTGTCTCCGTTTGGTACAGTGACATTTGTACATGAAGTCAGCCCATTATAACGTATCTACAAAAGTGTACTTTTATAGCGGGATAAAGTACAGTCAGCGTCTTCAGCGTTCAGCGAAGCATCTTAGAATTAAAATTAAAGAATATATGTCCTCGAATCATTTCAAACCAAAAAACAACACTAAAACGGCTTATCCAATGCCCATGATATCAATCGTCATATAGCTGGAATATTGCTGAGTGCGGCGTTAAACAACAAAACAACAAACCAACTCGACAAATAGCATAGATGCAAAAAAAACAAAAAACATTTAAGACATTTTGTACAACTCACGTGAAAATACTTGGCATCGGGTTTACACATTCTTCCTCAATGCTGATCTCATAAATTGTCTATCAACTGAAAAAGGTAGTTGCAATGCAGTCAGTTTAAATTCAGGGCTTTGCAACTGAGACTTGGTATTTAATATGAAATTATCTTTTAATGTATATGTAACCTTATACGCCATCACGAAGTAGTAGGAATCCACGTGTAATCAGTACCCATGTATTATTTAAAGATAAGATAACGAACATGGATGCAAAACAGATCAGGGGCCACGGGTAGCCGTCTAAGGCGCCGCGATTCGCTGTGCAGATTTGCGTCCCTTGGGCACGCCAGAAACCTATGATTGTGCATTCGAATCCCGGTTCGCCCCGATTATGTTTCTAGGTTTGTCAGCACCATACCCGTGCTCGTGGGTTTCACCGAAGTGGTAAACGTCTGAGACCTGCATCACTTCGGGCTTTTCTCCCACATTAAGCTGACACGCCCTGATATAAGTGGAATACTGTTAAAAGCAGCGTTAAACCAACTCCCTCACTCACATAACAGATCACCTTACCTGGTGACGCGATCATGCAGGTGTAATCAGTATCCATGTATTAGTTAAAGATTAGATAACGGACACGGCAGCATAACAGATCGCCTTCATGGTAAAACGATCTTGTAATAAAAAATATCCGAAAATCTCATTCTTCTGTATAAATATGAACTGTTAATGTCCAGTAATTAATATGCTACCGACAAACAGTAAGGATTGGTTGGTTTGTTGTTTAACGCCGCACTCAACAATATTCCAGCCATATGACGGCAGTCTGTAAATAATCGAGTCTGGACCAGACAGTGATTGATATCATGAGCATCACTCCACGAAATTTGGATCGATGACATGCATCAACCAAGTCAGCGAGCCTGACCACCTGACCCCGTTAGTCGCCTCGTACGACAAGCGTTAGCGACAAGCATGGTTTGCTGAAGACCTATAAGGAACTGATGAAACTGAGAGTGAAAGTCTTATGACCATAAATGTCTGTGAAGTTTTTTTGGGGGCGTGTAGATCAATATCTGAGCCCGCTCGTTTGTATGTTTGTTGTTTAACGCCGCACTCAGCCATATTCCAGACATATGACGGTTTGTAAATAAACAAGTCTTGGTCAGACAATCGAATGATTGATACGCAATTGGGATACGATGACATGCATCAACCGAGTCAGTGAGCCTGACCACCTGATCCCTCTTACGCCTCTTACGACAAGCACAATCGCCTATGATGACAAGCATGGGTCGCTGAAGACCTAATTTAACCCGGATCTTACCAGGTGAAGTTTCTCTGACATGTCACAATACTTAAATAACGTCATCATACATAAATACAACCAATATGTATATGGGTGTTCATATAAATTACACAATTAGTATGTACTATAATAAGAAACATAAAAGTCGAATTTAAATGTTATACAGCCTTCAGGTCACAAGTATATCAACTCCTTCGGCAACTATTTCTACTTGGAGCCCAAGCAGCAGAGGAAAGTGTCGCACGTGTTGTCTAAAGTGCAAACATCATCCTCCCGAGGCAAGAGCCTTTGCTGACTTTAAAAGTCCAGTTTCCATCCTTGTCGAACTAGGCTGGAATTCCTGGGCTTGACCTCAGCGCCACCAGTGGCTATTACGAGTTATGTTCCTTCTATGCCTCTCCTATGGACCAATCGCATTCCTTCTCTCGTATCACTTGCATTTGCTTCAAACAAAATGACGGCGCCCAGTCAAGACGATCTGATCGATAATCAAGATCTATATTGTGATGAAATTGGTCATACATCGCGAAGTGCATCAAATCACGTGAGCACCTTGATTTATGAGTTGGCGGTGCTCATGCTTTGCAAATACTGCAATCGACCGAAAACTGCATCACAGTTTACGAACCGGATTTCGATTTCGTTGCGTGAATGTGATTAGACTATGCATAGACTCGTTAGTCCAACCAAAATGTGACTCAATAATACCAGCCTAATTCGGCAAGGGTGGAAACTTGACTTTTAAAGTCAGTTAACTCTCTTGCCTCGGGAAGATGGCAAACATCAGCTTTCTCGCCAACTGTCACTACGAGAATGCCAACTTCCGAATGGTATTACAAGGTTTTCTATCTGGTGTCTTTTCCAACACCACCACCAATGGCCATGTGAACATCTGCACATCGCGAAACGCATTCGGATTCCACACAGCAGTGGATGAACAACCTGCCACTCCAAATATAACATTTGTTACAATCACTGGATTGTCTGGTCCAGACTCGATAATGTACAGACCGCGGTCATATAGTTGGAATATTGTTGAGTGCGGCGTTAAACAACTAACAAACAACTATATCTACTTATGGATCAAAAGTAATTATATTGTTATTTACTCGTTTCATCAAGTGTTGATACCTTTTTATACTTGGGTGAACAATTTAAGAACTAAATATTTCATCATTCTTTAACCGTGCAAATTCTGTGCAGGTGGAATGAGCGAACGAAATAGCAAAAGTAACATTTAAGAACAAAGAAATATTAACGTGTAAGTGAATAAGGAGGTAAATCTACGGTTTCGTAATTTGAGGTAGTCCATCTGTAGATGAGATTCCTCTTACCTTACCATTTTTACAGAGCGGTTTTTTTTTTAAAAACGGATTGTTTATCATCATTTTACCATGAGAACAAAAGCACTTTGAAAATGCATACATACACATGGGCAGATAGGCTTGCTGGCTCAGAAACATGCCGAAAAGAGGGCAACCCTGATCTGTAGTTATGTTCACCATTGACCTGATGATTTACTGGCGACATGAGCTTGCTGGCGCGACCTCATTTGTCAAAGGCACTACCCATAAGAAGTGCCGAATGCCACCGTGTTGAGTTGAGTCGACACTAAGAGATTCTGAGAAACTATGCAAAATCCAATTTAATCTCCCAAAGCACCAGTTCACCACTAGACCTATCTATGTGCCAAGTTTGGTTAAGATATCTCTCATGGGGTTTGAGTTCTGCTCCAGAAATGAAACGATCAGAAGGATGAATTATTTTTACACAAATATAAGATTCCAACCAATTAAAACAAATCATTTTTTTCAGGATTTCCAAATGTGCTAGGGTGTGTAGATGGCACATTTGTTAGAATCATAGGCCCAAAGGTGAATGAAGGTGACTACCTGAATCGTAAAGGCTATCACTCGCTGACTGTTCAGGTACGTATATAAATGGTTCACATAGATTATGTATGTATTAACACCAACAAAAATATTTTCATTATGATTACATGATACTTAAAACATAATGGCAATTTTATGTCATTATTTACAAATGAAAGTATATTTCAGTACCAATGAAAAGCGGTCCTTTCAGATGATCTGTGATACAGAATACCGATTTATTAAATGTGTAGCAAAATGGCCAGGAAGTGTACATGACAACATGATATTCAGGGATAGCAAAATCAGTTTTGCTTTTGAAAATGGTAGGTATCACATTTGATTACCAGACTTTGTAGTTGCTTTGAACATCGGTACAAATGACCATCAAATAAAAAATACAAGTAACATGTTGTGAATATTTCTCAAAGCTGGTTATGTCAGAAATAAATTATGATCATATAACCACTGAAGTTGTTAAATATTACTTGAGCTGTCATGTTGCAATGTTTTCATGAAGAAATGTACAAGCACCATTCACTAGCATCTTTTGCAGACAGAATGCATTATGATGTGAAATACTTTAGTTCTCATGTGTATAGTGTGATCATGTCTATCAAGTTATCTCCCCTGTCGTTGCGACCCATGAAGATTCCGGGGTAGAATAGGTCTTCAGCAACCCATGCTTGCCGTAAAAGGTGACTATGCTTGTCGTAAAAGGCGACTAACGGGATCGGGTGGTCAGGCTCGCTGACATGGTTGGTGCATGTCATCAATCCTAATTGCGTGGATCGATGCTTATGATATTAATCACTGGATTGTCTGGTCAAGACTCGATTATTTACAGACCGCCGTCATATAGCTGGAATATTGCTGAGTGCGGCGTTAAACAACCAACCAACCAACCAACCCCTGTCGTTGCAATTATTATTTGGGTGTCAGAATTAGATATGTCATATGTTCTTATTTTTACATGTTACAGGCACATACAAAGGTTATTTTGTAAGGGGAACCCTGCAAGCCCTACCTGATGACACCATTCCTCTCTCCAGCATCTAGAAGTATATCTAGAAAAGTATACAAGCGAGTTTACCCATAATTCCCTCTACGGTCGAGGGCGCCGTTTTGCAACAGGAATGTAAACATGAACACTCAAACCTCCTGTATCGATGTACACCGTGATGCTTGATTGCGATATGCTAACCTCGTGTATATATACGTTGTTCTCAATCACCTCTAACACGGAAATCCCGGCCGAAATCCTTCTGAGCCATCCACAACGAGGACACCAAGAGTATTTCGACAACTCGATTGACAGCCGAAGGAAGGAAGAGCAGCTTGCAGATGCCAGGTTCGCAGCCAGACTTCGTGATGGAATGTATTGATTTACATATTTTCCTGATCTCCATGTTTTACTGTAAACTTCAAGGACCTTTTAGTTTTGTTGTGTTCGGAAACCTTTTATTATTATTATGATCAAGTGTTTGTTGTGACATGGGATTTGGGCTTACATAAGAGCTACAGGTGTAGGACTTTTAACTTTTTATTTTTTAGGCATCATGTAATCATAATGAAAATATTTTTGTTGGTGTTAATACATACATAATCTATGTGAACCATTTATATACGTATCTGAACAGTCAGCGAGTGATAGCCTTTACGATTCAGGTAGTCACCTTCATTCACCTTTGGGCCTATGATTCTAACAAATGTGCCACCTACACACCCTAGCACATTTGGAAATCCTGAAAAAAATGATTTTTTTTAATTGGTTGGAATCTTATATTTGTGTAAAAATAATTCATCCTCCTAATAAGGTTAAATGTAGTTAACATAATATGGGACAGCAAAATACTTGTAAATATTACACAAATAAGCATGTAAAGTTTCAGCTTTATGAATAAACTTACTGATATGATCAAGGTCAACGCACATTACTTTTGAAAATGTCAGCTAATTCGAATACTTGTCAATGATTTATTATTTGATAAACATACCAAACATTCTTATTTTTTTATTATTTTTATTGGTTCAAAGGATGATGGTGTATGGTAATTTCATATTGATTCATACCTGAACATTTTACACTTTACAATTACAGAATGCTGCCTCTGGGAATAATTATGCCTGTTCAAAACAATGCCGTTTTCCGTTTTCTAAACTCCGGATTTTAGCATTGCTCTAACATGCACTTAGAGTTATGCCCCCTTTACTTTTATAACGTAATGTTAAAACGGTTAAAAGATCGATGAATTACCTGCGATTATGTGAAACTTCTGTTTTCTGGTGTCTGCGTCTGATCCTGTCGGCATCCTCACAAACCGGTAAGCAGCTGAACATAGACTGGTGCAAACATCTCGGACAGACCGGAAGACCGATGGTGCAGATCGATATTGCCGAGAAGAAGTCAGAAATGAGGGAATAAATGCCTCCCGTAGCAAGGAATCTCAGCGTAACAAGTACCTGTGTTAGGGGTGGAAGGGGGCTGTTACGTTGAGTGGGTCTTCGCAGTCTGTTGGACACGAGTGACACAATGTAAAGAATCGTTTCCACCCGAAACCTAAATCTAAGGAACAAATCATCGTCCGACATGTATTCCAGTGTGTTTTCACGATCGGTAAGCCGCCAGGAAATAACCTGTCTCCTTCTCGATCTCTGCTTACGTCTATTAGCAATGGCCATTTTTGTCCGAATAAAAACCTAAGTTACCATGTGGGCTTACTTAAGTTTTTGGTGGTTTGAACTCAGTTTGAGTCGAAAATTGAACACAGTTTGGTTTGAGAAATGCATTTTGCTAAGTTTTCTCAAATTTGAGTAAAAACTCAGACTTAGTTCAGTTCTTGAACCTAAGTTTGTTTCGAGAAATCGGGGCCAGTACCTCTGTCATGTCTTAAATGAGGTCATGGCACAACGTAAAAGTGATCTGTGCTGTGTGTGTATTGAAATGTTATGTAATGTGCTTGTCGGGCAGGTGATCTGTTTATGTAATAAACTTATAAGAAGTTGTTTATACAGGGATTTATGGCATTTCCTTGAATCAACGAATTTAATAACATTAGAATCGCAAATGCTTACGTAACACTATAACGCGGTTGTTTTTTACTATTTTCGCCAACTTCCATGCGTTACGCGGTAGCGAAAAACATTTAAAAAGCAGGAGAAATGTGTTGGAATTGTGACAGCAGAACTCAAAATTTTAAACCATGATAACCATGATAGTTCCCAAGACGCAAGACAAATATGTATGTGGGGTTTTATGATAATATAAATCGAAAACAACAGTCGATTACAAGAAATAATGAAATACATTTTCAGAAAAGATCAAAAGCAGGAGAAATATGTTGGAAATGAGGGGACGTGTGGTATTTTATAAGGGATGTTCAGCTCAATGTTCCGTACCGCCACTTTATCATGAAAATGCTTACACAAATGAACACACGGTTGTTTTCGACTATTTTCGCCAACCTCCATGCGTAACGCGGTTGTGAAACAGGATCAAAAGCAGGTAAAATGTGTTGGTTTTAGGGGGGCATGTGGAATTTTATTAGCAATTAAAATAATTGTGATAGCAGATTTAAATATATAGAACCATGATATCCCGGATGATTTCCATGCGTAAAGCAATCTGGGGTTATATTTTATATGAATCTGCCAACACACAATTGAAATCGATAAAAACAAATCGATAAAATTCCAATGTGTCGCTTTTCGTGTTCTTTAAGGGACCACCAGTTGAAAAGGGTAAAAGACATATGCCTGGAGAATCATATTTGCGTTACCAGTGGTGCTAAGCGCTTGCGGGCCTATTTTATAAGGCGGAGAGAAAGCAACAACGATCTTGTGGTAAAAATTAGTTCACGGAGTTTTTGCTCAGTTTAGTTACTGCATAAAACATTAAGAAATCGGGTAAGTCGAAGTGAAACGGCCATTACCTTGTTTTCTTCCATGCCTTACGCCGTGGCGAAAAAAGATAAAACACAGGTGAAATGTGTTGGAATTGAGGGGCATGTAGATTCAAGCAATTGGGATACGATGACATGCATCAACAAAGTCAGCGACCCAATTGCGTGGATCGATGCTCGTGATGTCAATCATTGGATTGTCTGGTCCAGACTCGATTATTTACAGACCACCGTCATACAGCTGGAATGTTGCTGAGTGTGGCGTTAAACTTCAAAACAAATATATAAAACCATGATTGATTTCCATGCGTAACATGGCGTAATTCATTACAAACGTGTCGCTATTCAAGTACGGCGATTACCATGAGTACATGAAAAAAAAATACTGTATATACAAAACACCATTGCCTATTTTCGCCGACCACCATGTGTAACGCGGTGACTTCAAAAGCAGGAGAAATGTGTTGGAATTGTGACAGCCGATTTAAATATATCAAAACCATGATAACGCGGCTGGTTTCGACGCATAACGCTTGATAAATATACATGTGGGATTTTATTATATATAAATCTGCCGCCACATCGAAAGAATTCGAACGGCGATTACATGAAAAGAAAATAATTAAAATGAAATGTTTACGATTATTAATTTGAGGCGGATGGGAAATTGCTGAAAAACAATATATACAAATGTGGCTTTTCGCGACTGTAAACCATGCTGATGACATTCCCTCAACAAAATCGGCAACTAGATGAACTCAGGCATCGGACGTTGGCCAGTTTATTTCAACCAAGGCTTCCGACACCATGTGATGGACCCTGATGACGTCCTGATCCCCTTTCCTAGTTAGCTCTTTGGCCATCTCCCGGAAATACTTCGGATGGCGGTGCCAACTGAAAAAGGACGGTTGGTTGGTTGGTTGGTTTGTTGTTTAACGCCGCACTCAGCAATATTCCACTGCAAAAAAAATCCATATATACAAGCTTGTATATCCTTTGGAAAGATGATATTTCCAAAGGATATACAAGATTGGAAAGATGATATATACAAAATATACAAGTTTGTATATATGACATATACAAAATATACAAATTTGTATATATGGTGTATCCAAATTTGTTTTGTTTGTATATATTGGTAAAGGGAGATAATTATTATGTATTTGTGTATAATTATGATATATGTGCAAATTGAAGTGTTTTAAGTTGAGCACTGTGTTTCTTTGTATATGTTGGTAAAGGAGGATAATTGCTATGTATTGCTCTATAAATGTTTTGTATGTGCAAAATAGTATCAGCAAGTTACAAAAAACTGATTTAGTGGCGGGTAACATTACTGGAAGGTTTAATTAGTACTCCACACTGTTAGCGGGAGTACATACTGTCCTTGCAATGATATTGACGGGTGGGCGGTTGAGGCGTCTGGTACTTTTCCTGGCGCGGTGCTTGGTATGTGAGTAGACTTTATGGTCAAATGCACAGAGGGGATTAGCTGTCGGGGGCGATTGCTTTGGCGGTAACTTCTGTATTGAAAGTGTTTGAGCTTGGATTTGTTTTACGGGGAGGCCGCGATGTGTTTTGTAACATGCTCTCGTGCACATATGCCAACAGAGTGGATTGCACAGAGGATGAAAACTATTTTATCACTACTTAAAAGTGTTGAATTTGGTTTGTTCTGAGCTGTCGGTTTCATTGTAGATATACATTGTTATAATGTGAAATCTCGGCGGAAACGCGGAAAATCGCGTTTTGTAAAACGGTAGTCCTTGGGGAAAATTGTATTATGAGCAACCGGATGCGTAAATAACGTGTGTAATATATTCCCGTATTATATTTTATAATACTTGTTCTTTAAATATTGTTATCAATGCGAGAACGAAGATTACCTTGAAAAAACACAACAGCATGCATATGTTCTAGCAAAAGGAAACTTGATATATATTCATTTGGCTTAATTTCTACTTTGGAAAACTTAGTTGGCGCTCTAAAAGCTTGACGCTGTATAATTTGGCACGCGCATGGTTGGGTGCAAACCATATGTACATCAATAATAATAGTAAAAATAATAATAATAATAATAATAATAATAATAATAATAATAATAATACATCATGATGGCAGTTTCAATGTAAAGATTAAGTATTTTTAAAGATATGGAAAATAAATCTTGATAACTGCTTTAATCTTTGATCTTTGGGAAAATAATAATGGAATTGGTTGAGTGACTAACGTATTCTACTTTAAAAGTGACAGGAACGTGATTTACATAATTAAAATATAGAATAATATACAAATTATAAGAGAGGGTTTGTGATTTATTTTGGGATGAAGTCAGTATTTAACTTGCGCTTTCCGACATTATGCGTATTTCGCACACGGTTAAGAAAAAAATGCAATTCATTTATTTATAAAAAGTACGAATGCATCAATCCTACATCACAGGACCATGTACATAATTTGTTGAATGTTATTTCGTGAATACACAAATTGCATAACACATTCCCTGAGGACAAACCCAAATTGCCCGTCCCTTTGTGACAGGTGTTAATTAGAGAATGTATTGCCACCATATTATGTCCCAGCACTTTTATGACATGTAATGAACCTAGTCAATCCCTGGGTCTGTAACAACAACATGGGTCTAATAAAATCAAAGTAACATAAATGTTACGTCATTCGAATTAAAAAAGAGACTGAAAAAATGTAACATGAATATAATTGCCCTTTTGAGGGTAATATAATTTTGGGAAAATATAGGTTTTCTTGTATTTATGGACGACTTCACACAAGCTGAAAATTAAACATATGTTTATATAGCTATATTTACATACATGGCATTAACATGTAATAATAATATTGATCATGTTTGTTAATTTGTACATTTCGTTGTTATTGGTATCCTGAGTATGTTGTAATAATGCATGTGTTCTGATCTTATTTGACGTAGATTACATGAACTAGTAGAGTGACTTTCTTTCATCAGCGTGGAAGGATTACCCACACATATACCCTTAATCCTTTGTCAAACAGAAAGAAGTCATATAGATATCATATCTAACTGGTACTAAAAGTTCACTATCAATCTCCTCTGATAACAAACTTACATTTAATATCCCCAAGCTACAATACCAAGCATGCTCATGGAGTAATTATGAGAAACCCGAATGATATCCTGTCTACGTGGTCACACCCGGTGATTGTTAAGACATTCAGACAATATGGCAGTCTGTATTCATTTCTTATATCCCAAAAGTCCCCACCAAGCTTCCTTTTATTAACATTGGGATGAGGGGAGATATACATATTGTATTAAATAATACATCAATACATCAAAACAGAACAAAAAAGATAGGTCAACAGTGCGGTTGATGGAAAGGGGTTTCCTAAGAAAAGTTATTTAACTCTTTAATACTTAATACGTGTCTCAAAGTATGTATTAAGTCTTACTACTAGTTATTATATATGTGCAAATCCACCCGAACGTCGGATGTACATGGCCGATTTCAAAATAGGTAAATTAGGCACTGTTCAAATTGTTTCCAATAAACCACTGATTAGAAACTCACTTAACCTTTAGAATAGAATCGTTTCTAAATATATTGTAGTTGGGGCATGTGTAAAAATTAATGCAGTGTACCATTGTGACAGCCACAAGAGCATGCATGATGTGTTATCTGAGATGTGTTTTTTAAGCCGATGGAAGTTTAAAGTGACAAAATCTGGTATCATGGCTTAACTGAATATAACATTGTCTAAGTTTAATAATCCTCTTTTTCCGGTGACTATTCCAATTATTAATGGTATCATGTAGGAATGACTTGCATTCAGTTCTACAACGTATAGCCTGTGAATTGGTTAGATTTCTTTATATGTAATCACTAACAGCAAAGATGTTTTCCATCTTGTAAAAAGGTGTAATGGCTACGTTGGTCTCACTCTACATTTTCACGTGGCTTGTACCTCTTATTGGCCCACAAATAGTCCGTAATCAGTGAGTGGGCGAGGTAAAAATTAACGTCTCATCGGCATTATTTCAGCGTCCGTAATGAATTAATGTGTAGACATTCTAGGATTAATTCTTTTTCTTTGGTACAATTATCCAAAACATGGGAGCAAAATATTGGCAATATATATATGCTTGTTCATGACTTATGTAAAAGGGGTTATTTATCTGAGTGATTGAGTATGGTTCACGGCGGTGGACACCAGAAAGGTATTTAAGACAATTAATCATAGGGCTTACCTCGTTAACTCGCCAATATCATAATCTGACTGAAATATTAATACCAAAGTCCTTTCATTTTAAGATTAGGTTTTGCACTTGGGCACACTTTGACGTGATATTGAACAGTTTTCTTTTTCCCTGGATTAAGTTTTACTTGCATTCATTCATTTGGTAATTTTCTCCAAATTGGCATTAATATTTTATGCAGTAGTATTTGGAACTGTCCTTTTTGGGAATAGGGTTGACCCCACCGCAAGCACAGTAAACAGAAATTCCAAGGTGAATAATATGTACTATAGTTTGTTGGCTCGACATGCAAGACTCCATAATTTTAGCTATAAATTCATAGTAATATTAAATTAATTTTTTTTTATAAAGAATTCATTGATGTATTTGACATGAGACGTAGCGACACTCATGTATTTTATAATAATGTACAATTTCAATGCCTTAAATCTGTTGCATTAAACAAATTCTTTGATTTGATGTTGTCATATTGTGACTCAATTTGTGTCTAGTCTTCCAAATGTTCTATTGCGAATACATATAGTGTCAGCGCTCATGATCGCCATATCTATGAATGGATGAAAATATCATCATTAATAAACTTACCTGAGCTCAATATGTGTTCTGAAGACAAATCGCTGTCAAGCATCTTGCACGGCTTCGTTCACGTTCACTCTCAAATGTACGAAAGGAAAATCTGCAACTGTGCGTGTTCAATGTTCGTTTGCATTTTTGTGACAGGCGGTCGTTATTTTCATTAAGATTCCATAAATTCATAAATCACAACTGATGTAGCTGCCTTGGTTACTTACTTACTTACTTTGGAGATTTAACGTGCGCTTTCCGACTGATGCGTATTTCGCACACGGGCCCGGCCAAGCCATTTAATGTGTTTCCGAAAGGGGCTGCCTTGGTTAACTGGAGTCAGGATATAACTAATTACACATTCTAATTATGCTAATCGAGGAAGTGCATTATACTGGATGACAAACTTAGTAATCCTTTCACACTAATCCTTGTTTACAATGAACGCATGTCAAATGACTAAATAAACATCCTTTTTTATTTTCTTAAGTAGAAGTATCACAATGGGCGGTGAACACAACTGTTTGTAGAATGATAGTTTCAGAAAGGAATACAAATACAAATATACAGAAAGGGGTTTAAAATGGTTTCTTTCTTTGCATCCTCGCATTGTTGTTGTGGATGCGGTTATTTGCTGTCGGAATTGTTTTTGCAATTCAATTAGTTAATTACATGTCACATGACAACTGCATGTCACGGGGGCCTGGACATAAATCACGTGGTGCACTATTAGGCCTATAATAACCCCCAACCTTGATTCTGCATCAATTCAAAAACTCCTGAATCCTCATCGACTCCTGAACACTTAGATTTTGACGTTGTCATCTTGATCATCAGAACCATCAAAGGCGGCAAAATACAGTAAGCAACTTTTCTCCCACTTTTCAATTCAGATGTAGACAAGTACAACACGTTTAGTAATGATTTAAAAAATTGTACGAGTTTCTTAGTGTCAATAATTAGTAGAACAGACGTAAAACAGACATACGAATGGACACGTTATAGACAACAATCCTATATATTTTAGTAACAATGATTAGTTGGAGTGACCAGTATATATTTGCAAAAAATAGATTTATAAAAGTTCAGCTTATTAAGTACAATACACCCATCAAATAGAGCTGCATGTGTCAGGGACCCAATCTAGATAGCGCCCACACCTAGAACCGCTGCGCCGGAAGTAGGTAACGTTTCTAGCTCTTACGTCGAGTAAAATCAGAAATGATTTGCGTGATACATATACATATGTACATATATGTGAACAGCCTCTCGTTATTAATGCCCTTTAATTGTAGTCATCTTACTATTTGATCGTTTGTGCCACACAAAGCTATAAGTTCCGTAATAAAAATACGGAAAAATGAACAGATTAATCTCATGGACATGTATTCAAAAATGGTAGCATAACGAATGAAGTAATGTTTTAATTTCCGTTCCCATAATACTGTTTAGATGAAACACTGTTAGCAACCCGAATGGGAATAAACAGTGGTAGCTGTCACTAGCCAAAGGATACTAGACTATACAAGAACAGTTTTAGCATTTCACACCGTCCCGACAGGCGCCAACCTCTCAAATATTGCACAACATATATTGATGGCGTAGTATGATATTAATATTACATTGTTTCTTGAATACTGTGCGAAGAATATTTTGTACGATGGCAAGATTCAAAACAAGTATCATTATCTTCTTTGCGAGGAATTTGGAAGTTGGAGTATTGAGAGAGGATAAGATCTGTGGATGAACAACATCACTTGCTTGATAATGGTGTTACAACATACACCTAAGCGTCGCTCCTAACTGTAATAAAGACGTTGTTCATCAATATATCTTATCTCTACTCAGTTTTCATTATCGCTAAAATTAGACAAAACTGTAAAAATGGTTTAACATGTGTGGTAGCACAGCTAGTCCCTGTAAAATTTTCATTTAAAAAAAATAAATAAAAAATCACAGCGCACAGGGAAATTGAGCGAGGCTCAATTCGAACGGTATTCCCATGTTATGTTATGTTTTTCTGAAAATGTACATGAAGCGGATTGGTCAAGAAGTTTATATTGAAGACCACTCCGGAATACAATGATTCAAAAATGCATACATGATATTGTAAATATATCTAGATTTTTAGACAGGATAATGCATAGATAATATTCCAACAGTCAGATTAACCAGATTAAACAGATTCCTCCACGCTGGGCAAACACTGGTCTATGTAGAATCATATCGTTATCTGGGACTACGGGTTGACGAGCATCTAGATATGTGAAACTGTGAAAGAGTTGTACAATTCTGCCAGCCATGCTTTGTCTTATTCTGTTGGGTGTGTGTCTTATTCTGTTTTTTATGAAACTGTATGAAAGTCTTGTTGAGCCGGTAATGATCTATGGCTCTGGTATATGAGGATAAAACATTAATCTAATCCACAATAGAGCTCGTAATTATTTCTTGGTGTTAGTAACGGTACCTCCAGTATAGCCACTAATGGAGACATGGGTCTCTCCTCCCCGTTTGTTACATTACATGCTAATGTTTATAGACTACCCAAAGATTTAATAACAGTACTTGTAACGCTTTGATGAAGAAAATGGTTACTATGTAAAAGTTCATGGAGTACTAAAGTTGTTAAAATTGCCTGTAATCTTAATATTTATGATGTTATGAATATTATGACTGTTCCAATGTCCCGAAAGAAGAAAATTGCCCATATTAAAAACGTTCTCGTAAACAAAGATGTACTGAGCTGGAGAACAGAGCTTTGGAACGATAAACATAACGTTAAGGGCAATACATTAAGAACTTTCATGATCGTAACGTTGTTGCTCCTTATGTTTTAAATACAGGGACCACCGTCGCATTTTAGCTAGTTTTAGATCTGGATCGAAACAGGACGATTTACAACCCCCCAAACCTTTTAGAAAATAGAATTTGCCCGCACTGTTTTAAAATTGTTCATTAAAGTTTGTCGAAAATGAATTTCACTTTATTAAATGTTATGTCCTTTATGATCTTAGAAGTATTTCACTTAGATAATGGTCATCTCTTTTGAAACACGTGACGCATTCATAAAATAACTTCCTCTGTAAGGTTCACACCCAATTGTCAGACATCCCATTTGGCAGGTGACCGAATCATCAGACAGACCAGTCAAGTGTGACCAGTGTATTCGCCTGGTCTAAACTACTAATTACTGTGCTGCTCTCGACTTTGGGCAGAGTAAGCTATTCACCACTCGTTAAGTGATACAGATTAACCAAATTCCTCTTCGCTGGGCAAACACTGGTCTATGTAGAATCATATCGTTATCTGGGACTACGGGTTGACGAGCATCTAGATATGTGAAACTGTGAAAGAGTTGTACAATTCTGCCAGCCATGCTTTGTCTTATTCTGTTGGGTGTATGTCTTATTCTGTTTTTTTATGAAACTGTATGAAAGTCTTGTTGAGCCGGTAATGTTCTATGGCTCTGGTATATGAGAATCGTGAAACTAATCCAAAATAGAGCCGGTAAATTATTTCTTGGTGTTAGTAACGGTACCTCCATGTATAGCCACTAATGGAGACATGGGTCTCTCCTCCCCGTTTGTTACATTACATGCTAATGTTTTTAGACTACCCCAAGATTAATAACAGTACTTGTAACGCTTTGATGAAGAAAATGGTTACTATGTAAAAGTTCATGGAGTACTAAAGTTGTTAAAATTGCCTGTAATCTTAATATTTATGATTCTTATGAATATTATGACTGCTCCAATGTCCCGAAAGAAGAAAATTGCCCATATTAAAAACGTTCTCGTAAACAAAGATGAACTGAGCTGGAGAACAAAGCTTTGGAACGATAAACATAACGTTAAGGGCAATACATTAAGAACTTTCATGATCGTAACGTTGTTGCTCCTTATGTTTTAAATACAGGGACCACCGTCGCATTTTAGCTAGTTTTAGATCTGGATCGAAACAGGACGATTTACAACCCCCCAAACCTTTTAGAAAATAGAATCTGCCCGCACTGTTTTAAAATTGTTCATAAAAGTTTGTCGAAAATGAATTTCACTTTATTAAATGTTATGTCCTTTATGATCTTAGAAGTATTTCACTTAGATAATGGTCATCTCTTTTGAAACACGTGACGCATTCATAAAATAACTTCCTCTGTAAGGTTCACACCCAATTGTCAGACATCCCATTTGGCAGGTGACCGAATCATCAGACAGACCAGTCAAGTGTGACCAGTGTATTCGCCTGGTCTAAACTACTAATTACTGTGCTGCTCTCGACTGTGGGCAGAGTAAGCTATTCAAACTCGTTAAGTGATACAGATTAACCAAATTCCTCTTCGCTGGGCAAACACTGGTCTATGTAGAATCATATCGTTATCTGGGACTACGGGTTGACGAGCATCTAGATATGTGAAACTGTGAAAGAGTTGTACAATTCTGCCAGCCATGCTTTGTCTTATTCTGTTGGGTGTATGTCTTATTCTGTTTTTTTATGAAACTGTATGAAAGTCTTGTTGAGCCGGTAATGTTCTATGGCTCTGGTATATGAGGATAAAACGTTAATCTAATCCAAAATAGAGCCGGTAAATTATTTCTTGGTGTTAGTAACGGTACCTCCATGTATAGCCACTAATGGAGACATGGGTCTCTCCTCCCCGTTTGTTACATTACATGCTAATGTTTATAGACTACCCAAAGATTTAATAACAGTACTTGTAATGCTTTGATGAAGAAAATGGTTACTATGTAAAAGTTCATGGAGTACTAAAGTTGTTAAAATTCCCTCTAATCTTAATATTTATGATGTTATGAATATTATGACTGCTCCAATGTCCCGAAAGAAGAAAATTGCCCATATTAAAAACGTTCTCGTAAACAGAGATGAACTGAGCTGGAGAACAGAGCTTTGGAACGATAAACATCAATGTTTAAAACTACTTTCAACTACTTGTTGCTGGCGTACGCATTTTATATTGATCAAACTGTTATTAAGATCTGTAAAACATAACGAAATACAAATTAGTTCATAACATCATAAAGTTGTCATAATGAAAATTGTATTAAAGCATTATTGTCACATGCAATAATTATACTGTTCGGTATCATTAGTAAACTTTGCAACCACATATTATGTGAAACATTCTATAAGAGGTGAGGAAATTGAATGAAGCAGTGGTAAAATCTAACCATATATACAAAATTGTATATTTTGGAAATACCAACTATACAAAATTGTATATTTTGGAAATATCAAATATACAAAATTGTATATTTTGTATATATGGGTATTTTTTCTTGTGTTCCAGCTATATGACGGCGGTCTGTAAATAATCGAGTATGGACCAGACAATCCAGTGATTAATACCATGATCCTCGATCCACGCAATTGGGATCGATGACATGCATCAACCAAGTCAGCGACAAGCATAGTCACCTTTTATGGCAAGCATGGGTTGCTTAAGACATATTCTACCCCAGAATCTTCAGGAAAAAGGACGGACACTCCCGTTTGTTACAGAGGTAAGGTTTAAACCTCGTCATCTCCTTTTTAATTACATTGTATACACGAAGAATAAAAATGTTAATAATGTTATGTATATCTATAATTAAGGAACAAATATTTGTTTTAGATTGTATATTATTTATAACGAAGGTGCTGGCGGCGGGATCAGTGACCTTGACGTTTCCTACCTTAGATAACAATGTGGCAGACATTAAGAAGATTTTCAAAAGCGACATTATTGCTACACTGGACACGCCAAGGACTATTCAGTTGGGCAGTCGGTCGTTTTGCAATTTTGGAGATTTTGGAATTTTTTTGGCTCGACAACATAGATGTCTGTCTATGATGTTATAGAAAATAGTGGTAGGTAGAGTATAAATATATAAATTGAGTAGATATAGGTCTTCGGTAACCCACGCATGCCATAAAAAGCGACTATGCTTAGAGGCGACTTACGGGATCGGGTGGTCAGGCTCGCTGATTTGGTTGATGCATGTCATCGTATCCCAATTACGTGGATCGATGTTCATGGTGTCCATGGCTGGCTTGTCTCGTCCAGACTCGATTATTTACACACCGCCGACATATAGCTGGAATATTGCTGAATGCGGTATTTAATATATGTAGTGTTGATGAGAGCGATATTTATATAAGCCAGTTTGGCCTTTTTACCGATCTCAGTTGAATAAAATATGTTTAACCTATTTAAACATGTTGCGGGGTTTCTTATTTTATACAAAGCCATGTTCTTAAACACATCACCTTGGGTGAAACAATTATTTCCTTGTTTGTGACCTTTTTAGCGTCGATTTTATAATGCTTGTATACGTATGGGATGACATAAGATTGTTATTGTATATTGTTAATATGCTGTTAGGCATTTGATATTTACAGCCCACATGCCACGGTGATTTTCTAATATATATTTCATAAGCATACAGTGCTTTTAGAAATAATGCAAATTCCTCAATCGGCATACACATTTGCCATACACAGGGAACTCTGTATATTTAATTATCCACTGTGACTGGCACACATAACAGTTATACAGTCATCCCCCGCGATAACGCGGGTCTCGGTGCCAATGGACGCCCCTCTTCCCCCCCCCCCCCCCCCGTTAAAAGATGGTACTTGTTGTTACCCTACTTAGCACTCGGCAGTAAGGGGCTGAAACGAGGACTGGTCGGCTCGGAGTCAGTATTCTGTGTCTGAGTGGGGTATCCATGTTAAACTGCCACTAGCACTAAAAAAATCGGCATCAGTCCGAACTAGTACAAGCAGCCTCTCTCTCTCTCTCTCTCTCTCTCTCTCTCTCTCTCTCTCTCTCTCTCTCTCTCTCTCTCTCTCTCTCTCTCTCTCTCTCACACACACACACACCACCACCACCAGCAACACACACACACACTCCTCGTTATCAGACACCCGCGTTTTTCAATTTATTGTATGTAGGTCTGGTGATAGTTGAACTAAAGAGGACACGAATACATGTACTGTATATGCACACTTGAGGACCTATGTGCATAAATGTGCATGCATGGTTACGACAGAAGAATTGACGGTGTTTGTGAGAATAAATAAAATGTATGATTTTATTTTTGTGGGTTTTTTTCGAGTACTACTTCGAACTACTTTGACTGTTGGGCCCATTTGAATGCAAATATGGTAAGATATATATGTATGAAATAATCTTTTGCGCTTGAATTACTTCGCCAGAGATGGGTGTCCCGTCATGTCCGGATAGCGTAAACCACGCAAACAGTGCCTTGTCCAGTGTCTGGTCGTACGCCGTCTTTGCCTTTTTCATGCCAAGGCCTCCGATGTCTTCTTTCTTCAGCCTGTGATTCTCTTACTCTCTTGATCAACGCTAACGTCTCCTTAATGCTGTAGGCTTGTCGTTTGCTTTTCACTGATGCCATGATGAAATTGTACAGAATTTAAGCAATTTCGGCTGACCTGTCCCTCTGTGGGACTCCTGTGTGCGTAGGGTACACATATCTATTGTAAGTTTGGTATTCACATAATTTCTGTTTGTGTATTGATATGATTTCTATTTTCCTATATTGATATGATTTCATTTTCATCCTTGGCTGCTCTGTTTATTCACGTACGAGCAGCGATCCATCTCTTAGAAATAGAGTTAGTTTGGCCTTCGCTATTGCATCTCTTGGCTTTAGGAGATCTATGACAGATAGCGGATCTAACTGCAATACTTGTTTTAACCTAGCCCGGGCTGGGGCATCGTCTTGACATTCTAGTAACAAGTGAGCAATGGTTTCAGCCTGATTGCAAGATGAACAAACCTTGCCATTGTGCTTTTTGTGACCGAGCCTGAGGCGTGAGATGGCAATGCTAAACAAAGGTTGTAGTTCCACGTTAGTAGACAAATGACATTGATATATTTTTCTGTACTTTATTAAGGTGTTTTCTATGGATGCCAGTAGTCTTATGCACCAATTTGGGGCAATTGTATTCTGTTTCGAACACCCATGAAACAACACTGTCCAGATATAACAAGTACTGATACCGTTCCAAACTAATCTTTTTATCCCAGGGCCAAATGCCAAAGCACATAGCCAATGACTTTCCATTTTTTCTGAGTGAGAATGGTGTTATGCCACTTTTAGCAATATTGCAACAATATCACGGTGGGTGACACCAGCAATAAGCTTCACACATTTGTACCCATGTTGCGAATCGAACTCGTGATCGCCAAGTGAACGCTTCAACCACTCGGCTACCCCGCTGCCCTTTTTTCTCAGAACAAACAGGGAATATGAACATGAAATTTAAGGATATAACCATACTAGAACTGATGTTCTGACACCTAAAAAGAACTTTATATGAAAATGAAAAATTGTCTTCTCCAACAATGCATGCCCATAGATCTTAGTTTTAGGAGGAAATGTACAACTAAAATAACACAGAATATTACAACAGCTGTCTGATATGCACAGGCTAACATTAATAACCAGAAACAAGACATGAAGAAAATGTGCATCCGGATACCTTCTGGAAACCTTCCAGATACCTTCAGCAACCTGCAAATTTCTTGGTTGTTGTTGTTGTTGGTTTGTTGTTTAACGCCGCATCCAGCAATATTCCAGCTATATGGTGCTTGTTGTAAAAGGCGACTAACGGAATCGGGTGGTCAGGCTCGCTGACTTGGTTGATACATGTCATCGATCCCAATTGCGTGAATCGATGCTCATGATATCAATCACTGGATTTTCTGGTCCAGACTCAATTGTTTACAGATATGTAATAGAACGTCGCATAACCGGTATACGTAAAACGTTACCTGGTAAACACTATCCAATATGGAGTTTATTATTTTAAAACATTGTAAACTGTTCTTGGGTTATCGGCGGCGTTTCAGAATGATCATTTACGATTTGATAAAAACATATCTATAATATCCTATTTAAGTAGTCAAATTAACCTGTTTATATGGATTACACTTAAATTGAATATCACAAGGAAATGCGAACATGTTACACTTTCATTTCATCTTCTACGCTTGCATAAAGGTTAGAAATACGGTATAATGTACAAACAAACAGGAGACTGTCGAAGGTTCACAGAGGTTGTGTATCATAGGGTATTGAACAGAGCTAAAGATAACCTTTTGGTATTTGGGTATTTTAGCCAGGGTTTGGTTTTGATTGGGTATCCAGAGGGTATTCAGTTTTTGTTTCCCACCTGTTTGGGTATTTAACTTAAAACCTGTTTCGTAACAATCCTTGTAATTCATTTAAAACTATGTGAATAGTAGTATACCCGTCTGCATCTGACTGCGGCTCCCTAGTCGTGAATGGTGATTTAGTAATATTTCAAATATGGCGATATTTACGATGTTCCTAATTTTCAGTGGTCGTTTTCAGTAATTTTGCTTTGTTTAAAAATGACAGCGGGTGACATCAGAGAAATGCGAATTTCCCGCAGAATTCACAACTGTGAAGCGTATTTGTGTGCGTGATGTATGTTGAAATTCATTCGACTTCAAAGTGAGAGTTGAAGACGAAGGACATATATATTCCTGTGGCATTCTTGTCAACCATAATCTGCACATCAGTTGCTTGATAACGGGTTGCTCAACGTAGGGCATTTAGCAACATACTGCAGTCAAACAAACAGCTCATGTTGCTTTTTCCACACCTTGCTGGGCCCGTGAAGATCCAGGGTAGAATAGGTCTTCAGCAACCCATGCTTGCCGTAAAAGGCGACTATGGTTGTCGTAAATGGCGACTAACGGGATCGGGTGGTCAGGCTCGCTGACTTGGTTGATGCATGTCATCGATCCCAATTGCGTGGATCGATGCTCATGTTGTCAATCACTGGATTGTCTGGTCCAGATTCGATTATTTATAGACCGCCGTCATATAGCTGGAATATTGCTGAGTGCGGCGTTAATCAACAAACCAAACCAAACCAAACCCTCCTTGGTCATTACACGGAGACACCATTTCACGCCCCAAGTCGCCGATTCACGTCAGTTTCAATTATTTGTTTCTTAGTTGTATAATGCCTGACTCATCAATATTTCAACTATTGACAGCAGTTTGTAAATACTCTGTACTAGACAATCCAGTGATTGACATTATGAGCATCGACCTACGCAATTGTAATACCATGACCTGCATCAACCGAGTTGTGAAATCATGAAATTGACAGGTCAAATCAGACCACTCGTGTCAAAACAGCCGGCTTGTGCGGCTGTTAAGTCATACTCCAGTTCCATTGGTTATTACATTGTACCAGCAGGCTCATTCCCAGTAAATCTACAGGTTAACGTAATATCATAGATCAGGGTTGTCATCTTGCTTCGTGTTACTTGTCTGAGGCACGTAGAATGTAAACATTGACAGCCATTGACAGATGTGAGGTGTGCAAAATGAGCACACCATTAGCTTCTGTACGATGTTTTGTTTGTTTGTTTGTTTGTTTGTTGTTTATCGCCGCACGCTGCAATATTCCAGCTTATATGATAGCGGTCTGTAAATATTCGAGTCTGGACCCGAAAATCATCAATCAGACAATTTATACATTTGACACCTTGCGCAGTGGGAATGAAGTTGTGTAAAATAATATTTGTCCCCATACGGGGTGTATGTCAGTTCCCACGTTATTCAAAGCATTTCTTGCATGTCAGACTTCGAAGCTATCGCCAGCAACTAAAATGATGATGTAAATCTTGCTGGGTTACCATGCAGGTAGAAGAGGTACTCATAGCTCTCACGGTCCCTAGTATTGTGGCCTAACTATGGTTGCTGGTGATGTATAGACCAATTGTATATTGTGTTGCGGACTAATATTTTATTCTGTTACATGTGAGTGAGTATGGTTTTATGCCGCTTTAGCAAAATGCCAGTAATATCAGGGCGGGGAACATCATATATGGGCTTCACATATTGTACCCATGTCGGGAATCGAACACGGGTCTTCGGCGTGATCAGCGAACCCTTTAACCACTAGGCTACCCGACCGCCTCTCTATTAAATGCTCTCAATCAAATCTATGATAATCTTGTTATTGTACTGTCTATCGATGACAGGTATTTATGTGGTCTAATTGTATTTATTATACATGTTTAACTTCTCGGCTATGACGTGGCTGAAGAACTACCGATGTGATGTGTAGGATCAAAACCGCGTCCGAGGTTTTGTTTGGGAAGTATGCCCGCGGAGGAGGGAAAGGCCAAGGGCATACTTCCCAAACAAAACCGAGGGCAAGTTTTTGATCTCACTTATGAACTGATCAAATAATATGATTTAGAAATAATTTTACTAATTGGTATTAACATGACTTCATTGATATTTACTGTTGAGAGTTTAACTGCAATACGCGGGGAGTACATCCGCGCGCTGCACGTGACGCACGTGCTTCAGGCCCGTTGTAACAATGAACGCACTTGGTTCAAGCCAGTCGAATGAATTCCACTGAAGAGGAGTGACGCAGACAACAACGATATATTTCTGACGCAGTCAGTTTTTAAAGAATCGGCATCCTGTGCTGAAGAAGACAAGGAAAGTGATGACTTTAAATTCCGTTTAGGAGATCCACTCTCCGAGCGTGAAATAACCTTACAAGTTACCGTCAAAAGACTGTGCAAGACGTCCGGTATTGAGGGCATGAAGATAAACCATTCCTTGAGAGCCACGGCAGCCACTCGATTGTATCAAGGTGACGTTGATGAACAAATGATTTGCGAAATTACCGGTAGGTTGATAAACATTTTAGTCCTGCAGTAATAAGAAATTGTTATTCAGCAAAAGTCATAACATATCAAAGAAATATTTTTTCCAAACCAGTAAGATGCTCTTTTTTATTTATGATATATATGGTAATATTGGTGTTTTTGGAATCTGTAATAGTTTTTAAGTGTATTTGTATGCTGTATGTGTAATACTTTCAGTAATCTGAACAATTTGTTTCAGGACATCGGAGCGACGCCGTTCGAAATTACAAGAGAACTTCTGACAACCAAAAGGCAACGGTCTCTGACATACTTAGTATGTTGAAAAAAATGAACTAGCCATCACGTGAAGAAGCTGATCCGAAAAGAGCAGATGACCAATGACCTGAAGACAAACTAAATCGAACTGTGACGCTCAATTTCAATTTCATCTAATATCAATAAATAGTTGAGCCATGTTCTGTTGGGTTTTTTCATGCAGAAAGGTATTTCAATACAGAGGGTATTTTTCGGGACAAAAACCTGGCTTTCAGTAGAAAATCTCCCGGGATTTCCTGCAGAAAGCCCGGGGCTTACCCTAGGAATGCCCGGGGCTTACCCTGAGAATGCCCGGGGCTTACCCTGGGAATGCCCGGTAAACTACCAGTAGAGGTTTAGTCGGTAAAAGAAAACCCTGGCGAGACAATAGAGTGACGTCACTAGAGGTTTATAAATCAACTTCACTTCAACTCAATCACTCAAATGCCACAGAATCACTTGCAATGTATTTTATTCAGGCATGAGTCTTGTTCTTACATGCGTGTGGCATCCGCAGAGTGTAGGCTTTTATGTCACAGCAACTAAATCATAGTCAAGATTTCACCATGATTTCAAAACCACCGCCTCCTCCACTGCTGCCATTTCTTATTACTTTGTTAAGAAATCACAGTAATATTGTACTTAACAGTGGGACTGAGTTGGGTATCCACGTTAAACTGTGGCATGGTATCGCAGTTGACTGACGATATAAAACCAGCATAGTCCGGACTGAGACAATCAGACACACAAGGAACAAGTGTAACAACCCATTAAAATTTGGGCATTATACCTTGAACAATCAGCAACACTTTTAGTACATATTTCGGCGAATATCATTGCGTAACAAGTATTTACATTTAAGATATGGCCTAAATATTGCCGATGTGACGTAAAGCATTTACTCACTCACTCACTCATTTACATATAAACAGGTTATTCTGAAATGAACTCCATCAGCAGTTGATCAGATTAAGATAAGGAAAGTAGTGAAATATTATTGCATCTGGAACATTTCAATATAAAATGTCAACGCCAACTGGTCTCCATTTCCATGCGTGTAAAAGGCTAACTCGCGGGACAAAATACATGAATGGATTACAGAAACTCGGTGATGACACATACACGCATACACATACATTATTAGTTAAAGAAAAGGCATCAAATGATGGTCATGGCATCTTAAGCATTAATCTTGTAAATGGATATCCTAAAGCGTGCTCCACACATCACGCCTCTGTCGCCTGCACATGGCTTCCTGCATTCCTTCTCTGGTTTCTTGGGATACCCAGCTTTGATGACATTACCACAGTAGCATTCATTCCCAACCTGTAGTCAGAGAAAATAAGCATTACATAACACGTGTTATGGAAAACAATGTTTATCTGACTCAGCTGAGAGCATACATTCTTTACTCGTCACATTATGCTACAACCGCCATTAAATATTCTGCAAACCAGATACCTTTAGAAACGTCGAAAAGTTGTCGTCCCGTGACAGACATTGACATTAATGTGCCTTCCTGCACGTACTACATGTGAATACAAAGAAGTAAGTCCTGTGACAGATAGTGTCTTTAATAACACTTCTTGCACGTGCTACATGTGAATACAAAGAAGTAAGTCCTGTGACAGATAGTGTCTTTAATAACACTTCTTGCACGTGCTACATGTGAATACAAAGAAGTAAGTCCTGTGACAGTAAGTGTCTTTAATAACACTTCTTGCACGTGCTACATGTGAATACAAAGAAGTAAGTCCTGTGACAGTAAGTGTCTTTAATAACACTTCTTGCACATGCTACATGTGAATACAAAGAAGTAACTCCTGTGACAGTAAGTGTCTTTAATAACACTTCTTGCACGTGCTACATGTGAATACAAAGAAGTAAGTCCTGTGACAGGGAGTGTCTTTAATAACACTTCAGGCACATGCTGTATTTCAGTAGTAGGTTTACGATTAGAATGCAACAAGACCCACCAGAGTATACATGTAGTATGGAGCGAAATATCAGTAAACTCCTATCTACAAGAGCAATTCATGCATCAAATTTGAAATAAAAAAAGTTCAACAAATTGTTTCCAATAAATGGGTAGACAATCTACCTCCGACACCAGGGGCACTGGTACAGCAGATTACACTTAAATGCTGAGTTGTGGACACAAGAGCATTTTATACAGCTGTGATACCCTACCAATGTTATCTTGGCTTGTGAAAAGCAGTCAAACACTGTTGCCGATTCTGTCAGAGGTTCCCGCTTTACCAGCAGCGGTAATTGAACTTAAAACATGGAACTGTCCAGCAAGTGTGCAGCTGGATACAGATGCAAACACATAACCTTACGTGCACATAACTATGCAAATGAATAATATTGTTTAATTGTGTTGCCACACAACATTACTGAAATGTCGAATGACGAAATGAAAACTATCCTGATGAGAAAATTACTTGATTGACTAAAACATAAAGAAATCTAAAGACATCAAGAAGTGTAATTTGAAAGTACTTTACAGTAAAAACTATTAACGTTTTTCTAATATGCGGTTCAGTTCTACTTGAACGTCTCTACATACTTGAATGAGGAGGATGTTGAGCAAATTGGACTGTTGGTTGGTTGGTCGATTTGTTGTTTAACGCCGCACTCAGCAATATTCCAGATATATGACGGCGGTCTGTAAATAATCGAGTCTGGACCAGACAATCCAGTGATTAATATCATGAGCATCGATCCACGCAATTGGGATCTATGACATGCATCAACCAAGTCAGCGAGCAAACAAACACACACACAAACAAACAAATAAACAAACAAACAAACAAACAGTTCCACATCAACCCTCAGCAGAAGAACATGTTTTTGCAGCAAAATAGATCATGATCTAACGGTAGATTTCAATATTGTATGTGGACGTAATTATGTGTTAAGCAGATGACATTTAACTCACAACATGCCTGTTCCTGGAGCTCTAGACCCGTGAAGATTCCGGGATAGACTAGGTCTTCAGCAACCCATACTTGCCGTAAAAGGCGACTAACGGGATCGGGTGGTCAGGCTCGCTGACTTGGTTGATACATGTCATCGATCCAAATTGCGTGGATCGATGCTCATGATATTAATCACTGGATTGTCTGGTCCAGACTCGATTATTTACAGACCACCGTCATATAGCTGGCATATTGCTGAGTGCGGCGTTAAACAACAAATCAATCAATCAATCAATCCTGGAGCTCTATATATGTAAAGTATCTGTGTTTCGCCTACCTCAGTTCCAAAGTAGATGAAATTGAAGTTATGGCAGTGATGCATGCATGTTTCAGTTGTCAAGTGTCTTCTATCTCTCATAAACCCGTATGGAAGTACTCGGTCCAAGTCATCGCGGTAACATCCCATGTATGATGAACGAACTGTAGGACCAAAAAATAATTTTGTTATGTATGGATAATTAATGAAATGACATTATCACGACAACAGTGATGTTTAGAAATGATGACAATGAAAGAACAATAATTGAAATGGAATATATGTTCTACTATGTATAATAATTTAACAAAGTACTTATCATAGGAATGGTAAAACAGTATAACACTGTCAGATAAAATGAACCTTTTCAAAAAGGCAACTGGTCTGGCCTACGATCTTGTAAAATTAGTAATAATGAGATGCTAGAGGTGCTGAAAAATTGTGTCTCTCATGAACACCCCTATCCCTGCTCACAAATGTGGCAATACTTTCTATTATGTTGTTGTTTTGCATCTTCAGTGCTTGCTATGGTCCACAATTTAAATAAACTTAAAATATCAAACACTAAAGCACGGCGTACATTTAAACAAAAAAAGCGTCAGTCTTGGCAAAATTATGTCTCCAAGATAAATTCACGTACGCCGATATCTAAGGTATGGGAAATGATAAAGAAATTTAAAAGTGAGGGTTCTAAATCTAGTGTCCACCACCTTAATAATGGGAATGAATTATTTACCGATACTTCTGACATTGCTAATAAACTTGGTGAAACTCTGGCTCAACATTCTTCCTCCTCGAACTATGCCCCTAAATTCCAAGCAGCAAGAAAAGAAACCTATAAATTTTAATTCAGATAAGGGGGAGGATGACAATGAAATCTATTCCATTCATGAGCTCAATACTGCCCTTGGGCAAGCTCATGATACTGCTACAGGGTCTGATAATATACATTATCAACTCTTAAAACATTTACCGCAATCCTGTTTAGAAACCCTCTTGATGATATTTGATAAAATCTGGACGACAGGAGAATTTCCTTCTTCATGGCGTGATGCTATAATTGTTCCCATACCTAAACCTGGACGTGATCATACCGATCCTTCCAATTAGCGACCAATTTCATTGACTAGTTGCGTTTGCAAAACCATGGAACGCATGGTCAATAACAGATTAACCTGGTACTTAGAATCCAATAACTTAATCACAAATATCCAATGTGGATTTCGTAAAAATCGCAGTACCATTGACCACTTAGTTCGACTGGAGTCATTCCTTAAGAATGCCATTGTAAATAAGCAACATGCAGTGTCTATTTTTTCGATCTAGAAAAAGCATATGACACTACATGGAAGCACGGTATTTTAAAGGATTTACATGACTTTTGGTTGCGAGGCCGTTTGCCTCAATTTATATCCAAGTTCGCATGGGTTCTACCCTGTCTTATCATTATAATCAGGATCAGGGTGTCCCACAAGGCAGCATTTTACCTGTTACGTTGTTCAGTATTAAAATAAATAGTCTTTCAAAGGTTTAAAATGATTCAATTGATGGATCACTTTTTGTGAATGATTTTAACATATCATGTCGTGGTAAAAACATGCATAGTATCGAAAGACAATGACAACTGTGTCTAAATAAGATAAATAAATGGTCATTAGAAAATGGTTTTAAATTTTCGAAAACCAAAACAAATTTTAAACACTTTTGTAGGAAATACAAACCCCATAAAGATCCTGATTTAATTTTAGATAACACTCCGATTTAAGTTGTAAAAGAGGCTAAGTTTTTGGGTATTATGTTTGACCACCATTTAACCTTTTTACTGCACATACATTATTTGAAAAATAAAAGCCTGAAGGCCCTTGAGCTACTGAAAGTTGTTTCAAATTCCAAGTGGGGAGGGGATCAGAAAACCCTCCTTCAACTGTACAGACCACTTATTCGCTGTAAACTTGATTATGGCTCCATCATCTATGGTGGAGCCTGCAAAAGCAATCTTAAACTTTTGGACTCTATCCACCATCAAGGTCTAAGACTCTGTCTTGGATCTTTCCGAACTTCTCCTATTGTCCATCCGTCTGTACATTGAAGCTGATGAGCCATCTCTTCAACAACGCCGAATCAAATTATCCATACAGTATATCTCTAAATTACGTTCTAATAACTCAAATCCAGCATATGACTGTGTTTTTAACCCCCTTTACGAAAATCACTATAATAAAAAAGCATCTGTTCTCCATCCACTTGGAATAAGGCTACTATCTCATATTTGTGCTGCTAAAATATATCTTGAAAATATAGCCCCAACTCAGCTTTTGTCTTCTCCACTATGACAGTTAGTAAAGCCAGAAGTTGATCTAACATTAACTAAACTTAAGAAATCTGTAACAAATCAACTTATTTATCAACAACAATATAATGAATTAAGAACCTCATATGATACTGACAAATCTATATTTACAGATGGATCCAAGTATAGTGACGCTGTTGCCAGCGCCACTGTCATTGGATCCAGGAAATCTCCTCCAGGTTACCCGATAATAGTTCTATTTTCACAGCAGAGGCCAATGCCATTTTACAATATATTAGTAAACAGTCAAAATATAAGAAGTTTATCGTGTTTTCCGATTTTCTTTCTTGCCTGCAGGCCATACATAACTTATCTTGTCAACATCCACTTTAAATCAAAATTATTGAATTATCTAATGAACTTGCTACTGGCCATTACGACATCGTCTTTTGTTGGTTACCCAGCCATGTTGGAATCATTGGTAACACAATGGCTGATGTTGCAGCTAAAGCAGCACTCAACAAATCTGCGACACCACTTTTGCTCCCATACATTGATTACAAGCCATTGATCAGATCCTATATCCGTGATCTGATGCAAAAGAAGTGGGACACTCAAGTAGGTATCAATAAATTACATAAAATAAAACCAAGTATTGGTTACACCTCCTTGGGTTGTCAGTCCAGATTTGAAGAGGTCATAATACGACGATGTCGTATTGGCCATAGCAGGTATACACATGAATATTTGTTGAAAGGTGAGGATCCTCCATTTTGTATCCCTTGTGATGAGAGAATCACGGTCAAGCATGTCCTGCTTGACTGTATTGATTTTTCCATCGCAAGGGATAAATATTTCAAAGTTTCATCCAGAAGGGATCTTATTAATGTAAGTAATCATTTAATCATAGGCTTTTCAAAAGAAATAGATTTATTTGACAAATTTTGATGTACATAGTTCGTTTTTACGAAATGGTAGTGTATAATTGTTAACCGAGATTGTTTGTGGCTGTGCCCTCGAGGGTGGTTGAAGTAGCGTAAAATTATAGCCCCCCTAAGAGGGTATCATAAGACCACATCATTCAAAGCTTGTTATTCCTACCGTAGCTTTTAATCGTAGAATATTTGTGAGTTTTAATTGATGGCTAAATTGACTACAATCACCAGCAGCTGAAGCGATGGTGTAAATCCTGCTGGGGAACCATACAGGTAACAGAAGTACCGTAAGTCCCCACTGTCCCTAGTAAGGTAGCCTAACTTTGGTTGCTGGTGATCTACAGCCCGTTTTTATAATGTGTCGTCTGTTGTAATCTGATAATTTTATTGTTGTTAAACTAGTTTTATAATTATAGTCTGTGATATATTGCTAGTTGTTGTACTGTCCTTCGACGACAGTTTTTATAAATATAATGCAAATATATTACTTGCCCAAGTCACGATATGGCTGAAATATTGCCGAAGTGACTTTAAATATTAACTCACTCACTCACTCACTCAGTGCTTACTATCCAGCTTCATGTATAAATCGGTGATACCATTGTGACTAGATCATGACATATATTCTACGACGGAATGTTAAACAAGCATCCTGACGAGACAGATATTTATTTAAAACTTATTGGAGAGCATTAATATTGTTGTACTCCAAAACATCACGAAATATATTTCGGGTCACTATCAGACCACTGTTACCTGCAGGGTATCCCAGCACACTTTACACCATTCTTATACTTCTTGATGAGTGTTGGTAAATTTAGCCACGTTTTAGAATCAGCTTAAATATACGTATCACGGATATATTGTGGTAGATTTAAAAATATTTTGAGTGCTGTATACGTACATCAGGGATGATGATATTGCTCCCAGGTTGACCCGATGCTGCCTTAAAAACTTTTGCATTTTTACTGGTTCATATCGGAGTTGGTATGGTCAGTGTATGAGGAAATAGTGTGTAGGACAGATGGTAATGCTGTGCAGGATCTGTCACAACGATCACATGTACATATGCCAGTCATGCCAATTGTCACCATGTGGAAATTATATAATCTATACTGAACAACACACGAAAATGGGTATTTAGAAAGTTGGGCAAGGAGTGTACATAGATGGCAACAAACTAAATAATGACCACCTCACAGACAAAACAAAGTTTTGTTGCAGACGCATGTATCATAACATCAACTAAAACCAAAAATGCGCAGTTTAGTTGAAATGATTGAAAATGCAGAAAACACGTCCCATTTTAATTCTGGAAACCCAAAAGTCCAGAAACTCTACGCTCTTTGCCCAGTCTCGGTTAAAGGTATTTACAAAATTAAACATGCCGTTTTCATGGGAACATACCAAGGAAGAAAAAATGAAAAAAAAATTGTTTAAAAACTCAATATTTAGACTATGTCGCCCATGGGCCTGCCCATGGGCGAAGTGTGGCCCATGGGCCTGCCCATGGGCGAAGTCTGGCCCATGGGTAGGCCCATGGGCAGGCCCATGGGCGAGAATATGTTCCTTTACTTAAAACTCATGTTTTTGTTTCGCAAATACATTTAATGTATTCATTCAAGTATCATGACACAAAATTTAACTCATTTTAACTTAATTCAACGATTTTATAGCGATATTTAAATATTTCGCCCATGGGCGAGAAAAAGGTTTGGCCCATGGGCGAGAATATGTTCCTTTACTTAAAACTCATGATTTTGTTTCGCAAATGCATTGGATGTATTGAAAGAAGTATCATGACACAAAATTTAACTCATTTTAACTGAATTCAACGATTTTATAGCGATATTTAAATATTTCGCCCATGGGCGAGAAAAAGGTTTGGCCCATGGGCGAGAATATGTTCCTTTACTTAAAACTCATGTTTTTGTTTCGCAAATACATTTAATGTATTCATTCAAGTACCATGACACAAAATTTAACTCATTTTAACTTAATTCAACGATTTTATAGCGATATTGAAATATTTCGCCCATGGGCGAGAAAAAGGTTTGGCCCATGGGCGAGAACATGTTCCTTTACTCAAAACTCATGATTTTGTTTCTCAAATACATTAAATGTATTCATTGAAGTATCATGACACAAAATTTAATGAAAAAATGAAAAAAAAAATGTTCAAAAACTCAATATTTAGACTATGTCGCCCATGGGCCTGCCCATGGGCCTGCCCATGGGCGAGAATATGTTCCTTTACTCAAAACTCATGTTTTTGTTTCGCAAATACATTAAATGTATTTATTTAAGTATCATGACACAAAATTTAACTCATTTTAACTTAATTCAACGATTTTATAGCGATATTGAAATATTTCGCCCATGGGCGAGAAAAGGGTTTGGCCCATGGGCGAGAATATTTTCCTTTACTTAAAACTTATGTTTTTGTTTCGCAAATACATGCAGGTGTTCTTACTATTTTCATGGCACATAATGTAACTCAATTTTACTCAATTCAGCTATTTTACAGATTTATTGAAATATTTCGCCCATGGGCGAGAAAAGGTTTTGCCTTCGAAATCCTTGATTATTATATCATGCCAGAGTTCTAAAATTCAGTGACAATGTTGCTGAACAGTAGAATCTGATGGACGTATTGTGCAGAACCTGTTTGACACTATGGGTTCCAGGACCACTAACACTCTGAGCTGAAAAAGTTTGGTCCTAACCGCACCCAACATCTTTAATGAACCCGGCCTTATCTCTCAAAACGTTTTGGCAGTTTATCATACGAATTCATGTGCGTGTACAACATTAAATTTTAGTTAGTTTCTATTTCATTTCCCATTTTATGACCCGTTGATACATCCCACTGTGCAATTACGTGACAGGTACGCGTGCGCGTATTTTAATGGAAAGAAACTATTCGTCTTTTATTGCATAACGTTTGGCTGAATATCTTACATTCTAACGAAATCTCGAAATAATTATTTAATTACAAGCAGTCTCGAACTGACCAGTAGGAGTTATGTTTCAATGCGATTGAGGAAAACGTGAGTGAATATTGTGACACTAAAGCAACTTTTAACTGCATTGTCACTTTTGGTATGAAAATGGTAATAGTTAAGAAAAACGTAACAGCCTTCTTATGATAATTCTCATATTCTCATTAGTACGTTGTGTCTAATTACAGTGTCGGCCTTATTTACAGGTGATTCTACAATACTTGTTGTCGGTCAATTACAATCTGCCACACCACGCGTGAATAAACAGTTATGCAGGTGTTGCTGTGGGCAAATACCTAGCCTGTACATGTATATTTTTGTGGATACATGTATTACATATTTTCGTTGATATGTGGATATATTAAGCACCAAGACACAAAAAGTTTATGAAAGATGAATTTGTGCCTTGATATATATATTCAACGCGAACGAAGCTTGTATTTTCTCCGCGATCCTGATGTGTATCATCGTTTAATTGGTCATTCATTAAAAGTATGTTGTGAGGCGATATCAAAGGAGCCGCTCAATATACACAGTGTCGTCCGTTTCGCGTGAACTACCACCCTACCCTGTCAGTAAGAGTTATGTAATCGGTACACAAATATATTTGGTGCGATGTCAGTGTGGAAGGAGTTTGAATTACGTCCGCCAGTGGCCACAGAAAGTATAGTACCAATCAACAAGGCCAATGCCGTACTAATAACCTAGTGACTCGCGTAACAACGGCTATCAATATGTCTGCTACATCTACCATACCATCATCCCTGTCACAACTGGCGTATTAACGGTTTATTAAAAAAATTATTGTAGAAGTGTCGTTACCAGACTAACGTACGTCGTATTCAGTCCTCAACTGGATGTCACATTCCTTATATCAGTTAACAGCCCTGTTTGTGAAAATATTTACTAGACATAAGATTTAAAGACTAATAAAATCAATTATAAGACCGCATAGACCATAAAACCGAATAAAATATGTCTTGGTATCATCTCTTGTGTATTAGATGATGGCAATGACCGGAAATGTTATAACGTTAGATTAAGAAGGAGAAACATTAAAGTGTTTTACAATACTTGGAAACATGAGCAATAAGATGTAGCAACATAAACATGCATGGAATAGGGAAAAAGGATGAAAACAAATTGAAAAGGATTTTAATACAAAATTATCGAACTAAATAACTTGCCTGAATAGAAGGGGTACCCAAACTTGTTTGACAGTTATTCGTGTGTTGTAGACTGTCGAATGGGACTCATGTGTGTACGTAGGGTACGCATATCTATTGCAAGTTTTAGTACTCATACACTTTCTCTTTTTGTGTTTTGTTTGTTTGTTAGTTGTATAACGCCACACTTAGCAATATTTCAGCTGTATGACGGCGGTCTGTAAATAATCAAGTCTGGACCAGACAATCCATTGATTGACATCATGTGCATCGATCCACGCAAATGGGATACGATGACATGCATCAACCAAGTCAGCGAGCCTGACCACCCGATCCCGGTAGTCGCTTCTTACGACAAGCGCTGTCGCCCTTTTACGCCAAGAATGGTTTGTTGAAGATCTTCACGGGTCTATTGAATGCAGGGATTTGTGTAAAGTCATCAGACAGCATACAATGCCAACTAAAAAATTATACTCAGTGTCTCCGCAAAGTAATATAGTACGGTACTTAGAGTACATGTGAGATTATACTCAGATTAGGGAGATGTTTAATCCATATAACGTGTTATTATTCTACCTAACAATGTATTTAATGAAATGAATGCAAAACAAACTCAACGGCTAAAAGGTTTCATTGAAAAAACTACCCCTAGTCTTGACTAATAAAACAACTGCAACCCGACACAGATTAAACGCAACTTACAAACACAATCATAATCTGGTTAGTCTGTATCACTCAACGAGGCCGCTTACTCTGCCCACAGTATGACAGTATTGGGCAGTTCAGTAATTAGGAGCCAAAACCAGGTAGGTACGCTGGTCACACTTGACTGGTCTGACTGATGATTAGGTCGTCTGACAATTGGGAGTGAACCATAGCAAGAAGTATCCTTTTATGGGACCGATTAGTTTTATGACCATGGGCCTCGGCACAAGCGTGGTGTTGGAAGACAAGTTATACATGTACATCCGATATGGTGACTGTTTTTCGCTATTCATATTCTAAATACATTCATAATACCACAACATTTTAGTACTCCTTGAAACTTTACAATCACTTCAATATGTACAATAGATTGAACGAGAACACTTGATATATTGCAGATTATTAAATCATTGTCTCTATTATCAGCCGCTACGTTTGTATCGTTTGCATTGTACAAAGAAATATTTTATCTGTCCTTTTGCAGATTTAGCCTCAGAATGTGCTCATTCGAATTAGGAACGAAAATAATTGCTTATCATGAGTATATATGATACAGTTAAAAGTTACTTGTACACTGTAGACGTATTCACTTTAATGTCGCATACGACCTTCGCGAGCGAGTTGAATGATCCAGGTTAATTGGAACGAAGTCTAGAAAGGGTTATAAAGTTTTGTATTTGGTAATGTGTAGGTTTGTTAAATATAATTTTTTAAATTCATTTTATTTCAATATGTAAAAACATAACTATGCGCTTAAAAACAGAGCTGACTTGATGGGAGATAGCCACCTCAGATTGTCTGTTGGACACGGTTTAACCTTACTGTGTCCTCACCCTGGTTGTTGTTACCGTTGTTATAAGGGATTAAGAGCTACGGCTCATTGCATTTTTGGTTACAGTCTGTATCACTAAAGTGGACATGTGCAGGTGAACTCTGTTCAATTAGTATATGAAATGCCCCAAAATGTGAACTCCAGACAATAATAACCTGAGGGTAAATCCACGTGCGTCTGCCTTTCCCCTCGTTCACCTTCGAAATCCTTGATTATTATATCATGCCAGAGTTCTGAAATTCAGTGACAATGTTGCTGAACAGTAGAATCTGATGGACGTTTTGTGCAGAACCTGTTTGACACTATGGGTTCCAGGACCACTAACACTCTGAGCTGAAAAAGTTTGGTCCTAACCGCACCCAACATCTACAAGTTTGTAAGCTTGTAACCATCATTAAGAAGTAATTAACAGTCCCATGCTGAGACCTTTCTCAAAATTCAGACCGGTGGCAGGCTGCCAACAAAGAGAAGAAAATATCGCAACCCCGACACGAGTGTGCTCAGTCAAACAATGAACTTACGACCGGCAGAAAACAACTCCAGTTGAGTATGCCGATGCTGTATCTCAGCCGTGTTGGCCTGAAAATTTAAACATGCTAATTAAATCCAAAATCGTATAATTATTTTTAATAGAAACCGTATCTTAATTTGTTCTTGCACTGCATCATATCGTGTATTTCATCTGTATATGTGTAATGTGTATATGTATCAATGACTACACTTATACCGCATATTCTGCAAGAGACTATAATTAATCACCTTATTATTGTCTCTCCATTTACCATGGCTGACTGCACTAATACCCTTTTAACAGTGGACACCGATATCAGTATACATGTAGGCTTTTTGTTCAAAAAGGAATATGCAGGAAATTATATGAAACAATTAACTGTGTACTAATTACATGTTTGAATGTTATCAGTTTTACGTTCTGAGATACAGTGATGTAAGCATCTTCTAAAATCTTCTAAAAATATAATAAAATACAAAACTCTCTGCCGTAATTTTTTGTGGAAATCATTCGATCAAGTAAAAATGACTGCGTGACAAGACGAATCAACTATTTATACCCGATAAAAGAAACTGCCGTATTTTAGGAACAGTGCTATAACAAGACATTTGAAATTTCTAACAAGCAGATACATTAGAGACAGTGACTAGACTACAGGTACGTAATCCGTATCAATCAAAGGTGTAAAAAAAATGAAAATCATATCTGTCGGAGACCTACCAAATTACCAAGTTTTATCATTACTATATTTATTACAATGCAAATACTTTAGTGATACATTTTTTAGAGGAGAGGGCATACACAAAAGTATATTGCTTCCGTGTGTGAATGCAGTTTGTACTTGGTATCTCAGTTCTCAGTTTCATACCGGTTGTATAACTGAATTTGTATATGGAACCATGCGTACAGCATGACAATTACTTGCTATTCGTCAGTTTACAACACACATAACACGGTCAAACAATTTTAGGCACCGCTTTTGCGAGTTATTTAGTACAATAATGTTTTATTAAAATCTATTTCAATTGTGTTTTCACCATTTTCCCTATTGACAGTCGTTGTTACGTGCGTCACTAGGTAATTAGTACGGATTGACCTTGTTTATTGTTTCTATACTTTGAGGATTTCTGTGGCAAGTGGCGGACGTAATTCAAACTCCTTCCGCACTGACACCGCATCAAATATATTTGTGTACCGATTACATAACTCTAATGGACAGGGTGGGGTGGTAGTTCACCGGACGACACTGTGTATATTGAGCGGCTCCTTTGATATCTCCTCCAAACATACGTTTATTGAATGACCCCATTAAACGATGATACACATCTCTATGAATATATCAAGGCACTAATTCATCTTTCATAAACATTTTTTTGTCTTTGTGCTTAATATATCAACATATCAACGAACATTTGTAAAACATGTATCATAAAAAAAATAAACATTTTCAGGCTAGGTATTTGCCCACAGCAACACCTGCATAACTGTTTATTCACGCGTGGTGTGGCAGATTGTAATTGACCGAGAGCAGGTATTGTAGAATCACCTGTAAATAAGGCCGACACTGTTATTAGATACAACGTACTAATGAGAATTATCATTAGAAGGCTGTTGTTTTTTTCTGAACTGTTACCATTTTCATACCAAAAGTGACAATGCAGTTAAAAGTTGCTTTAATGTCACAATATTCACTGACGTTTTCCTCAATCGCATTGAAACATAATTCCCACTGGTCAGTTCGAAACCGCATGTAATTAAAAAAATATTTCGAGATTTCGTTAGAATGTAAGATATTCAGCCAAACGTTATGCAATAAAAGACGAATAGTTTTTTTCATTAAAATACGCGCACGCGTACCTGTATATTGCATACCTAGTGTCACGTAATTGCCCAGTGTGATGTATCAACGGGACATAAAATGGGAAATGAAATAGAAACTAACCAAAATTTAATATTGTGGAAAATAACTCCAATGAATTGGAGTACACGCACATGAATTCGTATGATAAACTGTCAAAACGTTACGAGAGGTAAGGCCGGGTTCATTAAAGATCGCTACAATATGTAAAACAGGTGAAATTTGTAGAACTAAAGGAAACATCCAACCAAATGCCCTTTTAAAATAGTAATGTAATGATATAATATAAAGTATACTTCACATGATACAATATACTTTGCAAACAGTTAGTTGATGCTTGAAAGGGACTGACGAAAACATGGGCAAAATATTTTAATAACGCCGTAAAATAGTTGAATTAAGTTTAATTTTGTGTCATGATACTTCAATAAATACATTTAATGTATTTGCGAAACAAAATCATGAGTTTTAAGTAAAGGAACATATTCTAGCCCATGGGCCAAACCTTTTTCTCGCCCATGGGCGAAATATTTCAATATCGCTATAAAATCGTTGAATTAAGTTAAAATGAGTTTAATTTGGTGTCATGATACTTCAATGAATACATTTAATGTATTTGCGAAACAAAATCATGAGTTTTAAGTAAAGGAACATATACTCGCCCATGGGCGAAATATTTCAATATCGCTATAAAATCGTTGAATTAAGTTAAAATGAGTTAAATTTTGTGTCATGGTACTTGAATGAATACATTAAATGTATTTGCGAAACAAAAACATGAGTTTTAAGTAAAGGAACATATTCTCGCCCATGGGCCTACCCATGGGCCAAACCTTTTTCTCGCCCATGGGCGAAATATTTAAATATCGCTATAAAATCGATGAATTAAGTTAAAATGAGTTACATTTTGTGTCATGATACTTGAATGAATACATTAAATGTATTTGCGAAACAAAAACATGAGTTTTAAGTAAAGGAACATATTCTCGCCCATGGGCCAGACTTCGCCCATGGGCAGGCCCATGGGCAGGCCCATGGGCGACATAGTCTAAATATTGAGTTTTTAAACAATTTTTTTTTCATTTTTTCTTCCTTGGTATGTTCCCATGAAAACGGCATGTTTAATTTTGTAAATACCTTTAACCGAGACTGGGCAAAGAGCGTAGAGTTTCTGGACTTTTGGGTTTCCAGAATTAAAATGGGACGTGTTAGAAGCAAGTATTTATAATATGTGTCTTGTATCGAACAATGATTAGAGATGGGGATGATATTTTCCAGGTGCAGTGAACAAAACAAGCAGCAGTAAACGATAGGAGGAAAAGAACAACTTCTTACTTGTTACTGTCCATACTTCATAGCCTCCGTACGCCTGTAGACATTGACAGTGTCCAGATTTTGAAATGAAATAGCCGCGACTTATGACTGTTCTGCAAATCCTAGCACATATCAACCTGTTGGTTCCGTCATCTTCCAACTCTACACTACGGCTAACATTGCTGAGCGCTCTTACGTCAACAGGTGCGTAAGCGGAACAAATAATATAAAGACCACAAACTGTAGCACATTTCATCACTCCCATTGTTGGTCTGCCGTCGTCGTGATGCACGAAGTTTCATCTAAGGTTACAAACCCAATACCAGCTCCACGATTGTATTGCAATATTTATGCTATCACCACAAGCAGAAATGATTAATATCCAATTAAAGATTAGACTGGCAGACAAAGTACGTTTTGAATATGTATACACGCAGAATTATTGAAAACTGTATACCAATCTCAATACAGCAAATTCATACCAGATAATATTTATATACATAGATAGGAGAAAACGGTAAAAGGGCGCCTGAAGACTTGAAGATGAAGGGTGAAATGGGGTTTAACGCCGTGTTCAAAGCTATTGTGTGTGTGTGTGTTTGTGTGTGTTTGTGTGTGTGTGTGTGTGAGAGAGAGAGAGAGAGGCTGCTTGTACTAGTTCGGACTGATGCCGATTTTTTTAGTGCTAGTGGCAGTTTAACATGAATACCACACTCAGACACAGTATACTGACTCCGAGCCGACCAGTCCTTGTTTCAGCCCCTTACTGCCGAGTGCTAAGTAGGGTAACAACAAGTACCATCTTTTAACGTATTTTGGTATGAAGCGGACCTTCCGCTCTCCGGGCGGACACTCTACCACCAGACCACGGAGCCGGTCGACGACTTGAAGGAGTCGGCAGTTGGTATTCATATATATTCATATATGTCCAAGAGCAACACATGTTTACTTTAGTGTTCGTTGGTTGGTGTGTTGTTTAACGCCGCACTCAGTAATATTCCAGCTATATGACGGTGGTCTGTAAATAATCGAGTCTGGACCAGACAATCAAGTGATTGACATCATGAGCATCGATTCACACAATTGGGATACGATGACATGCATCAACCAAGTCCCCGAGCCTGACCACCCGATCCCATTAGTCGCCTCCTACGACAAGCATAGTCGCCTTTTACGGCAAGCATGGGTTGCTGAAGACCTATTCTAGCGCGGATCTTCACGGGTCGTATGTAAAATGTCGAATTGGCTGATGAAATAATTGATTCGGTATCCCGAAACACACGCAGGCAAGTACTCACTTCAGCTAATAGACTAATTAATCGAAAACCAATGAAGATAATAGTACATCATTCGCAGTTTAAGAATGCATTCAACTTTTTGGGAATATTAGGTGGTCAAATAATATTTGTGTGCTTATCCCGATAGTAACGAATTCAAAGTTCCCAAAATAAAATCTAAGTATGGTAAAAAACCTTCAGCACGGTATTTGACAAGAGTATTGACAGCCAGGGTCAACATTGTACACAAAATACCGAAATAACCAATGACCTATTCCTTGTATCAATATGAATAGGAGTGAATGAGTGAGTGAGTGAATGAGTGAGAATATTTAATCGCGTCGGCAATTTTTTAGCCACATAGACATAAGAAAAAATTAGTCATACATTTTCCGTCAGCAAAACAGTACATCACAGATTTTAGAATACCTGATCAAAGAAATAAAACATCTATATACAATATATTAACTCTGATCAATTAACACCAAGGTATAGGCCACCTGTAGACTCACATGCCACTATATTGGGGTGGTGGGGTGGGGTGGGGTGGGGTGGGGTGGTGGGACACTTGTTTTGCTCTACTTTGACACCACCTTTTATGATCACAGTCGATGATAACATCACACTAATTTTAAAACGCATATCAATTATTTAAAATTTATCTACTTCTCTTTAAAAGCCAAGAAGAAACTGAGCACTGACATTCTGATAAAAAAGATGTTTTAAAGATTATGTGTTGTTTATTGATATCAACGGACTTGATAAGCTAAACCGGTACGCAAATCATGAATAGATTGCTTCATTATCTTCCTCATAATTAAAATTAAATAGACAAAATTAAAATTGATCTATCTTTCCTCTTGCACTCGGTGCAATTTCGGTGTATAATTTGATGAAAAAGGATGCTCTGCTAAAGTTTTTCTATTTTGTTTGCCGTATGAAATAATTGTCGATGTCTAAAAATGTTTGTATTGCTCTATCTATTGGGGGTGATCTATCTTTTAAAGAAATAAAGTTTGCTCTGCCCACATGTGTAGTGTAACTAAGTACAGCTTGCCCGGAACTGTTATAGTTGAAGCACGAGTGAAATAAAGTTTGCTCTTCCTACATGTGTAGTGTAATAAAGTATAGCTTGCCCTGAACTGTTATAGTTGAAGCACAAGTGAAATAAAGTTTGCTCTCCTCACATGTGTAGTGTAATAAAGTATAGCTTGCCCGGAACTGTTATAGTTGAAGCACGAGTGAAATAAAGTTTGCTCTCCCCACATGTGTAGTGTAATAAAGTATAGCTTGCCCGGAACTGTTATAGTTGAAGCAGGAGTGAAATAAAGTTTCCTCTTCCTAGATGTGTAGTGTAATCAAGTAAAGCTTACCCGGGACTGTTTTAATTGAAGCACGAGTGAAACAAAGTTTGCTCTTCCTACATGTGTAGTGTAATAAAGTATAGCTTGCCCGGAACTGTTACAGTTGAAGCACGAGTGAAATTATGTTTGCTCTTCCTACATGTATAGTGTAATAAAGTATAGCTTGTCCGGAACTGTTTTAGTTGAAGCACGAGTGAAATAAAGTTTGCTCTTCCTACATGTGTAGTGTTATTACGTATAGCTTGCCCGGAACTGTTATAGTTGAAGCATGAGTGAGCTTGTATTGAAGTGTTGTTTGACTGCAGTATGTTACTAAATGCCCCACACAGAGGAACAGGTTTGTATGTGGTAATGACATTTTTGAAGCATTGCTCATTTCTGATGTCAAAGATGTCAAAAATACATTTCTTAGAGCACCAATGCTCGAATCAGACAGATTCGTGGCTCATGCATCGCGGACACCATGGTTTGTACTGTTGGCATATGTCACTGTACCAAACGGAGCCAAGGCACAATATGAAATCTGTCCTATTGACAATTCGTTCACTGAACAAACAGAAACTGCAGTCAAGTGTTTTTATGGTGCATAATACCTTCCAGACAGCACCTTACTGAACAAGAACAGAACTGAGATGATCGACAGTGGCACATCAATATCTCAGGGTGCCTGAACATTCAAGACATCAGAAATTCAAGTCATTTCGAGGCTGTTACATACTAATAGTTACCGTCAGTCTATTCAGATCACCTCCCCCGTGTTTATATGTGTCCTTGGTAGCATCTTTCTGTTCCCACCTCCAGTCAATCAATGGCGCATTGACATCAGACATTAATCGTTGAAATAGTTCTTAACCAGCAAAACATGTCAGATAATTGAATATCATTCCCTGGAAAATAATATGGAAATATAATGTCAACCCTCTCCCATTCCACAAACCACAGTGTCCGCGCCACAGTAACCATAAAGTTGTCAGTGGCAGACGTTGGTGTCCTTAGATTATCGATGAACGAGTAATCCTTTTCATAACCACATACACATGTCAACGTAATACATTCAGCAACATCCTGCAGTCATACAATACAACGGCCGTTGCCTTTCCCCCACCATGTTCAGGGGTGGTCGGGTAGCCTAGTGGTTCAAGCGTTCGCTCGTCACGCTGAAGACCAGAGTTCGATTCCCGACGCGGGTACAATGTATGAAGCCAATTTCTGTTGTTCCCCGCCGTGATTTTGCTGGAATATTGCAAAATGAGGCGTAAAACCAAACTCACTCACTCCACCATGTTCATCCCATAGCGGCGGCATTTCACACCCAAACCGTCGATTCACGTCAGTTCCAATTGTTTGTTTACTGTTTAACGCCGCTATTCCAGCTCTATGACGGCTGTTTCTCACACATATATTTTGACTGAAAAAAGTCAGGTTCAGTGGAAATGAAATCATTTATTTACATAGCAATACTTGTCTTTGAGCCATGCAGATCCTTTCATCGTGTGTATTACTTGTACAGCTTATGAGTGTAATCCTCAAGCTAGCTTCAATAAATCAGCACCCGTGGGGACTCCGGTCTCCAGCAACCTATGCTGGCCGCAAGAGGATGGTCAGGTTCGGTGACTTGTTTGGTTGCACGTCCCCAGAATCCAGATTATGGATCGTTTGCAAACACTATCGATCACTGGATTGTCTATTTCAGACTCGATAATTTACAAGCCGCCGTCATACAGCGGAAATAGTGCAGCGTTAAACAACAAGCAAACAGTAAATCCCCGGCACTGAACCTCTTAAATTTAAACTTCCTGAATAAACCTCCCTGTATACACAAGCTCTACACATTAAAGCAGTACAATTGCAAAACATATCGTACCAGTATTCATATCTTCATCAACTAAACTACACTAGAGGAGCGAATTGTCGACTTATCAAGCGCCCAAAAGATTACACTGCTTACTTGTCGTGGATGGGGAATACTCAGCTGATGACATCAATGCCTGTTGGTGAATCATTCAGTTAAAGTACGGCTCGAATACAGTAAAAATATGCAAGTCAATCATTGTCCCGAGTGAGCGAGTGAGTGAAAATTGCGAAGTGAAGTGTGAATCAGCCAGTCCCGAAACAAATCACTCAGAAAACGATTGAAAGATATTGAAAGTAAGCGTGTTAGAGTGAATCAGTGATGTGATCAGTCAGTGAACAACTAACTAGGGGAAAGATATAGAGAGTGAGTTACTCAATTCATTATAGTTGGTTGGTTTGTTGTTTAACGCCGCAATCAGCAATATTCCAGCTATATGACGGCGGTCTGTAAATAATCGAGTCTGGACCAGACAATCCAGTGATTAATATCTTGAGCATCAACCCACGCAATTGGGATCGATGACCGTGCATCAACCAAGTCAGCGAGCCTGACCACCCGATCCCGTTAGTCGCCTTTTACGACAAGCATAGTCGCCTTTTACGGCAAGCATGGGTTGCTGAAGACCTATTCTACCCTGGATCTTCACGCGTCCAATTCATTATAACGATCGAGTGAGAGGGAGAGTGAATTAGTGAATGAGAGTAAGATATACACAGTAAAAAAAGTGTTGCACCCCCTATACTTTTTCATGGAGGGGTGTTTTGAAAGGGTGTAAAGATAACCGAATTAATATTGTAACCAGGATTTCGTGTATACCAACAAACTAGTGTATTGTCTATACAATGAACTTAAATGGGGTATTCCATGACCTTATGGCATGTAATAATCTCATGCTGAACTTTTACGAAAAATGAACGAACAACGAAGACGCATTAAGTATGGTGACATCTCAATAATTTTTAGTGACCAAATTCATCCACTAGGGTAAGAATGTCATATGGAGATTTGACGAACACAGTAAGTCAATATCGAGAACTTCCACCAAGCACTTGGATCACAGCTTGAAGTCTTCGTCTCATACTCCTCACCAGACGTTGGAATCGCTCCATGGGCAGCTGCTGCCACTCCTCGTGTAATGCTGCTTCCAATTCACGCAAGTTCTGTGGAGGAGGGTCCCGACGATAAATCAGGCGTCCCAAAATGTCCCATACATGTTCCAGAGGATTTAGATCTGGACTCATTGCTGGCCATGGAATCTGCGTCAGAGCATTGTTGTGGATAACCTGGGTCACAGCTCGTGAACGATGTGGTCTGGCATTGTCATCCATGAATATCGGTCTGGTGGCCAGTGGATGATTGTCAAAATGGGGCACCACAACTGGATTCAGCACCTCTTGGATGTAGCGCTCCCCTGTCAAGTTGCCTCGTATGGTCACTAAATCAAGCTTACAATCAAATGAGAAGCATCCCCAGACCATAACAGATCCACCTCCATATGGTACAGTTGGCATGATGTTTCTTGCAGTATAAGCTGTTCCAGGACGCCTCCATACTCTCACTCTGCCATCCACAACATGCAGAAGGAACCTGCTTTCGTCCGACCAGTGGACTCTTCTCCAGGACCTCAAGTTCCAGTTCTGTCTCAGTCTACACCAGGCTAGACGTAGTCGTTTGTGGTTGTCTGTGAGTTTAGGTCGCTTGATAACCCTTCTGGACTTCAACCCTGCAGCTTTAAGACGATTTCTCACGGTCTGGGTACTGAACTGTTGACGAGGAAGCCAAAGACGTTTCAAGGTTGTGCTTGTAGCAAATGGATGACGCCTTACCACCCTCAACAACGCTCTGTCATCTCTAACTGTGGTCTTACGTGGTCTGCCAGAGGGTCTGCGATTCCTTACATCATTAGTTTGTGCGTGTTTTCTGACCAAACGGCTTATTGTTGAGTAGTGATGTCCGGTTCTTCTGCCAATCTCCTTGAACGAAAGACCTGCTCCATGAAGGCCAATAATCTGCCACTTGACTGCTTCTGACAATCGTCTACCCGGCATTGTGGGTTACAATAAACTGGGCTGTCAGAGAACATCTTTTATAGGCGATGTTGAGCTTAAGAAGATACTGCAATCTGCAAATGTCATGCACCATGCAATTCACGTGCTGATTGCTACGTTTTGGTGATCATCTTCCCTCCGAAAACATTACACATTTAACATCAGATCCCCAAGGAATACCTACCATTAAAACCAGAGTCGGGCGTTTTAAATGTTGTGATGTATCAAACGTATTAATGTGGGGGTGCAACACTTTTTTTACTGTGTATATAATGAACGAGAAAGACTGAGAGAGTCAAGGGATAAAACTTATCGTGTGCCTGATAAACCATTGGAGCTTTTATTCTTGAGCTGCGTGTATTCATTCACCTGAGCTTAATTCGCTTTTTACATTAGACTAAACGTGGAATGGAAATTACTCGGAAAGGGCAAATGTAACAGTCATCCCACGTAGAGGTTGGATCTGTCACTGTTTATTGCGACGAGTCTGCCCTATGGGTATGCATCCACCGTGACGATAATTGTCCAGTTTAGCCATTTGAAACGGCAAACCATTGAAGCATGAATTACTGCTGGAAGGAAACACGTATAGAAAGCAACATGTCACTTAACATGAGAATACTTAGACACCACCTGATTAAAAACCCGAGTCCGTAAAATAATGACAAACCCTGACCAGAATCCTAATGACAAACCCTGACCAGAATCCTACATTACCCACACAGGACATCACCTACATAGGCGCAAGATTTCTACTCAACAAGGACATAGGAGCCCTTCCAGAGGACAGATATTCAAGACCAGAATCCAATTAAACACTTTTGATATTACCTTGGCCATAAAATGAGAGCTAGAGACACTCCAGTTCAAAATCTTAATGAACTAACCCAGATACTTTACCAGGAAATGGTAATCTTGAACTCCACGTTAAACCCCATTTCACCTCACCTCACTCTTTTGTCGTAATATTTTAATGCAGCACATGTCCGAAAAAGGGGGTGGTGCTTAATTTATGCTCATGTGTATATATAACTGCAGGCATATGATTAAAATACTCTAAAGGTAATGTTGCTTCCAACCCAAACGGGGACACGGGTGGCCAAGTAAGAGTTCAGAGTTGCGTCCCTTAGGCACGCCAGAAACCTAAGATTGTGGGTTTAAATCCCGGTTCGCCCCGATCATGTTTCTAGGTTTGTCAGCACCATACCAGTGCTCGTGGGTTTCACCGAAGTGGTAAACGTCTGAGACCTGCATCGGGCTTTCCTCCCACATTAAACTGACACGCCGCGATATAACTGGAATAGTGTTAAAAGTGGCGTTAAACCCAACTCACTCACTCCAACACAAACACTGGTATGAGCTCGAGAAGATCGGGGTTAGTGGGGTAGCCTAGTGGTTAAAGCTTTGGCTAGTCACGCCGAAGACCCGGGTTCGATTCCCCACATGGGTACAATCCGTGAAGCCCATTTTCCGGTGTCCTCCGCTGTGATATTGCTGGGATTAGCTAAAAGCGGCGTAATACCATACTCACTCACTCACTCAAGTTCGTGGGTTTGACAACAATGGTAATCGTGTAATACCTGTATCACTTCGGGTTTGCCCCCCCACTTCAAGCTGACACACCGTTATGTAACTAAAATACGGCTCAATAATTCGTTAAAACCATCTTACTCACTCCATGTGACCTCTCACCTCCTCTACGGAGAGTTTCCATCCCGTAACCGCGCTCAATTTCTCGTCGAGCTTTTGAGAAAGGTAACTAGTACTCCAATCAACAGAAAATATCCTTCTGCAACAACCAGCGTTACTTGATTCACTGATGTCTCGTTACATAAACAGCAACAACTTATTTTGAATACATTTCCACCAGATGAGTCGAGGATGATTTTCACTATCAGCTGCACTTAGATATCTTGAAGAAAAAGTGACCGGAGAAGAAATACTGCTGGATGACATTGCAAGCAGCAACATGAGGTTATTCAGCACCACCCCAAGATCAAGAGGTCTGCACCAGACTCGCTTCTACATTTAGTAACTCCACGACGATTGCTTACCTTAAATAGTACTACATTCATGACGACTAACCAATGCCCAAACACAATGCAATAAGCATCTCCTGAATCTCCACAGAAACAATATAACACAGATACAATCATTGATTAACAATAAAATACACTGCCACCTCTCCCCCTTAGGAGCAAAAAGGTTTGAACTTACGCTGGACCATGCCACGTATTTTCTGTTCTGAATCAATGTGATTATCAACGCACACACACACACACACACACACACACACACACACACACACACACACACACACACACACACACACACACAACCACACACACACAACCACACACACACACACACACAAACCACACACACACATGTGTGAATGGAAGAACATCTCCAGATATATATCAAAGAAATGAAAGTATTTTCAATAGGACAGACTCCATGTTGTACAGTGGCTCCGTGTGGTACAGTGACACTTGTACATGACGTCAGTCTATTTCCAAGTAACTCAAAACGTGTACTTTTGTTGTGGGGTAGAGTTCTGTCGACTCTTATGGGCGTTTAGAAAAGCATCTTAGAATTCCCTTGAAAGGTTGATTGGTTTGTTGTTTAACGCCGCATTCAGCAATATTCCAGCTATATGACGGCGGTCTGTAATTAATCGAGTCTGGACCAGACAGTCCAGTGATTGACATCACGAGCATCGACCCGCGCAATTAGGATCGATGACATGCTTCAACCATGTCAGCGAGCCTGACCACCCGATCCCGTTAGTCGCCTCCTACGACAAGCATAGTTGTCTTTTACGGCAAGCATGGGTTGCTGTAGAGCTATTCTACTCCGGCCCTTCACAGGTCACCCTTGAAAGAATATATGTGGCCCGGTTGTTCCAGACCAATATACAATAGCTCAAATGCAATGAAACAACATTTAAGACATTGAGTACATCTCTCAACTGAAAATACATTGCTCATGGTTTCTACCTCCTTCCTTACTGGACCCCTTAAGATCCGGGGTAGAACAGGTCTTCAGCAACTCATGCTTGCCGTAAAATGTGACTATGCTTGTCGTAAAAGGCGACTAACGGGATCGGGTGGTCAGGCTCGCTGACTTAGTTGATGCATGTCATCGATCCCAATTGCGTGGATCGATGCTCGTGATATCAATCACTGGATTATCTGGTCCAGACACGATTATTTACAGACCGCCGTCATATAGCTGGAATATTGCTGAGTGCGGCGTTTAACAACAAACCAACCAATCAACCTTCCTTACTGCAACTATCCTCAACTGAAAAGGTTAATTCCAATGTAATCTGTATAAAAGCAGGTCTATGCAAACGAGACTTAGTAATTCACATGACATTTACCTTAAATGTGCATTTACCATTTCACACCATTACCAAGTGATAGAAAAGCATTGACAATTAACTCGATGCATTATTTGAGGATTCGATAGCGACCACATGGGCATTACAGATAATCTTTTCGTGGTGAAACGATTGAAAATCATCATTCATCTTTCAAAAGTAGTTTTAAGTCAAGTAATAGATATATTAAGGTCGTAATGAAATCATTTATAGAAGCTGTAAGTGAGTTGGAATTTACTGTTTAAATATGTTATGATTGTACAAGTGCCACTGTACAAAAGGGACCAGGTGGACATTATGCAGTCTGTCCTATTGATAAAACATTCGCATATACATTTTAGGATTGTCATACAGTGAAATACTGGCAATCAAGATGGCTCACCCATATCAATTATTAATCAGTGAAATAGTTTCTTTACTTGTCGGATACATGGATATTATTCCCTGGAAAAAATATAGCAAGATCATGTCAACCATATTCCATGTCGCAGGGATATCACAAACATATACAAACCACAGTGTCCGCGTCACAGCAGCTATAAAGGTGTCCGGGGCCGGAGTCGTTGCCCTATGAATTAAGTCACAGTAACGAGTTACCCTTGAACAGTTTCATAACCACAAGTACATCTGTCGCTCAAAGAAGCACATTCAGCAACATACTGCAGTCAAACCAAAAAGCTGCTGTAGCTTTACCTCTTCCATTTTAGTTCCACAGCGACGCCATTTCACCCATCAAGCCGTCGATTCACGTCAGTTCTAATTGTTTGTCTGTTTGTTGTTTAACGCCGCACTCAGCAATATTACAGCTTCATGACTGTGGTCTGTAAATAATGGAGTCTGTACTAGAAACTCCAGTGATCGACATCATACGCATCGATCTACCAACTCGGATACCATGAATTGCATCAATCGAGTACGTGAGTTTGACCACCTGATCCCGTCAGTGTCCTCTGATGACAAGCAAGGGTGCCTGAAGACCACTTCTAACGGGGACAGTTCCAATTGCTGGTTATGGTATCTTGTAGTGCAACCAAAGTTAAAGAATAAATTAAAATTCAAACCAATGAAATACTAGTATATTTTATTGATGTATATGTGAATTATGGTTCTACATATTATAGAAAAACGAAACTGTGATCATCAATGCAACAGAAAGTGTATTTAATCGTCAAGTTGTAAATATCGCGTTTTGCCGCTTACATTTCCTTGAGATCTATATGGGAACTAAACGTCTTGCAAAACATGGTACACAGATATATACTAACATAACAATGTCCGATATGATATTGTAACGTAAAAATGGTACAACCAAAAAATGAAAAACATGATCAGTCGATATTGACACGGTTGAAGGCACCAACCTACACAACGAGATGCGTGGAAGTCGACTTCATCGATAGACGTAGCTACCGTGTCCTATACAACGAAATGCGTGTATGTCGACTTAATTGAAAGACGTTGCAACTATGTCGTACACAATGAGATGCGTGGAAGTCGACTTCATTGAAAGGCGCAGCAACTATGTCCTATACAACGAGATGCGTGAAAGTCAACTTCATTGAAAGACGTAGCAACTATGTCCTACACAATGAGATGCGTGAAAGTCGACTTCATTGAAAGACGTAGCAACTATGTCCTACACAATGAGATGCGTGTATGTCGACTTAATTGAAAAACGTAGCAACTATGTCCTACACAATGGTATGCGTGAAAGTCGACTTCACTGAAGGACGTAGCAACGATGTCCTATACGGGATGCTTGTGTGGCGACTTAATTGAAAGACGTAGGAAATATGTCCTACACAATGGGATGCGTGAAAATCCACTTCCCTGAAAGACGTAGGAAATATGTCCTACACAATGAGATGCGTGAAAGTTGACTTCATTGAAAGACGTTGCAACTTCGTCCTACACAATGGGATGCGTGAAAATCCACTTCCCTGAAAGACGTAGGAAATATGTCCTACACAATGAGATGCATGAAAGTCGACTTCATTGAAAGACGTTGCAACTTCGTCCTACACAATGGGATGCGTGAAAATCCACTTCCCTGAAAGACGTAGCAACTATGTCCTACACAATGAGATGCGTGAAAGTCGACTTCATTGAAAGACGTTGCAACTATGTCCTACACAATGAGATGCGTGTATGTCGACTTAATTGAAAGGCGTAGCAACTATGTCCTACACAATGGGATGCGTGAAAGTCGACTTCATTGAAGGACGTAGCAACGATGTCCTATACGAGATGCTTATGTGGCGACTTAACTGAAAGACGTAGCAAATATGTCCTACACAATGAGATGCGTGTATGTCGACTTCACTGAAGGACGTAGCAACGATGTCCTATACGGGATGCTTGTGTGGCGACTTCATTGAAAGACGTAGGAAATATGTCCTACACAATGAGATGCGTCAAAGTCGACTTCATTGAAAGATGTAACAACTTCGTCCTACACAATGGGATGCGTGAAAGTCGACTTCACTGAAAGACGCAGCAACTATGTCCTACACAATGAGATGCGTGAAAGTCGACTTCATTGAAAGACGTTGCAACTTCGTCCTACACAATGGGATGCGTGAAAATCCACTTCCCTGAAAGACGTAGCAACTATGTCCTACACAATGAGATGCGTGAAAGTTGACTTCTTGAAAGACGTTGCAACTATGTCGTACACAATGAGATGCGTGTATGTCGACTTAATTGAAAGACGTAGCAACTATGTCCTACACAATGAGATGCGTGGAAGTTCACTTCATTGAAAGACGTAGCAACTATGTCCTACACAATGGTATGCGTGAAAGTCGACTTGACTGAAAGACGTAGCAACGATGTCCTACACAATGAGATGCGTGGAAGTCGACTTCATTGAAAGGCGTAGCAACGATGTCCTACACAATGGGATGCGGGAAAGTCGACTTCACTGAAGGACGTAGCAAGGATGTCCTATACGGGATGCTTGTGTGGCGACTTAATTGAAAGACGTAGCAAATATGTCCTACACAATGAGATGCGTGAAAGTCGACTTCACTGAAAGACGTAGCAACTATGTCCGACACAGTGAGATGGGTGAAAGTCGACTTCATTGAAAGGCGTTGCAACTATGTCGATGCAGCATGGTGGCGACCAGAACTGCATGCGTAGTCACATCCTACCAGCGGTGCTCCTGCATACAAATGACCTGCTTAACCTTCAGGTATTTCGCGATGTATATACGTATAGCCTTGGTCTGCGTGGCTTAAAGTGGTTATTCTAGTTAACTGGAAATGCTGAATATTTGTACCTCGACGTAACAAAATCTGCACAATGAATGACAACTTTTAGAATTCCTTTTGGGGAAATCGTTTCGAAGACTGAACAAGTTTAATCTGTAGAGCCAGCGCTCAACATTAATTGTGAACACTTTAGTTTGTGTTGCCATGACCATTATGGGCCTTCTTATTATTTGCCTATCTTGTATCGAAAAGTAAATTTTAAAATGCATAAAATAATGTTTATGATCAAACCCCCTTCAAACTATGTATGGAGCATTGCTTGTACACGTGTTTGGATATTTCTTTGGAGATTGAGTGTGTTGTGTCTTGTTTAAATGTTTATGTCATATAAAAATAGAAATCAAACATATTATGAAAACAAAACTGGTAATATGTTTTCATATGTGACTTCCTGAAACATTTGTTATATTAAGGTGTTTTAAGTTGACATGATTCTGACGACATTGATATTATCTACAGTTGTAGAGTTATTAATATTATTTTCAGACTTAATCTTTTAAAAGTAATAACTACTTTGTAAGATTTTATAATGAACGAGATCAAGGGAGAAATGCAGACATTGTTAGAATTGTACCCTCAACTTAGTGAGTGCGTATTATGTTTTTAACCATGAAGCATACTACTTTATGAGAGCGGGCACGGGTGGCGTCCAAGGCACCGCAATTCGCTGTGCAGAGTTGCGTCCCTTGGGCATGCCAGGAACCTCTGATTGTGGGTCCGAATCCGGGTTCGCCAAGATTATGGTTCTAGGTTTGTCAGCACCATACCCGTGCTCGTGGGTTTCACCGAAGTAGTAAACGTCTGAGACCTGCATCACTTCGCGCTTTCCTCCCACTTTAAGCTGATACGCCACGATATAACTGGAATACTGTTAAAAGCGACGTTAAACCCAACTCACACATTCACTCACCCACTCTCTATGAGAGTTACCTCCCTAAAACTAATATGTTTACTACTGTATTCTGACGCGTCAAAATTAATATTCACGCTGTCGAATGTACTGATACCTCGCTACCGGGAACTCGGTCAACGTGTCACCGCAGCGAAATGCTGGATGAGGAAATTAAATGGGTCGGATACAGATTAACTGCTAGTCTGCCCTTCGCCTCCCAGCGGCTGCAAACGAGGAGCCCTCTAGGTAAGTGCCTGTCTCACTCTCATCATCGAATAATATATTCGTGTGCAATTAATAATTTACATTTAGGAATGTTTAAAAAATATTTTCATGACTATTTCTGTATTTCTTTGTGTATGCATGTCATGATAAAGCTTCTTTGAAAAAAAAGTTTGTGAACATCTTTCCAACTATTACTCACCCCCTGAAATTTTCTCAAACCAAAAGCAATTAAAGCGAAATTACTCTGAATTATTATGAATGTTGTTACAAATCAGTGTTATAAAAGATTTCGGTAGTTTTTAGTTAAACACATCTTTATTTTCAAGCGCCTTAGCAGTAAACACATCCGCAATGTGGGTAAGCCCATGGTGAATTAACTCTTCATAGGTGGTACTCGGTTATTGATTGGGATAATAATTTGCAATATTTTTAATCAATTTAATATGAAAAGCTTTCGGTCCTTTGGATGTCCTTAAGCCCCCTAAACACGTAAGTCAGCTCGTATTGTTTGGGTGTAAATCAGAAACTAAGTAATTGAGTGAGTGAGTTGGGTTTAACGCTGCTTTTAACATTATTATGAGTTATATCACGGCGTGTCAGCTTAATGTGGGAGGGAAGCCCGAAGTGATGCAGGTCTAAGACGTTTACCACTTCGGTGAAACCCACGAGCACGGGTATGGTGCTGACAATCCTAGAAACATAATTTGGGCGAACCAGGATTCGAACCCACAATCATAGGTTTCTGGCGTGCCCAAGGGCCGCAACTCTGCACAGTATTCTATGTGGTACATGTACATCGGGAAACTGTACACATTAATCCAGGCATGTTGCTGCCACGGAACTATCACTTCAACATTATCAGATAGTTCATGTCATGGGCCGACACCACGCAGGAATTGTATTTGAACCACAGTGGGTAACAGCTTTTCATACATGTTATTTAATGTCGCAATAACATTTTTACATAGATAATTGAACTAGTTTCCTTGGAATATAGACATTTTTACATTGAAGTATATACATCATTTTATGGATAGTGGGAAATTGTGTAATGTTGAGATGTAAGTGTAATTTCCGATGACTAAAGCTGTCAAATAATACTCTTACAGAAGTAGAGCGCAATCGGAAATAACTTTGATTGTATTACATATCTGTGGTCATGATGAACAAATTGGGAACACATACCACCGGAAATGAAGTATAACAGTAGATGACATGATCATCAAGGAACGTAACGGTCGATTAGGGTAAGATGGGAAATTTCAATGTTCTGAATCAGCTGTGCGTAATACCGCTACGATTTGCCAAACATTCTTTCCCCGACAAGTCTCCCAATGGCGATTTGAGGGAGTCTTCACAACCCTTCTTGCAGCGTCTGGCCAAGTTCAGCCAACGCGGTCGTAGGCCTATGAGGATGACACACACGTCTCCCAACATGTCCCAGATGTGTTCAATTACGGGAAGGTCTGGGCTCATTGCTGGCCATGGCATTCTGTGGCTGTTGTGCTAGCCATGGTATTCTGTGGATGCTGTGCTGGCCATGGCATTCTGTGGCTGTTGTGCTAGCCATGGCATTCTGTGGATGCTGTGCTGGCCATGGCATTCTGTGGCTGTTGTGCTGGCCATGGTATTCTGTGGAAGCTGTGCTGACCATGGCATTATGTGGATGCTGTGCTGGCCATGGCATTCTGTGGATGTTGTGCTGGCCATGGCATTCTGTGGCTGTTGTGCTGGTCATGGCATTCTGTGGAAGCTGTGCTGGCCTTGGCATTCTGTGGATGTTGTGCTGGCCATGGCATGCTGTGGATGTTGTGCTGGCCATGGCATTCTGTGGATGTTGTGCTGGCCATGGCATTCTGTGGATGTTGTCCTGGCCATGACATTCTGTTGATGCTGTGCTGACCATGGCATTCTGTTGATGTTGTGCTGGCCATGACATTCTGTGGATGCTGTGCTGACCATGGCATTCTGTTGATGTTGTCCTGGCCATGGCATGCTGTGGATGTTGTGCTGGCCATGGCATTCTGTGGATGTGGAGATGAGTATAGACGATTCGTGCACGTTGATCACGGGCGTTGTCATCATGAAAGACAAAACCTCGACCCATACGCCTTGCAACGGGACAACAAAGGGTGTCATTACGTTGCCCCGATAGTACTGACCAGTGACCCTTCCTTGCACACAATGTGGGGTTCGCTCCATTATAGTGATGCCACCCCACACCATAACCGATCCACCACCAAATCTGTCATGAGGTCTGACATTGATATAGGCTTGACGTTCATGTCCACGTCGCGGGACATGAGCACGGCTATCAAAATAGTACAAAGTGAATCAGAAATCATCTGAAAACGTGACACGTTCCCAGCGACAAATACCCCAATATGACGATTTGTGAGGGGCGCCACATCACATGGCCGTCGAGCATGGGGATGAGCTGCATGTAGACGATTTCTAATCGCCTGACCAGCAGCCTGGGCCTGTACTCCAGTAGTCCAGAAGGTTTGCAGCAATTTGATTCGCATTTTGCGGTCGATTTCGGATAAATCCATCCTGTACTCTTGTCGTTGGCACGCACTGAACGAGGTTTTGGGTTTGTTGGTACCTGTTCCTTAGTCTGCTAAATACAGCATTAAAAGTATTGAACACTGCACGCTGACTTCTGTCAGTTTTCAATAGCCCGTAGGTTTTCAGACGGCGCATCGGGATTCTAACCAATAAGCATACGTTTCCGGCGAACGTATGGGACGTAACTGTGCACAGCCCATACCCCCTATTGCATAGTAAGTTTGTCGTCAACACTTATCTTTGTTTTGATATTTCGTTGAAGAGTATAAATATGGAATAATATTCATCGCCACATATGTGTGTGTGTGTGTGTGTGTGTGTGTGTGTGTGTGTGTGTGTGTATGTACATGTGTGTGTGTGTGTGGCTGCTTGTACTAGTCCGGACTGATGCCGATTTTTAGTGCTAGCTCACATAAATACCACACCCAGACACAGTATACTGACTCCGAGCCGACCAGTCCTTGTTTAAGCCCCTTAATGCCGAGCGCCGGACAGTGTACAATCTTTTAACGTCTTTTGGTATGACGGGGCAGGGGACCGAACCAAGGACATTCCGCTCTCCGGGCGGACGCTCTACCACTAGACTACGGAGGCGGTAAGAGACCCTAACATGTAAGAGACTATGATACAACTTGGGAGGCAGAAGTACAAGATCTGTTTCTCTATTTCGAACATTTCATTATACTTTATTTTTTCAAACAAAACAACTTTAATTGTTGATAATTCCATAAAGAATGCCTTTGCCGTACAAGCCTATCAGCTGGAGAATTTGTGACTTGATAAAAATGTTTATCTATTTCCAGTTTGAGAAAAAATATTATTAATGTGCATAATCCATTAATATTGAAAGCAATTAGTTATCTAACAACATTGATATATTAAAAAGGACAACTTGATGCATTTGCTTTGAATTAATCTAGCCAAAAAACACGTCTCTTGACCGAATAACTACAGATAAAGGCCTGGACATAGAAGGGTCATTTATGAAGTAATTTGTTTTTGCAGCAACTGACATTATATCAATATACAGCTGTAGATGTCACAATGTAAAGATAAGCACCTTTATCGTAACACATCTCAAGTGAATGGGCTAATAAATAATAAACCTAATACGTCTTGTTATGGCTCAGTCACCATGCCTGAGTGCCATAAAACGTGCGACAAAAGGTAATAAACCAAGTATGAGTGCGATACAAGAGTAGCAAGAGGCTCCACCAACCTACGTTTGACACAGAGATGTCCGTAAATAATGTCTATGGGATGCATAACAAATCTTACTATTGGCATGACAGATGGACTTGACATCCTCATTCGTCACCACTCGCCCCTTTCAGTAACCTGCAAGAAGACTCGTCCCCCTATCGATGAATGTTATGTGCGAAAATACGACAAACCAATCAGAATGCGCGTATGATTTCAAGTACTTCGTCAAAGAATCCCTCAGAAATAATTTTTGATTTTTCATATGTCTTGCATCTAAAATTATACCCAAGACGCAGTTAAATGTGTTCAATCATACTGTATAATTCCGCACGTCCCGATGTGCTTTAAATTGCATCTGAAATATATATAATATATGGGGAAATATATGTGAACCATTACGCAAAGACGGAACCCGGTCGCAAAAATGGCCACGTGAGGGGCACGAGTCGCTATTCGGCTTGTCCTCGAATAACACGAGTTGGTCACGAATGATGACATCCTATACGTCTGAAAACCCTGGTCCTAAGTACATTCTGTTTGTTATGTATGTATGTGTTCAGTAAAATGGCATGGGTAAAACCGATGAAACTTTAACAGCTTTGGCATGTGCAGAATGGGTTTAAAACGTATGTTATTATGAGGCAGCCAGTCCGCTCCCGATACGCGCTAACGTTCAAAGAGATAAAGGTAGTGACCTCAATAACAAATTGTTCAAACCCTTCGCCATTTAGGAATTGCATTCTTATTATGAGGGAGAGTCACGAGAGCGACCTTCGCTTCGCTTTTGTCCAAAAAGGGACATTTAGGTATTTCTGGTGAGTCTGGCAGTCGTTTTGATCGATGTTTTCTTACGAGGAGCAATAGCCAGGCATGACATGCGTCTAAAATAACTGAAGCACGATTAATTAGATGTTCGTTTCAAAAAGGATATTAAATAAAATACGATAAGATTTTATTTGTTTTAAATTTAACAATCATGTAACTTGCAGATCATGAGGCACATAACACAGTGTTCATTCTAACTGGATGACAGAGCTCGTGTCTGCTGGCACATATGAAGTGTGTCTTTCATGTGCTGTCAAAATAGTCTCAACATCACAGTACTATTGCAGGTTCCGTTCGGTGCCACACCCAATAATCTTGTCGTTGTTGCAGGAATGGGACACCATTGTCCGTTGTCTTAAACTGTTCCTGTCCGTCTTTCATGTAAAGAGAAGGCAGCGGTGTAATCACAGTCCAAACTAGGTCCTTTATCATCTGGTGGTTTAAACATATTTTATATTCACATGGGTACAATGCGTGAAGCCGATTTCAGATGGTGATGGTGATATTGCTGGAATATAATAAGACAGGTCCTATGGATAAACATTGCTATAAGCTGCGTAAAACCATAGTTACTCCTTCGACTGGGAATTGGGATTGGTAAGCACGACAACCCTTATTTGAATACCTTTCCTTACATAATCATCAAGTAACAAGCGATAGTCATGTGTATATAACCGCACAACACTTTCCTTGGTGGACAGTTATCAAGTACAAGGGTGTCAGAATAGCGGGTCTTTTTTTTATACATGATAATACATCATGTGCGCAAGATACGTTTATATTATATGTGAGTGTTTAGAGTATTGATTAAGTTTTAATCTACCAGAATTTGTAACAGATGAGATAATTTCTTGATTTAACCAGATGATAGCCTTTTACCTCCGTTTTAACGGAATTCTGTATGAACATCATGTCATTTTGTGTAATAAACGAGGGCGTTCAATACGTTTTGCAAATTCAATATAAGACCAAGGGGCAGCAAATCTTTGGCACTTTTATTTTTCAATATAATCTCCAATCACCTCAATACACTTATTATTGAATTTGTTCCTCTTCATAAGATTTACGCCTGTGTATACATTCTGGCCCAAATCAGGTCGATCGATCTATTTGTTCCACATTTCAAACCAGTATGTCATACACAACAATTGAAATTTCACTTGAGACATGTGTTAACATACATGTGTACAGGCATATGAAAAGTAGTGTCCAGTGTTGTATGACATGAGTGAGGTATGTTTTTTACGCCGCTTTAGGCAATATTCAAGCAATATCACGGCGGGGGACACCAGAAATTGGTTTCACACATAGTACCCATGTCAGGAATCGAACCCGTGTCTGGGCGTGACGAGCGAACGCTTAAACTGCTAAGCTACCCTACCGCCCCTTGTGTGACATGAAACCCTCAAAGCACAACATTCTGTCTCCATGATAGGAAGGGAAATCTACTTGCTGCAAGTGAATGGAAAAATAAGCATCCTATACTAACTTTTATACAGGAAAGCCAGGGTACGAAAATGAGTACTCACAGTACGATATATGGTGTGTGATCATGTTTTGTATGTGACGATGTATGGTGTGATGATGTTTTGTATGAGACGATGTATGGTGTGATGATGTTTTGTATGTGATGATGTATGGTGTGTAATGATGTTTTGTATCAGACAATGTATGGTGTGTGATGATGTTTTGTATGTGACGATGTATGGTGTGTGATGATGTTTTGTATGAGACGATGTATGGTGTGATGATGTTCTGTATGTGACGATGTATGGTGTGATTATGTTTTGTATGTGACGATGTATGGTGTGGTGATGTTTTTGATGTAACGATGTATGGTGTGGTGATGTTTTGGATGTGACGATGAATGGTGTGATGATGTTTTGTATGTGACGATGTATGGTGTGATGATGCTTTAGATGTGACGATGTATGGTGTGATTATGTTTTGTATGTGACGAGGTATGGTGTGATGATGTTTTGTCCGTGACGATGTATGGTGTGATGATGCTTTAGATGTGACGATGTATGGTGTGATTATGTTTTGTATGTGACGAGGTATGGTGTGATGATGTTTTGTCCGTGACGATGTATGGTGTGATGATGTTTTGTATGTGACGATGTACGGTGTGATGATGTTCTGTATGTGACGATGTATGGTGTGATGATGTTTTGTCCGTGACGATGTATGGTGTGATGATGTTTTGTATGTGACGATGTACGGTGTGATGATGTTCTGTATGTGACGATGTATGGTGTGATGATGTTTTGTATGTGACGATGTACGGTGTGATGATGTTTTGTCCGTGACGATGTATGGTGTGATGATGTTTTGTATGTGACGATGTACGGTGTGATGATGTTCTGTATGTGACGATGTATGGTGTGTGATGATGTTTTGTATGTGACGATGTATAGTGTGATGATGTTTTGTATGTGACGATGTATGGTGTGATGATGTTTTGTATGTGACGATGTACGGTGTGATGATGTTCTGTATGTGACGATGTATGGTGTGATGATGTTTTGTATGTGACGATGTACGGTGTGATGATGTTTTGTCCGTGACGATGTATGGTGTGATGATGTTTTGTATGTGACGATGTACGGTGTGATGATGTTCTGTATGTGACGATGTATGGTGTGTGATGATGTTTTGTATGTGACGATGTATAGTGTGATGATGTTTTGTATGTGACGATGTATAGTGTGATGATGTTCTGTATGTGACGATGTATGGTGCGATGATGTATCGTATGTGACGATGTATGGTGTGATGATGTTTTGTATGTGACGATGTATGGTGTGATGATGTTTTGGATGTGACGATGTATGGTGTGATGATGTTTTGGATGTGACGATGAATAGTGTGATGATGTTTTGTATGTGACGATGTATGGTGTGTGATGATGTTCTGTATGTTGCGATGAATGGTGTGAAAATGTTTTGTAGGTGACGATGTATGGTGTGTGATGATGTTTTGTATGAGACGATGTATGGTGTGAAAATGTTTTGTATGTGACGATGTACGGTGAGATGATGTTTTGTATGTGACGATGTATGGTGTGTGATGATGTTCTGTATGTGACGATGAATGGTGTGAAAATGTTTTGTATGTGACGATGTATGGTGTGTGATGATGTTCTGTATGTGACGATGAATAGTGTGATGATGTTTTGGATGTGAGGATGTATGGTGTGTGATGATGTTCTGTATGTGACGATGTACGGTGAGATGATGTTTTGTCTGTGACGATGTATGGTGTGTGATGATGTTCTGTATGTGACGATGAATGGTGTGAAAATGTTTTGTATGTGACGATGTATGGTGTGTGATGATGTTTTGTATGAGACGATGTATGGTGTGATGATGTTCTGTGTGTGACGATGTATGGTGTGATGATGTTTTGTCCGTGACGATGTATGGTGTGATGATGTTTTGTATGTGACGATGTATGGTGTGATGATGTTTTGTATTTGACGATGTATGGTGCGATGATGTTTTGTATGTGACGATGTATGGTGTGATAATGTTTTGTCTGTGTTGTAGGTAAAAGGATATGATGGTTGTACGTGTGGTTATATGTTGTATGGCATGGTGTGTTTGTTTTGTAAGTCATGGTGTGTTTGTTTTGTAAGTCATGGTGTGTTTGTTTTGTACGTCATGGTGTGTTTCTTTTGTAAGTCATGGTGTGTTTGTGATGTTGTTTCGTGTGCGATCGTCTGTTGTGTGTAATGATGTGTTTCATGTGACAGTGTGTGATAGCTGGCTGTATGTGATCACATTCTGTGAAGTTATATTGTGTGACGGTGTTGTGTGTGATAGCTTGTTGTATGTGATCATATTGTGTGTGGTTATATTGTGTGACGGTGCTGTATGTGATCACATTGTGTGTAGTTATATTGTGTGATGGTGTTGTGTGTGATAGCTTGTTGTATGTGATCATATTGTGTGTGGTTATATTGTGTGACGGTGCTGTATGTGATCACGTTGTGTGTAGTTATATTGTGTGATGGTGTTGTGTGTGATAGCTTGTTGTATGTGATCATATTGTCTGTGGTTATATTATGTGACGGTGCTGTATGTGATCACACTGTGTGTAGTTATATTGTGTGATGGTGTTGTGTGTGATAGCTTGTTGTATGTGATCATATTGTCTGTGGTTATATTGTGTGACGGTGCTGTATGTGATCACATTGTGTGTAGTTATATTGTGTGATGGTGTTGTGTGTGATAGCTTGTTGTATGTGATCATATTGTCTGTGGTTATATTGTGTGACGGTGCTGTATGTGATCACATTGTGTGTAGTTATATTGTGTGATGGTGTTGTGTGTGATAGCTTGTTGTATGTGATCATATTGTGTGTGGTTATATTGTGTGACGGTGCTGTGTGTGATCACATTGTGTGTAGTTATATTGAGTGATGGCGTTGTGTGTGATAGCTTGTTGTATGTGATCATATTGTCTGTGGTTATATTGTGTGACGGTGCTGTGTGTGATCACATTGTGTGTAGTTATATTGTGTGATGTTGTTGTGTGTGATAGCTTGTTGTATGTGATCATATTGTCTGTGGTTATATTGTGTGAAGGTGCTGTATGGGATCACATTGTGTGTAGTTATATTGTGTGATGGTGTTGTGTGTGATAGCTTGTTGTATGTGATCATATTGTCTGTGGTTATATTGTGTGACGGTGCTGTGTGTGATCACATTGTGTGTAGTTATATTGTGTGATTGTGTTGTGTGTGATAGCTTGTTGTATGTGATCATATTGTCTGTTGTTATATTGTGTGACGGTGCTGTGTGTGGCAATGTAGTTTGTGATGATGTTTTGAGGCGTGGGGAGATTATTATGAGCTTTGAGTATACAGTTATTGCTCCTAAAATGATTGAGACCGCCTCCGTGGCTCAGTGGTAGAGCGTCTACCCGGAGAGCGGAAGGTCCGGAGTTCGATCCCCGGCCGCGTCATACCAAAAGACGTTAAAAGATGGTACTTGTTGTTACCCTGTCTGGCGCTCGGCATTAAGGGGTTAAAACAAGGATTGGTCGGCTCGGAGTCAGTATACTGTGTCTGAGTGGGGTATTCATGTTAAACTGCGGCATGGTATCTCAGTGAGCTAGCACTATTAATCGGCATCAGTCCGGTCGAGTACAAGCAGCCACACACACGTGCATGCACGTCGCTATATAAGTGCAATAAACTTGGACGCGACGTTAAACCCCATTTCACCTCACCTCACCTAAAATGATTGTGGTCTAGTCGCAGGGTTAGACCATTTCATATTCAGATGTATGTGGGATTATTTCACCAAAAAATGTCTTGAAACACTATCCTGTCCCAGTCACCTCAGCCCCTGCCCCAGTATGTCAACTGGGTGTCCCTTAGAACAGAATCAACACTCTGAACACATAGTGTAGCGAACTTTGTGCCTCGTATCATTTGGAGCTGCATATATCATCAATACAGGGCATTCCGCGCACGTAGTCAGTAGCTATCAGAAGCGTGGCTCTACTCTAACAAAAAGGATCCACTTTAAAAGTACAGCTGAAGGTAAGCTGACCTGATTCTGTCACTGCTTTGTTCAACTTTCTTTTGTATCTACCATCAAATATAATGATTTGTATATGTTCCCAATATCTCCGCATGTCTTTATGAGAAATGACATCGATATTGTGATTGTGCATGTACAGTAAAACTCCATCAATCAGAACTGTATCTGTCACGGTGAAATCCTATGACTAACATAACATTGTAACGAAGTGTCTCTTGTGTATATGTACTTGTCCTGAAATTAAGCGACAAAAGCCTTTCCGTATCCAATAGAAATCTCCGCATGAAGCGGGGTTTGTGATGGGTTGCAGTGGAAGAGCTTAAGACTTACCCTTCACCTGATGTAATCACTGAGTTTCAGTGAGCCATCATATAATCTTCATCCCCATTTTACCTTTTACGCCCTTTAGAAACTGTTTCCGCAGGTACTTGAGGCTGAGGATTGTCTGGGCATATTTACAGATACATGCCAGGTTATTGTATTGTGACTTATTTCTGAAAACACTATTATTTATTTTAAGCATCTGGAGTTAAAAACAGACATCTTTATAATGATGTTTTGATAATGACGTTCATTTTATATTTGAAAAGATAATTTGCATTTGTATTGTGGTATCCTTGAAGTCTATTTTTAGTTCACAATTCTCATTTCAGTTACATACATTGTATATATATCCACAAATGTACATCGCACTGACTTCAATATATTCATGTATTCATGTAGGATTTTTGTCACGAATTCCATGTCCTAGTGATATTGTGAAACACTATTCATTTACGCCCAAGTCAGCAATCATCAGTGAATAGTTTATTGTAACTGATGGGGAGACTGGGCGGGCAAGGGTGGGGAGCGGCTCAAACTCCTAACACACTCCCAAAGTTATAATATACTTATGGGAAAAAGTGGAATGGAAATGACAACCGCCATGACTTGGATGCAAAACAGCAAAATAACATCAATCATATGACATAAAGAGTGGTGCGGTGGGGTAGCCCAGTGGTTAAAGCGTTCGCTCGTCACGTCGAAGACCCGGGTTCAATTCCCCTGTCAAAGTGCTTGACTTTAATAACATGCTGCTGCATCTTTCGGCCGACTGATGATTCCTTTTACAAGACAACATTTACCCACCAGTCTATGAAGTTCATTTGTGCGTTGGTGCGGGGTGGCAGGCTATCTGCATGTCTGTTCCGCGAATACGTTTGGGTACATTCAACTGGGAATACATTCTTGCATGTGACTATAATAATTTCCTAATCACTCTTCAGGCCTCCGCGTCATACCTTTTGACGTTTAAACATGACACTTGTTGTTCCCCTTCCTGGTATTGAGGGGATACAAGGACTGATCGGCTTGAATTCAATATTTTGTGTCTGAGTTGAGTTTCAATGTTAAAACTGCGGCATAGTATTGCAGTGGGCAAACACTATTAAACCAGCATTGGTCCATACAACAAGCAGCCGCACGCACGCACGCACGCACGCACGCACGCACATTCATTCGCAATTTCTGGTTTTATCCTGAAGTATATGAATTGAAGACGTCTTGGGTCAAATTGTTGATATTAATTATACACAGATGGGACATTTATATAAATAAAAGCGGCAAAACCCTTTTCATTTCAGGGCTAGAAATAGTCATTTCTCTGCCATTACCATAGAGGAACAAATCATTGGCATGATGAGATACACGAAAATAGATCGATCTCTGAATGAATGAATGAATGAATGAATGGATGAATGAATGAATGAATGAATGAATGAATGAATGAATGAATGAATGAATGAATGAATGAATCGTTGGTTGTCGGTGCTTGGTTGGTTGGTAGGTTTTAATTAGTGAGTTCCTGAAACACGACAAACGACTTGGTTATTGAGGACGTGTTTCGCTATCATTTGAGTCGTGCATTGATGATGGAAGCAGGCACACCACAGTGATTCACACACCCTTTAAAGCAAGTCAGTATTCCCGTATCAGTCACACAGTCACGAACGAGCTGTCTAGTTCAATGCAGTCACGTGAGACGTGTCATACCGGGTACCAGTGGAGGAAGGGTTGCATTGGTGCACATCCCTACTTTGTACTTAACATTCATACAAATCAGGTTTGGTGATCGGGTACACTTAATGTATTACAACTTCATAACTGATCATTGGGTGATATGTGTGACACTAATAACACCACTATCAAACCCAAATATAATGGCTTTCGCGGTCGATTTGTATTCCTCTAACACTTGTGTGTGTTTTTGTGATCCCCAAATGCTCCCTCCTTTTACTTTAGCCGCGCTAGAGTGTGTGCAGTGCTTGATAGGCCATTGTCGATAAAGGGTGGACACGTGGAGATACAGGTCAAGTTTTATTGGCCAGTAAATTAGCAGTCATTCGGTCCCACGACTTCCGATGTCATGTATAAGGGGTGGGTGGTGGTGGTGGTGGTGGTTGTGGTGGATGGGGTTATATGGACTTTATTACTTATACGGGCGAGTAAACATTTATTTACGTTTTCGTAAACGTGTACGGGCTTATTGACACAAGAAACAAAAGCGGACAGGAAATATCCACACAAAAATATATTTGAAGCCAAACCATTTTCTAAATTATATCTTTTGACTCCAGTCAACAGACCTTTGCGTCCACTTAAAACTGGTAAATCAGTCTAAAAAGTCACCCCAAAAGCCTAATTTGACTTAATATTTGTATTCATCGTATTAAGGATATTAGTGTTCAATCACGGTGTATACAGAAGGATAACCATAGACCTAGTTCAGGTATCTTTTTTCTTGTGATGCGAATCGATTAGTCAGGAGTCTGTATTCTCTTATTTGATCAGGCAAGCGTTTAAACTATCGTGGTTGTACAGGAGCTTATGTTATAGTTTGGGTGTTTATCACTTTCAAATAGAGATGCTGCCAGGTATTCGCTAGAAGGTGAACACATGTTACAAGTCAAAATAGAGACTTGAGTTGGACATACGTCTAGCGACAAATTTGGTAATTTTGAAAGCTTTACCGTGGCCTTGCATGTTGTAATCTCCATCAAGGAAGAGTTGTATGACACCCTTTGAAATCTTTGAAAACGCAAAAAATGTGAAATGTAGGAGCTGCAGGAATATTGGTCGACATAAAGTGACAGTTGACTATTGAAAAGTTGAAGTCATCCCTCTTGTCCATTATCTCTAGTTCAGGTGTGTGGAAGGGAATTAGCTATTTGATGGTTATTGAACGATATCAGATCATACATAATCCTGAAGCTTAAGTTAAACTTCTTGGCCAAATTACCTTGTTTTGACTTTGTCAATCAGAGCAGAATTTCGTATTTATATGCATAAAGAAATAGATAAGCAAGAAGTGGAGCGCAATAGGTGCCCATGGTTATGCATACCTCTTGCCTAAATGTCTTACCCCTAAATGAAGTTATCAATGAGGAAGTCTAGCATTTCACATATTGTTTTCTCAGTAAACTTCAGATGGCATTTGCTTTCATATTTTACAAATTGCCCCAAACCGCTGAATATTGACAGGTAACTGTATCTGTGGTCAACATGTTTTGTAACAAAAGCCCAATGGATCAAAGAATGACATTTTTCCTAAAATGTGTCATGTGAAATAGTGGTGTACAAAGTTGAAAAATAAAATATTTTAACAGAATTGAAGCTGTTCTTTCCTGTCATTGTAAAACGTTAAGCAAATCTGTTTTGTTTTTGCGAATCTACATGCTATTAATTCAACATGTCTCAAATACATTCTGTGAATATAAAGAAGTAATCAGGTCTGGACCAGGCAAACCAGTGATTGAAGGTAGGCGCTCATTTAATGAGAAAATCATTCTTTGATAAGGCAGAGTATATCAATATTTCCATCAGTGCACATGCTCGTTTCTTGCACGTGATATTCGTGTCACATTGAAGGGCACGGGTGGCCCAGTCGTCTAAGGCGCCGCGATTCGCTGTGCAGAGTTGCATCCCTTGGGCACGTCTGAAACCTATGATTGTGGGTTCGAATCCCGGTTTGCCCCGATTATGTTTCTAGGTTTGTCAGCACCTACCCGTGCTCATGGGTTTCACCGAAGTGGTAAACGTCGGAGACCTGCATCACTTCGGGCTTTCCTCCCACATTAAGCTGACACGCCGCGATTTAACTGGAATACTGTTAAAAGCGGCGTTAAACCCAACTCTCTCTCTCTCTCTCTCTCTCTCTCTCTCTCTCTCTCTCTCTCTCTCTCTCTCTCTCTCTCTCTCGTGTCACATTGAGACCGATCTAAGCGTTAAAGTGACTCTCGTAACGTTACACGTATATAAATCGATGGCAATACTTTAATGTCACGATAATGTCTACCACATCACCGAGCATGACATGTTATATAAAAGTAACTATCGGTTCGTGAATTAGAATGGCCGTCGTGCCAACTATTTTCTCAAACTTAAAATAGATTCATACTTCTAGACACATTATAGAACATCTAAAACATTATATTGTGGTAAATATGTGATATGTGAGCTAGAACGCTTTGTGGTCTGTATTTATACTGTAAATTGCTCTAACATGGGGAACGTGGATTAAAATCTCTGCTGTTTATGAAAGTGAACCAAGCCCCTTCTCGAGTTTATCTTAAAGGAGTAATGTATCAATTGCATGCACGTTTGGACAACATGATGAGTGAGTATAGATTTACGCCGCTTTTAGCAATATTCCAGCAATATCACGGCGGGGGACATCAGAAATGGGCTTCACACTTTGTACTCATGTCGGGAATCGAACCCGGGTCTTCGGCGTGACGAGCGAACGCTTTAACCACTAGGCTACCCAACCGCTTCTCAACATGATGATGGAGATTAGAGAACTTATAGCACTCTGAACAAGGCCACACATGCTTGTTCTCCTGTGTTTAATCACATCAAAGGTGTATCTAATTACTCTATTAAAGATGTTGCGTCAAATGAAGTAAATTAGGAGGGCGTAAGACATGAAGAGGAGGACATATTGTTGGACTCCTTATGACATGGATAGGAGGACGTATTGTTGGACTCCTTAAAACATGAATAGGAGGGCGTATTACTGGACTCCTTATGACATGAAGAGGAGGGCGTATTGTTGGACTCCTTATGACATGAATAGGAGGACGTATATTTGGACTCCTTATGACATGAATAGGAGGACGTATTGTTGGACTCCTTATGACATGAGTAGGAGGGTGTATTGTTGGACTCCATAAGACATGGATAGGAGGGCATATTGTTGGACTCCTTAAGACATGAAGAGGAGGGCGTATTGTTGGACTCCTTAAAACATGAATAGGAGGGCGTATTACTGGGCTCCTTAAGACATGAAGAGGAGGGCGTATTGTTGGACTCCTTAAAACATGAATAGGAGGGCGTATTACTGGGCACCTTAAGACATGCATAGGAGGCGTTTTGTTGGACTCCTTAAAACATGAATAGGAGGGCGTATTACTGGGCTCCTTAAGACATGCATAGGAGGCGTATTGTTGGACTCCTTAAAACAAGAAAAGGAGGGCGTATTACTGGGCTCCTTAAGACATGCATAGGAGGCGTTTTGTTGGACTCCTTAAAACATGAATAGGACGACGCATTACTGGGCTCCTTAAGACATGCATAGGAGGCGTTTTGTTGGACTCCTTAAAACATGAATAGGAGGGCGTATTACTGGGCTCCTTAAGACATGCATAGGAGGCGTATTGTTGGACTCATTAAGACAGTGTACGAGGGTATATTAGCGTATTGCGAATGGTGTTAAATTGGAAGTACACGAACACTGAATATGCGTACGCAAGATGTTCTACTTTGCTGATGCTAGCTTTCATTGGCATAAACATATTCAGCCACACCTGTTACACATACATCTATTTAGATATATACTTATGAGGCAGCAGGCTCGCCACCATTCCAGCTCTTCTCGCTGAGTGTTGCGTGCGAAACACTGGAGCCTGTCAACATCAAAGGTATTCTCTTGTTTCGGTTGAGGTATCAATGAACATCAATATTTAGATATGGTTTGCTTTATTTGAATCCTTTGATCACAGGGAAGAAGATTATCACAATTATATGTTCGAGTGCAGCTCCATACTTTGATACCAAGTACTTGTATCGTATAGGTGCTAGATCGCAGACGTTACCATTGGGTGAAATACACGGTTATGAGACACACAAAAAATACATTATCTGGACAAGGTTTGAACCCATATCCTTCGGATCCTGTCACAATACATTCACGTAACTCCTCACACCGGACCAAGCTTCTATTTCTTGACCGTCCCCCTTCTTAAACTTCAATCTAATCTGTAACTTGATGAATGTTTGGTTCTTTCATTGGACTGTTTGGACTGTTCATATAGGATCCACAATGGCTGGGACACCCACTATTTTCCATGGCTCGTTTGTACACTCAACGAAAGAAAAGGATATGGTTACTCACAACGACATGGTTATTGGAGTTGAGAGGGGCAAGGTAGGTTAATTTAAAACTAAAACGAATGTGTTATGTCTAATCTTGGAACAAACAATCTTAAAGTTTATCCTGTACAATCATGGAATAAGGGAACATTTCAATATTGAACAAGAAAAATCTTGATTTTTTTTTCGCCTCAATATATGCCTTGTAAGTGACTGCTAGTCTACCCTTAAAATAACGACAATCAATGCCAACACCGGCAATCCCGGACAACCACGAGCGTTAAGAAATACTGCAACTCGTTAGGTGGCACCTGACACGCTAATCAGACAGGACACACATTCACAAGCCGATACCCTGTTGACGGAGAGTTAATATCAAGCCAACCACGTCCATGTTGGCAGTCCACAACAATGTCCATCTCAAATTGCAGAGAGCAAGCATGCAACTCATTAACGGGCATAAGATACGATAGACAAGGAGCTGAAAAGAACCTATCCATGCCTAGCTAAGAATAAGGATTTTCCATGATTGTACAGAAAGTAATAAGATTTTGTTTTCCCCAAGATTGTACGTAACAAATGCACAGTGAAAGTATACGGTGACTTAGTAGTCAGTACTAACACACCCATGACAGTTTAAAAGTTAGAAAAATGTTTAGAACCCTGCATTCTGATTTGTCCGCCTGTGGTATCGAGTCTCCAGCGAAAGTAAATATTTATTTAGAGACACACGTTTAAACTTCCCCGAAAGGCCATTTCAAATGCTGAAATTGCCCAATATAAATGGTTAAACAAAGTTTTTCGGTTCCTAAATTATTTAAAACATCTATGTGATGTTCAGTTTGAAAATCCACCAATGGCGCATCACTGATCACTTCCGCTAATACCAAACAGGTAACCTTAGGCATGTCATGATAACCAAAATGGATACAATTTCATAAAACAAACCGGAAGTTATTGGGCGAAGTGCTTGACTACGTAACTTGACAATGTCCATATTGTGCCGAACGATGGACCAGTATCAATCACGTTGCCATGTGACGTCATAGCTAATCTGCATACTGGAGTAACCACACATGGCGTCTGACTGCATTTGTTGACTCCTGTGATTGACCAAGCGCCTCGCGAGTCAAATGAACTGATAGATGATATACATGTACTTAAAACAAAACATTAGAGACTCAGATGAGTAAAATACTAGCAAAGAACAATGAAGAACGAAACTCTTTTTCGCGATAAAACATTGTTCTATCATGACGTCATTTCTGGAGATTCGAAAATGCGCTCGCAACACGGTAACGTCGTATACCGGACGACGTTCTTTTTGACAGGTAAGTGTCAAGTACATTGTTCCCAATAGATGTAGCTGGGCTACGCAGTTAAAGGCAGTGGCGAAACGATCGCATCCAAAAGTAGGAATCATAATTATGACAATCGGTATTAGGAGAAAGTACAGATAATCAATTGTGAGAATATGCGGGTCATACCAAACGTAACCCACCTGTTCATAAATTGGACTTGTCCGACACTTCCGAGACCGGGTTGTATTCAGGAAGTCTTCATTATTACAATTTGGGTAAATAATTTTAAAGGTTGTACATTTTATCAACGTCCTTAAAGAGGCTGTACATACTGTTGATATGTCACATGAGAAATAAACGACTCATATAAGAAATAAACATTGCAGGGAGAATAACAACTCGTAACTGCGCCCCCCGTCAGTATTCTCCCTGCAGTGTTTTACTGTACGATAAACAACCCCTTCTCGTCGTTTATTTCTTAAATAGTCAGGGGCGGTCGGGTAGCCTAGTGGTTAAAGCGTTCGCTCGTCACGCCGAAGACCCGGGTTCGATTCCCGACATGGGTACAATGTGTGAAGCCCATTTCTGGTGTCACCCGCCGTGATATTGCTGGAATATTGCTAAAAGCGGCGTAAAACAATACTCACTGACTCACTTAAATAGTCAGATGCAACTTCTCCGTTATGGACAGGTGATATCCTTTCAGGCATTCGACACGATTGTATTCTTTTGGGAGAGGGCTTACCTAAGTCGTGAAAACTTGTGCCCATTCCTTTTCCTTGTGATTAAAATATGTTTAAATCAATTCCACGCGAGACATTGGTGGTGGTGAGTTGGGTTTAACGCCGATTTTAACAGTATTCCAGTTATATCACGGCGTGTCAAACCTAGAAACGTAATCGGGGCGAACCGGGATTCGAACCCACAATCATAGTTTTCTGGCGTGTCCAAGGGACGCAACTCTGCACAGCGAATCGCGGCGCCAGAGACCACTGGGCCACCCGTGCCCCCTGCGAGACAGTGAGTTCAGTGTAGCACAAGTACTAGTCTGGCAATACAATCCGTCTCCTGTGGTTGCTTTTTGCGTTCTCAAAATGTAAGTTAGGGATAGGTTGGTTTTGGTGCTAACAAGCGCTGGTCCTGTGTTTGTCAGCAACGTACCCGTCCTCAAGGGACCTACATTACTCTGGTGTTTCGTCCCAAATTAATCTCACACCTTGTGAAAACAGAAATACTGTGTAATCCCGTTTTATTTATCCTTTCATTGTCATTTCTCATTGTAGGCTTTGATAAACTGAGACCAACAGTTGATATAATTTTGTATTATTGGAAGTCTAATGAAAGTTCCAAGTACACATATTTCAAAACTAATTGCAGCAATATCTTGCTGTATGCCATACCGTTTTCTACAACAGCTGGTGATACCTGTAGAGATGAACACTCTCGCAAGTGTGTCATATTGTTCTACGAACCGAGTATCAGAAAAGCAATATTTCCCTAGAGGCGGGAATAATTTTGTTTGTCTCACAGGAGCCCGCTGAATAGTGAAACTTATCGCGCCTTCAAGCAGTATGCATACGGAAACAGTGCCCGCTGAATAGTGAAACTTATCGCGCCTTCAAGCAGTATGCATACGGAAACAGTGCCCGCTGAATAGTGAAACTTATCGCGCCTTCAAGCAGTATGCATACGGAAACAGTGCCCGCTGAATAGTGAAACTTATCGCGCCTTCAAGCAGTATGCATACGAAAAACAGTGCCCCCGAAAAAGGCGTCTTTCGTCAGTATTTGAATATGACTGACACAAACGTCACTTGAAAATGCATTTTATTTATATAAATTATGAGTAACTCAAATATATAAACATCATTTGATGTAGAACATTCCCGTCAGACGGAATTTTGAACATTCAAAACACGAGGTCAGGTGAAGGCCAGCAGGAGCACTAGCCATAAGATATTGCACAAAACAAGAGTGAGTGAGTATGGTTTTACGCCGCTTTTAGCAATATTCCAGCAATATGACGGCGGGGGACACAAGAAATGGGCTTCACACATTGTACCCATGTCAGGAATCGAACCCGGGTCTTCGGCGTGACGAGCGAACGCTTTAACCACTAGGCTACCCGACCGCCCCTCCTGAAACAAGAACTATTGGAACAAGAACATGGAACTATGGCAATTCGTACATGTGGACTGACTATTCATCGTCAAACGGGAAAGTTTGCAGTGTGTCTACCTTTAAGGACTGGCTCCCTGTCAAATGAAACAGAAGGATTCGTTAAATTCCCATCATAGATATGGAAGACCCCACCGTATATAGAGCTGCAAAATATTGTGTGAACAAAATCATACGACACGGCTGTGCTTGTGTTGGTGAGAGATGTAAGATGTGCGCTACTTTGGGATGTAGCTTCGGGGACAAGCTCTGCTGTCGACGTTGACGCTGACTGCACTGTCGACGTTGACGCTGACTGCACAGTGGATCGACGGTAGTGACAAATTTGCCTTGACATATTCTCGGATGAAGAGACCAGACTGCCTCATGCCCTGCGTGAGTAATGCGAGAATAATTGTTCACGCTCTGAACAATTTCACTCCCCGACAGCTGTATAATATGCGTTGGTGCAATGTTGTTGTTTTGCAACGTTTGTATCAGGTGTTTTCGATCGTCTGTGGATCGTCAGTCGTTTTTCTGTGATGTTGGCTCCGAAAGTCATGTTTTTCATTACACTCCTGAATTTGATTGTTTTCTTTGGTTTTCTCGATCTTAAACCAGATGTGATAAGGAGGGGCATACATTTGACAAAACAGAAGGTAATGTCTGCATGGGGATTTTAACATGGCAACTGGACACACTGGCGGATTTTCAGCATTTGCCAAAGCAAGATAGGGAGATTCCGTGCATTACGAGGGTAGGATCAATTCACATCTCCAGATACTCTGTCCAGTCAGTGTCAGTTTTAATACTGATGTTCCCAAAAGACAAATATATGCGTGGTGTGCATGACAGCATTCCAAAATAGACCATATTATTATAGCCACCAGAGAGTTGTGGATTCTGGAATACTATTGCTCAACTACCCCGATCAGCACACCCTTGACATCTCACTTTAATTGTCCGTGTTTTGACATCAGAATAGCTTTTATTTGCTCGAAACATGAAGTCAGTTGAGAGTGATTTACCATAAAAAAGCTGCTTTATTGGCCTATCAAAACTAGCAAGTATTCCACGTACTTTAGTAGGTTGATATTCGTCACCATTGCATTTTCGGGCACCCATTAAGCATTTTGTTTATTGGCAGCCGTCGTGTGACAGGAGTACCGGTATGCGGCGTCAGGCAACAAACAAAAACTATTGTACGCATATTGTTTGAGTGGCGGGTACTATGGGTAGGGCAGGACATGCTTGTTATTTTCTACCCGTGAATTTCAGGGCTAGAATGGGTCTTCAGGAAACAATCCTTGCCGAAAGAGCCGAGTATGCTCGTAAGAGGCGACTAACGGGATCGAGTGGTCAGGCTCACTGACTTGATTGATGTCATTGTATCTCAATTGCGTAGATCGATGCTCATGATGTCAGTTAACTGGATTGTCTGGTCCTGACTCGAGTACTTACAGACTGCCGTCATACAGCTGGACTATTGTCGAGTGCGGCGTACGAACAAACAAAACAAAATATATACTTTTCCGAATACAGTGTGTCATCACTGATCTTCAGTGATCCAATCATATACTCTTCAAAAAAAAGAAACGCAATACGGATAGTTTTGGCCATTTGGCAGGGGAATCCCGATCAGCTGTAGCCAGGGTTTTCAATGGCGCCCAGCACCATCACAAGGCTATGGGATCGGTTTCAACAGCATGGGTCAACACGTGATCGGCCATGGTCGGGACGGCCAAGAGTAACCATCCCCGCCCAAGATCGCTACATCCGACTGCGCCAACTACGGGAAGGGTTACCACATCAACCGCATCCCAAATACTCGAACTGCGCAGAATCACCGACCAGACCGTACGAAACCGACTGCATTAGTGTCGTCAACACAGAGTATGGCCTCAACTGCGATGGAGAGATGTCTGGTTCAGCGACGAATGTAGATTTCTCCTCCGTCGAGGGGATGGAAGAGCACGGGTTTTCAGACTCGGGGGGAACGTTATGCCGGAAACTGCGCATTATGATGTGGGTGGCTATCTCTCATCATGGCAGGTCAGGTTTGGTCCATATCCAAGGCAATCTTACGGCTCAACGATTTATCAACGAAATTTACCTACCACACGTCCTCCCAACTGCAGCCAACGGCAACGGTGTATTCCAACAGGATAACGCTCGACCGCATACAGCACGGATCACAAGAGCCTGTCTACACAACAACGACGTTGATGTTCTCCTCTGGTCCTCCAGATCCCCGGATTTGAACCCGGTAAAGCACCTGTGGGATGAATTGGATAAACAAACCATGAAGTTACAGCAGTTGGCTTTAGCGTTGCAGTCAGAGTGGGCTACCATTCCCCAGGATGTGATTCACATACTCGTCTCTTCAATGGGCAGAATATGTCAGGCCGCTATCGATTCCATCGGGGGACATACGCTTTATAGGTTGTAGCTGAATAACTAAATTTATGTTTACATAAAGCTCGTACAAATGATTCCGGTCGGGATATGAAATTTGAACGATATTACCTACGCTGGGTGTATAAATGATTACATGAACATTTCACGCAAAATGTTAACATCGACTGGAACTACATTCAGCATGCATTCCATAACATCCCTACGTAATTACAATATTATAAATGTCTGAAGTTAATTGATTTGCGGTCGTGACTTTGCACAGCTTGGCAAGCAAGCTGCTACTGCCGTGCTGATGAGTCAAGCTCGCGTCAGGATTATTCCTCGAACACGCTAGTTTGAAATAACATAGGAAGGCTCACGACTTTATAATAAGCAAATTAAAGAAAAGTCATGATTGTGGATGATTGTCGCCGACGTTAGTTCTCATCACATGACGGGTTCAATCACTGCAGATCAGCCACCGGTGCAAGCATACATGCCATGTGTGGTGTCATGCGGCCCCGCATAAAACGCAGTGGTCATGATCACAATCCAGGAGACATACAGAAACGTTGGCCATGAGTGACCTTTATGGCAGCTTTATTCCTACAAGTTTCCATGTCTTCTGTCTGCCCCACACCGAAGCTCATATTGCGTGTTCAGATATTTGAAATTTTCAGAAATAGAAAACCCATTCAGTCATTCATAGTTTAATCTCTTCACATCTGCTTTATCTATTCGATCAAATGATTGTGAGTAGGTCAGTATTAATCTATTTTTTTTATTGTGTATAATTTTGATTTTACATCTTCCTAGACCTTAAAGATAACGTTTTCTATGAAAAGTTTATCTAATTGATCTTATATGTATGTATCTATACGGCCCAGTCATCTTAGGCGCCGCAATTTGCATGCGTCTCTTTGTCGTGCCAGAATCCTATAGTCGTGGGTACGAATTACGATTTGCCCAGAATAACTCGAACTGTTGTGGAAGCATTTAAGTATAAGACACCAAGATGATTGTTCCAAAGTTTCTCACATATTTTACCTGTTCTGGCCTAACAGAAATGCTAAATTTCAAATTAAGATGAAAGCTTTGCAAAATGTCAACTGTCCTGAAAACACTGAAAGAGTTCATATGTGTGAGAGCTAGCATTGCGTTCTTTACAACACAACCACGTAATAATTCTTGTTAGAACCAAGTCGGAGGGCTAAAACGGTTGACATTGACAGTTTAAGAGGGTTTAGGAGGGTAACGTTTGCTTTACAATATGATTGAGGCCCTGGCCAAAGGTGTTATTTTAAGACATGAAGATGACATCAGGTAGTCCGTGCACAATTTTACTTTGAGCCATAGTTGTATTTTAGCCATGACGCTGAAACACTCAATTTGAATTTGTTGAACCGCAAAATGAGTGCATGAGTGAGTGAATTGAGGTACGCCCAACGTGACGCGGGTCTTAGACGATTATGTCTTGTGAAACTCAGGAACATGTGTCTGGCAAACCTAGAAACCAAATCTTGTTCGCACTCAAGACCTAAGGTTTTCCGTGACGCAGTAGAATTGCGGTGCCTGAGACGACTGGGCCACGCGATCGCTGGAACATTAAAGAGACATTGCTGTTTGTTACCAATTTGAACGCTTGGATTACATTTAATAACATTTGTGTCTTCTAATACGTCAACGTCAGAAAAGGTCCATATTATATCTTGCTCTTTTATGCTTCTTACTACTGGTAACATGAACAATGTGTCTGAACACCTCGTCTTGGTACAACAGGCGTGTCATGTGCAACGGAAGAGTCCATTTCCATTGAACAGGGGACAACGGTTGAGTGTGACGTGGTGCAGGTTCATGCTTTGTCAATGCGCCATGTAAACTCTACACATTCATTGAAGCTGATCACATCACTCTACTGATTGTAAACTACCATCTGTCTTCGCCGCTTCAATATTGAACATAGATTGGTTTACCCCACGGGAATCAATAGACGTTGCAAACCGTAATTACAATGTGGGAAAACCATGTCATTGTTAAAGCTTTGTTATGCAAATAAAGCTTCTTCAATTCGTTTTTAGATAGCTTGACTCAAAGCCCATTGAGCCAATGTTGAGACCTGTTTGTACGTTGTCCGTTGTCCGTTGTCCGTCGTTAACATGTCCTCAGAAACCACAGGGCCAATAAAACTGAAACTTAACCACCAATGCATTTCCTTCTCTGAAATTGCCAGACCGAGGAAGCTGATAACTCTGCCATGTCTGCTTGACATAATGATGACATAATAATATCATCAGGATGAAACTGCTTTTTTGTGTGAAACAATTGGAAACATTCCCAGCATTAGAAACATTCTTCTCCTTAGAAGGTTTTCAGGACTCAGTGTGAAGTAAATATAACTGTGTTGTGTTGTAACAATGCTCTACAATAGCACATTCATTCGTACACAATTTAGATATTTCACATTTGTTAATACTTTTGTCCTCAGTATTGACACTGGAAATATGTGAGTGAAATGGTGACAGCAACGTGTTTTAAGTGTCTCTCTCTGATCACATTTAAAACTGTTGAAACTACATGTCCACTATTGATGTATTCGTTGAAGTGGCAGGCTTGTGGAACAAGGTATGGGCGAAACATGCGTATGTTGATGTATCCTCTAATGTCTCTAATTCAGATAATTTTCATCGAACATGAAACACGCCTTCCCGATTTGATGAGCGAATACAGCGTGCCTCGTGACAAAGTCAGACATCTGGAAAAATGGTCAGTAAAATCAAATACGTTCCTGTAAAATGAGAAATATCGGTGATCAAACATTGTTTTATAATATGTACGGAGGGATGTAAGCAGCTTTATGCCTCTTTTGATGACGTCAGAGATGTTTCATGGTAGACTGTCCCAGATAAATTTTACACATGACAAGTATTGGACAAACATATATATGGAGGACTTATATGTAGGTCTTATGACTTATATTAAACATAGTTGGAGCTTCAATGTTGAAAGAATTAACTGTAAGAATAATTTTAACTGTAGTATTAAAACAACCCTTCCTCTGTGTGTGTGTGTGTGTGTGTGTGTGTGTGTGAGTGTGTGTTTCTGTGTGTGTGTGTGTCTGTGTGTGTGTGTGTATGTGTGTGTGTGTGTAGGATATGTCTACCCTTTACATCATATACGAATATATTACAATGTATGTTCTTTCATTGGGGCATTATGCGATAATTATATGATAATTTAGAATGTATGATGCCATGAATTAAGTAAGCTGTTTTCTGTTTCGTATTGATTTGTTTGTTCTTTGCGACACAGTCAGCATTATTCCACCTATATCATGGCGGGTCTTTCGAGTCTTTCAATTGGAAGAGGATAACGCGGAATCAACCAAGTCACCGAGATTGACGAGCCTTGAGATAAGCATTTAAAAAGGTTACTGGTAGCCATATTCTATTTCTTAATCCGCACGGGATCTGATTTATAAATCGCAGGCAGTTTCTGATGCCTGGTTTGGTGGACACCCACATCCATGCTCCTCAGTATGCGTTTGCTGGCTCCAAAATGGATCTGCAGCTGTACGACTGGCTCAGCACCTACACATTCCCAACTGAAGCAAAGTTTAAGGATCTGAAATACGCCATGGATGTCTACAGCAAGGTGGTGGTAAGTCTCAACAATGGTACTGAGTTTTAACGTAAATAATTTCAATATTGACGTCGACGTTGTTTATTCTGCATATTGTTTGTAACACCGTTGTCATTGATTGTGTGTCAGATCGTTAGACAATAAAGTCTGTTCTGCAGATAGAAACGTCATTACTGCAGATTATTACGTCAATACGGTAGGGATGTACGCTCATGCTGTACTTTAACGTCAATGCGTTAGATTTTAACGTCGGTTCTGCACATTGTTATTACTGTAGTGCTGTAGGTTTTAACGTCAATGACGGAGTTCCAAACGTAGTTGCATTGCTGACATCGATCAGCCTTCTCATTGTAATTGTAGCGGCTGGGTAGCACAGTGGATAATGCAGTCGCTAGTCACACTAGTCGAGCCATGTTCGATTCCCAAAAAATGGTACTATTTAGGAAATCTGTTTGTGGCGTCCATCGGTAAATTTTAGCTGAAATGTTTTCTCAAAGCCGTATGATCCCTGTTCATACATGTACTCACAGTCACTCACGCAGTCACTCGTTTCTCTTAACATCAATCACTGTATCTTTCTGGTCCAAGGTCGATTATTTACAGACCGCCGTGATAAGCTGGACTACGAAGTCGTGTTGTTCATTAGGCTATGGTCTCGAAGCTAACATCGCAATAGTACGAATTGTGAGAAGAAGTTTAAGTATGCAATGAGAGTAATGTATAGGCATGCGTAGCTTCTGAGGTTAATGAAATGTCCAGTTGCCGATTTACTAAACACTACTTGGCTTGCCCACCGCTTTTAGTTAATAAACTTTTTACACTTGTCACCTTTACACTTTGGTGGGTATTATTAAAGAAATAAATGACTGCGGTTTATTCTCCCTGCAGTGTTTTATTGCACGATAAACAGCTCCTACTCGTGTATTTCTTGTATGAGATATCAACCTCATGTGCAGCCTCTTTGATGTTAATAAAATGTACAAGCTTAAAAGATATGTTACAGTACCTTTTTTAAATAATGAGGACTCCCTGAGTACAATCCGACTTCGGCATTGTCGGGCAAGTCCGTTTTATGAATACGTGGTTGAAGTTTCGTATTTTCCGGATATTCTCATAATTTTCACGTCGATTATCTGTACCTTGTCTCCAAATACGTATTGTCAAATCCCTCCCATTGGTTTGGATGAGATCGTTCGGCAATTGCGTTTATCTGTGTTGCCCAGCTACATCTATGGGAAACAACTCTCTGGACACTTCCCTCTTAAAAGTTACGTCGTCCAATGTACGACGTCATCAAGTTGCGAGCGCATGTTCGAATCTCAAGGAATGTCGTCATGATATACCAATGTTTCATACTGAATTAAACCACGCTTCGTTCTTCATGTATCTTTGCGATTTATCGCGTAGCTATCTTATATAGGTTTATGAACACGTCGCTTCCATTTTGTTCATTTTGTTGTCACAGAATATAAGTACCCATAAGGCACTGTTTTTTTTGTATGTACTGTACTATAATTTGTCTGTTGTTTAACGCATGGCCCAGCAACATTCAACCTGTATGAGGGCGGTCTGTAAATAATCAAATCTGAACCAGACAATTCAATGATTGACATCATGAGCATCGATCTACGTAAGTGGGATACGATCACATGCATCAACCAAGTCAGCGAGCCTCCCTCGATCCCGTTAGTCTCATCTTACAACAAGCATGGGTCGCTGAAGAGAAATTCTAACCCGAATCTTCTCATGTGAATATACAAGTTAAAATTCTTAAACCATCCTTTGAAGAAATATCATTGAAACATTCCAAACATTGAAGACATCTTAAAATCAGGTTTTTGAACATATTAATGACCAGTTATCATTTTCAATTACAAAAAAAGTGACGCTTTCTTATTCATTTTCACAGGATCGAACTCTGAAAAACGGAACAACGACTGCATGCTACTTTGCTACATTACACAGAGATGCGACAAACCTACTTTTTCAGATTATTGGTAAATGATGGTTCTTTCATTTTCATTTTCCATTTTGCTGTATTAAGCTATTAAAACATCAATTATAGTGTCCGTTACTGTTTCGTGAACCTTTCACAGAATTGCTGACTGAGAAAAAAATATGAACCACGTAATGTTTGCATTTACGACAGCCTTGGGCTGATGATATTTTTATTGTCATACTTCAAGGCCAAATTATCAGTAATCTAGGGTGACACAAGTGATCTGCTTTGCGAGTCATGCTTTACACGACAGTTAGTTATCGTTGTACATATATACAACTTGCGTACATTTACAAAGTAAAGACGTCAGACGGACGGTATCTCCCCTATGTTACGGCTTGTACCATACCTTCCCGTATGTGTGGACCTATGGATGACACATCCAAATTTCAAGTATCAGTGATCAAATTTAGGTTCGGTACAATTCTATTATTCCTGTGTCCGGGTGAACACTTTACAAGCTTTTGCAGGTGTTTTGTGGCGGGTGCATCCGGTATGGCAGGAAAGACTCATCTTTACCTGAACACCTGGTCGGGAAATCTTTTAATTACTATTTGATATTTTTCATAAACTCATGCTCCTGATTTAGTCGGAGCTGTACAATGAACTCTACTGTCAGCGATTTCGTACTGGTATGGAAAGGGTTCTCGCTTTTGTTCACAGAGAAAGCCGGTCAGAGGGCCTATGTTGGGAAGGTGAACATGGACTGCTGCTCGCCCACCTATTACAAGGAAACCATGGAAGAGTCATTGGAAGACACAAAGAAGTAAAACCGTTACCAACCTTAAAACAGTCAACTCCGTGTGTAATAAATACCCTAGTTCGCATTGTGCGGAGTTCGTATTTTTACTAAGAACTAGCTTGACATGATTCCCAATGAGGTTAGTTCTTTTCATAGATTTGGTTGGATAAAGATTTCAAATTGGTTTGATGCAGCCAACTATTCAATTTATCAGTCTTAATTAGTGTTTCATTGAAGTATGTTTATTGTACTGGCAAGTCCAGTCTCTGTACCTTTTACAGATTACTACCCCATTACATTAAACAAAATGTTGGGTTTATGCAGGGTTACAAAGTAAGAACAATTTGTATAGGTTTTGCTTGAATCACACAATCGTCAGATGTCTTTGAGTTGCTTTATTCAGCATATCCCATTCTTTCGATAATTCGGTGGTGATTCGGTGGCGATAATTAGTTTCATGTGACCGAGCAGATTGTGTGTCAGTTTACCATAAAAACGTATTGCACATGCTGTCAATTGCTGGTTTATGTGATCCAGACATTTTGGCGAGCATGGCCAAATAATGTGTCAGATGCGACCTGATCACTATGAGTGGGTGGTGCTAACAGTATGGCAGGCAAATATGCTTACCCTTTCCGAGAACACCTGGTGTCGTTATTGATTTTGTTCATATAATTTTAACGGCTTTGTTTCCTTTCACGCCCAGTGAAATCCTTTTCGGCGGAAAATCGAGACTGGTTATTCTCTGGCATTTACATTTTATATGTACTATTCACCACGACCATATATTGTTTTCAGATTTGTCGAATCAACTGTTTCCAAAAAGGTAAACGTGAAAGTTAATTACATTTTACTCAGTTCTTTCGACTTAAATTAGAACATACTTCAAGTGTTTGAAAGGCATTTAGAAGTGATACACATAAGGAAGAGAATTTATGGATGTCAACTTCTTTATAATGAGGAACACAACGTTTCGGAGTATATGCTGACTCCTTCATCAGGTGCTCATGAAGGAGTCAGCATATACTCCGAAACGTTGTGTTCCTCATAATAAAGAAGTTGACATCCACAATTTCTAATCCTCAGAACACACTTCTTTACATTTTATTTCCTCGGATTCGGACAAGACAAAACATGCCGCCGGCTCCACGAGAATCCCATGATGTACATGGCATAGTGGTACAAAACAACAGATCTGGAAATGCACGAGGTAGAACATAACACGATATATGCATACATGAGCAAGTTATTATATCTGTGTTAATAGGTGTGGACATCACCTAAACGGATGAAAAGAATATCAAATAATACTGGGACCGATCGATGACCTGCAAATAAAGGTTGTGGTGTGGTTGGAGGTGGGCTAACGATTGCACTTAAGAAATACACGAGACACGATTAATGGCTGACTGCAGAAAGCACATGGAGAGGTTGCGCATGCGCACAACTTATGGTTACCTGGTTAATACCAAAATATGGACTGATAAACGAACAGTGGTTGAACTGAATACGCAT